>NW_027280641.1:10000-315000 GCF_046629955.1 Centroberyx affinis | reverse complement strand
ATTATCATGTTGTATCATTTCATGGGTCTGTGATGATGACAAAACTATCCCCTAATTCATCAGACTGTCATTTCTTTGTTTGTAAAATCAATCGCTTTTTCACTATTTTATAGCCAATTCTGCTTTCAATGAGCGAAATAGCATATAGCTTTTACTTTGATGACACCAATGACACCAGTGTGTGTGTGTGTGTCTCTCTCTGTGTGTGTGTCTCTCTCTGTCTCTCTCCCCAGGTACGTGTACATTTGTGTGTGTGTGTGTGTGTCTCCCCTGGTGTGTGTTTGTGTCTCTCTCTGCCCTGGTGTGTGCGTGTGTCTCTCTCTACCCTGGTGTGTGTGTGTGTGTGTGTGTGTGTGTGTGTGTCTCTCTGTCTCTGTCTCTCTCTCCCGGTGGATGTGTGTGTGTGTGTGTCTCTCTCCCCTGGTGTGTGTGTGTGTGTGTCTCTCCCCTTCTGTGTGTGTGTGTGTGTGTGTGTCTCCCCTGATGTGTGTGGGTGTGTCTCTCTCTCCCCTGGTGTGTGTGTGTGTGTCTCACCTAGTGTGTGTGTCTCTCTCCCCTGGTGTGTCTGTCTCTCACACCTGGTATCATTTCATGGGTCTGTGATGATGACAAAACTATCCCCTAATTCATCAAACTGTAATTTCTTTGTAAAATCGATCACTTTTTCACTATTTTATAGACAATTCTGCTTTCAATGTGCGAAATAGCATATAGCTTTTACTTTGATGACACCAATGACACCAGTGTGTGTGTGTGTCTCTCTCTCTGTCTCTCTCCCCAGGTATGTGTACATTTGTGTGTGTGTGTGTGTGTGTGTGTGTCTCCCCTGTTGTGTGTTTGTGTCTCTCTCTGCCCTGGCGTGTGTGTGTGTGTGTGTCTCTCTCTCTCCCCTGGTGTGTGTGTGTGTCTCTCTCTGTCTCTCTCCCCTGGTGTGTGTGTGTGTGTGTGTGTGTGTGTGTGTCTCACCTTGTGTTTGTCTCTCACTCCTAGTGTTCGTCTCTCTCTGCTGGTCTCTCTCTCTCCCGAGTGGAGAGAGAGAAACACATCAAATCAAATTCTGTTATTATTGAAAATAAAATATCCTTATTCCCTGAATTATTATCACACACACACACACACCAGGGGAGAGAAACACACACCAGGGGAGAGAGAGAGAGAGAGAGAGTGAGAGAGAAACCAGGAGAGAGCCATACACCACTGGGGAGACACACATCAGGTGAGAGAGAGAGACACCAGGGGGGAGAGAGACACACCAGGAGAGAGAGACACACACACACCAGGGGAGAGAGAGACATACACCAACATGTCCCCTGTGCCCCCCTGTATTTTGTGCCAGTGGTGAAATATTGAAAAAGAAATTTATTTTACAAACAAGCAACAGAATTGCAGTGGGATGATTTCGGGGAAAGTTTTGCTGATACTTAACTTACCTTTCTTTACCGCATCACAGCCCCACTAACTGATGATAATAATTCAGGGAGAAAGTGTCAGGATTGATAGGTATTCATTGTAATACTAACATAGCTAACAGAATTCACTAGCAGAATTTTAATAAAAAATGTATCAAGCTTGATCCTTACTCCCTGAATTATTATCATGTTGTATCATTTCATGGGTCTGTGATGATGACAAAACTATCCCCTAATTCATCACACTGTCATTTCTTTGTTTGTAAAATCGATCGCTTTTTCACTATTTTATAGACAATTCTGCTTTCAATGAGCGAAATAACATATAGCTTTTACTTTGATGACACCAATGACACCAGTATGTGTGTGTCTCTCTGTGTGTGTCTCTCTCTGTCTCTCTCCCCAGGTATGTGTACATTTGTGCGTGTGTGTGTGTGTGTCTCCCCTGGTGTGTGTTTGTGTCTCTCTCTGCCCTGGTGTGTGTGTGTGTGTGTGTGTGTGTGTGTGTGGGTGTGTGTCTCTCTGTCTCTGTCTCTCTCTTTGTTTGTAAAATCGATCGCTTTTTCACTATTTTATAGCCAATTCTGCTTTCAATGAGCGAAATAGCATATAACTTTTACTTTGATGACACCAATGACACCAGTGTGTGTGTGTCTATCTCTCTGTCTCTCTCCCCAGGTATGTGTACATTTGTGTGTGTGTGTGAGTGTGTGTGTGTGTCTGTATGTATGTGTGTGTCTCCCCTGTTGTGTGTTTCTCTCTCTCTGCCCTGGTGTGTGTGTGTGTGTGTGTCTCACTTTGTGTTTGTCTCTCACTCCTGGTGTTTGTCTCTCTCTGCTGGTGCATGTCTCTCTCTCCACTCGTGAGAGAGAGAGACACATCAAATCAAATTCTGTTAGTATTGAAAATAAAATATCCTTATTCCCTGAATTATCACACACACACACACACACACACCAGGGGAGAGAGACACACACCAGGGAAGAGAGAAAGACACCAGGGGGGAGAGAGAGAGAGAAACCAGGAGAGACATATACCACTGGGGAGAGAGACACACATCAAGTTAGAGAGAGACACACCAGGAGAGAGAGACACACACACACCAGGGGAGAGAGAGACACCAGGGGAAAGAGAGAGACACGCCCACCAGGGGAGAGAGACACACACACACACCAAGGGAGAGAGTGAGAGAGAGAAACCAGGAGAGAGCCATACACCACTGGGGAGAGAGACACCAGGGGAGAGAGAGACACACACACACACACACACCAGGGGAGAGAGAGACATACACCAACATGTCCCCTGTGCCCCCCAGTATTTTGTGCCAGTGGTGAAATATTGAAAAAGCAATTTATTTTACAAACAAACAACAGAATTGCAGTGGGATGATTTTGGGGAAAGTTTTGCTGATACTTAACTTACCTTTCTTTACCGCATCACAGCCCCACTAACTGATGATAATAATTCAGGGAGAAAGTTTCAGGATTGATAGGTATTCATTGTAATACTAACATAGCTAACAGAATTCACTAGCAGAATTTTCATAAAAAATGTATCAAGCTTGATCCTTACTCCCTGAATTATTATCATGGTTGTATCATTTCATGGGTCTGTGATGATGACAAAACTATCCCCTAATTCATCACACTGTCATTTCTTTGTTTGTAAAATCGATCGCTTTTTCACTATTTTATAGCAAATTCTGCTTTCAATGAGCGAAATAACATATAGCTTTTACTTTGATGACACCAATGACACCAGTGTGTGTGTGTCTCTCTCTCTGTGTGTGTGTCTCTCTCTGTCTCTCTCCCTAGGTATGTGTACATTTGTGTGTGTGTGTGTGTGTGTCTCCCCTGGTGTGTGTTTGTGTCTCTCTCTGCCCTGGTGTGTGCGTGTGTCTCTCTCTACCCTGGTGTGTGTGTGTGTGTGTGTGTGTGTCTCTCTCTGTCTCTGTCTCTCTCCCCCGGTGGATGTGTGTGTGTGTGTGTGTGTGTGTCTCTCTCCCCTGATGTGTGTGTGTGTCTCTCACCCGTGGTGTGTGTGTGTGTCTCTCCGCTTCTGTGTGTGTGTGTGTGTGTGTGTGTGTGTGTGTGTGTGTGTGTGTGTCTCCCCTGGTGTGTGTTTGTGTCTCTCTCTGCCCTGGTGTGTGCGTGTGTCTCTCTCTACCCTGGTGTGTGTGTGTGTGTGTGTGTGTCTCTCTGTCTCTGTCTCTCTCCCCCGGTGGATGTGTGTGTGTGTGTGTGTGTGTCTCTCTCCCCTGATGTGTGTGTGTGTCTCTCACCCGTGGTGTGTGTGTGTGTCTCTCCCCTTCTGTGTGTGTGTGTGTGTGTGTGTGTGTGTGTGTGTGTGTGTGTGTGTGTGTGTGTGTGTGTGTGCGTGTGTGTGTGTGTGTCTCCCCTGGTGTGTGTGGGTGTGTGTCTCACCTAGTGTGTGTGTCTCTCTCCCCTGGTGTGTCTCGCTCTCTCCCCTGGTGTGTGTGTCTCTCTCTCCCCTGGTGTGTCTGTCTCTCACACCTGGTATCATTTCATGGGTCTGTGATGATGACAAAACTATCCCCTAATTCATCAAACTGTAATTTCTTTGTTTGTAAAATCGATCGCTTTTTCACTATTTTATAGACAATTCTGCTTTCAATGTGCGAAATAGCATCTAGCTTTTACTTTGATGACACCAATGACACCAGTGTGTGTGTGTCTCTCTCTCTGTCTCTCTCCCCAGGTATGTGTAAATTTGTGTGTGTGTGTGTGTGTGTGTGCGTGTGTGTGTGTGTGTCTCCCCTGTTGTGTGTTTGTGTCTCTCACTGCCCTGGCGTGTGTGTGTGTGTGTGTCTCTCTCTCTCCCCTGGTGTGTGTGTGTGTGTGTCTCTCTCTGTCTCTCTCCCCTGGTGTGTGTGTGTGTGTGTCTCACCTTGTGTTTGTCTCTCACTCCTAGTGTTCGTCTCTCTCTGCTGGTCTCTCTCTCTCCCGAGTGGAGAGAGAGAGACACATCAAATCAAATTCTGTTAGTATTGAAAATAAAATATCCTCATTCCCTGAATTATTATCACACACACACACCAGGGGAGAGAAACACACACCAGGGGAGAGAGAGAGAGAGAGAGTGAGAGAGAAACCAGGAGAGAGCCATACACCACTGGGGAGACACACATCAGGTGAGAGAGAGAGACACCAGGGGGGAGAGAGACACACCAGGAGAGAGAGACACACACACACCAGGGGAGAGAGAGACATACACCAACATGTCCCCTGTGCCCCCCTGTATTTTGTGCCAGTGGTGAAATATTGAAAAAGAAATTTATTTTACAAACAAGGAACAGAATTGCAGTGGGATGATTTCGGGGAAAGTTTTGCTGATACTTAACTTACCTTTCTTTACCGCATCACAGCCCCACTAACTGATGATAATAATTCAGGGAGAAAGTGTCAGGATTGATAGGTATTCATTGTAATACTAACATAGCTAACAGAATTCACTAGCAGAATTTTAATAAAAAATGTATCAAGCTTGATCCTTACTCCCTGAATTATTATCATGGTTGTATCATTTCATGGGTCTGTGATGATGACAAAACTATCCCCTAATTCATCACACTGTAATTTCTTTGTTTGTAAAATTGATAGTTTTTTCACTATTTTATAACCAATTCTGCTTTCAATGAGCGAAATAGCATATAGCTTTTACTTTGATGACACCAATGACACCAGTGTGTGTGTATATGTGTGTGTGTGTCTCTCTCTCTTTGTCTCTCTCCCCAGGTATTTGTGTGTGTGTTGTGTGTGTGTGTGTGTGTGTGTGTGTGTGTGTGTGTGTCTCACCTGGTGTTTGTCTCTCACTCCTGGCATGTCTCTCTCTCTCCTGGTGTTTGTCTCTCTGCTGGTGCGTGTCTCTCTCTCCACTCGTGAGAGAGAGACACATCAAATCAAATTCTGTTAGTTTTGAAAATAAAATATCCTTACTCCCTGAATTATTATCACACACACACACACACACACACACCAGGGGAGAGAGAGACACACCAGGGGAGAGAGAGAGAGAGAAACCAAGAGAGAGACATACACAACTGGGGAGAGAGAGACACCAGGGGGGAGAGAGACACACCAGGAGAGAGAGACACACACACACCAGTGAAGAGAGAGAGACACCAGGGGAGGGAGAGAGAGAGACACGTCCACCAGGGGAGAGTGAGAGAGAGAAACCAGGAGAGAACAATACACCATTGGGGAGAGAGAGACACACCACAAAAGAGATACACACACACACACCAGGGGAGAGAGGGACACACCAAGAAAGAGAGAGACACACCAGGAGAGACCATGATAATGATACCATGATAACCATGATAATAATTAGTAAAAGTAAGGATCAAGCTTGAAACCAGGAGAGAGACACCAGGAGAGAGACATACACCATTGGGGAGAGAGAGACACACCAGGTGAGAGAGAGACACCGGGGGGGGGGGCAGAGACACACACACCAGGGGAGAGAGAGAGACAATTACAATTACAATTTCCCATTTGGGAGACGCTTATATCCAAAGCGACGTACATATGAGAGTTTAGTACAACACAAGCAAGGTTCTAGTCAGGGGTCAAGGGAGAGAGAGACAGAAACACACACCAGGGGAGACACACACACACACACACACACACACACACACACTGGTGTCATTGGTGTCATCAAAGTAAAAGCTATATGCTATTTCGCTCATTGAAAGCAGAATTGGCTATAAAATGGTGAAAAAGTGATCGATTTTACAAAGAAATGACAGTGTGATGAATTAGGGGATAGTTTTGTCATCATCACAGACCCATGAAATGATACGACCATGATAATAATTCAGGGAGTAAGGATCAAGCTTGATACCAGGAGAGAGACCCCAGGAGAGAGACATACACCATTGGGGAGAGAGAGACACACCAGGTGAGAGAGAGACACCGGGGGGGGGGAACAGAGACACACACACACCAGGGGAGAGAGAGAGACAATTACAATTACAATTTCCCATTTGGGAGACGCTTTTATCCAAAGCGACGTACATATGAGAGTTTAGTACAACACAAGCAAGGTTCTAGTCAGGGAGTGAAGGGGGAGAGAGACACAAACACACACCAGGGGAGACACACACACACACAAAGGTGTCATTGGTGTCATCAAAGTAAAAGCTATATGCTATTTTGCTCATTGAAAGCAGAATTGGCTATAAAATAGTGAAAAAGCGATCGATTTTACAAAGAAATGACAGTGTGATGAATTAGGGGATAGTTTTGTCATCATCACAGACCCATGAAATGATACAATCATGATAATAATTCAGGGAGTAAGGATCAAGCTTGATACCAGGAGAGAGACATACACCATTGGGGAGAGAGAGACACACCAGGTGAGAGAGAGACACCGGGGGGGGGGGGGGGGGGGGGGGGGGGGGGCAGAGACACACACACCAGGGAGAGAGAGAGACAATTACAATTACAATTTCCCATTTGGGAGACGCTTATATCCAAAGCGACGTACATATGAGAGTTTAGTACAACACAAGCAAGGTTCTAGTCAGGGAGTCAAGGGAGAGAGAGACACAAACACACACCAGGGGAGACACACACACACACACACAAAGGTGTCATTGGTGTCATCAAAGTAAAAGCTATATGCTATTTCGCTCATTGAAAGCAGAATTGGCTATAAAATAGTGAAAAAGCGATCGATTTTACAAAGAAATGACAGTTTGATGAATTAGGGGATAGTTTTGTCATCATCACAGACCCATGAAATGATACAACCATGATAATAATTCAGGGAGTAAGGATCAAGCTTGATACCAGGAGAGAGACACCAGGAGAGAGACATACACCATTGGGGAGAGAGAGACACACCAGGTGAGAGAGAGACACTGGGGGGGACACAGAGACACGCACACCAGGGGAGAGAGAGAGACAATTATAATTACAATTTCCCATTTGGGAGGTGGAGACATACACTTTCTCCCTGAATTATTATCATCAGTTAGTGGGGCTGTGATGCGGTAAAGAAAGGTAATTTAAGTATCAGCAAAACTTTCCCTGAAATCATCCCACTGCAATTCTGTTGCTTGTTTGTAAAATACATTTCTTTTTCAATATTTCACCACTGGCACAAAATACAGGGGGGCACAGGGGACATGTTGGTGTATGTCTCTCTCTCAACCCTGGTGTGCGTTTCTCTCTCTCTCCCCTGGTGTCTCTCTCTCTCTGCCCTGGTGTGCGTGTTTCTGTCTCCCTCCCCGGTGTCTCACTCTCTCGTGGTGTGTCTCTCTCTTTCCTGGTGTGTCCCTCTCTCCCCTGGTGTGTGTGTGTGTATCTCTTTCCTGGTGTGTCTCTCTCCCGCCTGGTGTGTCTCTCTCTCCCCAATGGTGTATGTCTCTCTCTTGGTTTCTCTCTCTCACTCTCTCCCTTGGTGTGTGTGTGTGTCTCTCTCTCTCCCCTGGTGTGTGTGTGTCTCTCTCTCCTGGTGTGTCTCTCTCCCCCTTGGTGTCTCTATATATTATATTATTATAATATATAATTATTATATTGATATTATATGTTCAATACTAACAGAATTTGATTTGATGTGTCTCTCTCTCACGAGTGGAGAGAGATACACGCACCAGCAGAGAGAGAGACATGCCAGGACTGAGAGACAAACACCAGATGAGAAACACACACACACACCAGGGAAGACACACCAGGGAAGAGAGAGACATAGCTAACAGAATTCAGTAGCTGAATTTTAATAAAAAATGTATGTCCTTACTCCCTGAATTATTATCATGTTGTATCATTTCATGGGTCTGTGATGATGACAAAACTATCCCCTAATTCATCAAACTGTCATTTCTTTGTTTGTAAAATCGATCGCTTTTTCACTATTTTATAGCCAATTCTGCTTTCAATGAGCGAAATAGCATATAGCTTTTACTTTGATGACACCAATGTGTGTGCGTGCCTCAGTGTCGTCCGACACTTTTCGTAAGACACTTGTCGACACTTGTCTTACAACCATAAAACACAGATGCACGGCCTTAAGGCATCACAAGCCGAATTTAGGTCAGGCAGTCACTCACTCAGTCAGGTAACACTTGGTCAGAGGTCGCTTCGTGAGATGGCCTCTAGAGAGCGTCTTTGAGTAGATGGCCTGTCGCCTATTGGGCTAAATGCCACTACACTGCAACTAAATACGGTCGTCGCTCCACATTGGAGCTTAAATAGCATAAGCATGTAGCTTTCATTTTGACACGCCAAGCTCTTGAAACGCGTGTCAAAGCTGTGAGAGTTGCGCGTTCGTTCTTTTGGCGCCCTCAAAATAAAAGTGCCATGCTATGCTGAGGTGCAAAGGTTAGGTTAGCTTACCTTGTTACCGGTCGTAGGGTGTCCAATGGGTGTGTTCCTGTCTGCTTCCATGAGTTATCCTGTCCATGAGTTATCCTATCCATAACTTATCCTATCCATGAGTTATCCTATCCATGACTTATCCTGTCTGTATGTTCAGACAGAATGCGCCCCCCTGCTGGTAAGACAGTAATTTATAGGCTGCATGCCGTTTTCACTGCATACGTCATAAATAATCAAATTGACGCATTTGAGTTCCAAGTTCCAATTCGAGGCTACACCATAGACGGTAAAAAGATGGACGTAGAGTGTGACGTCACCCATAGGTTTGCGAAGGGCCGCTTTGAAGCCAATGTTGACATTTTTTGAAGCCGGAGCAGCCAGAGCGGGGTTTCCCGCAGCGCCGCCTGCTATTGGTCCGTGATCGGCGACTTGCGGCGACCTGTGAAAATTGTCATACGGACACATATTAGAAGAAGTTAAACTATCTACTGAGACCATAATCTTTTGTCGAAAAAAATTATTGACTTTATATTTTGAGTGAGAAGCTGAGCTGTGGTCCCATAGACATGAATGGAGGTTTTGGAGCCGATCGTAGCGGACGTTAGAGGAACTGCAGCTTTCAACCACTTAGGCTTGGCTTCCTGCAGCTTTCAACCGCTTCAAAATTCACCCGTGGTTTTGGCCGCTTGGGCTACACCTTGGCTACATAGGCTACTACAAATATTATGATGCTGTCTTTCACATAAAAAAAACTGATCGCTGTAGATGATAATCATTTACATCTTTGTTTAGTGTACCCTGGTATAGCGTAGTTCCTTGAATAAAAAAAAATCACAATGTTTTCTTAATGTAATGTTAGTAGCCTAACTACACGTAACAAGTTAGCTACACTGCTGTCGTGTCTGTTGATTAATATAATAGCTGTGTGTAGGCTAGCCACACTGTAACGAGCGAGTAAACTGCTGTTCGGTATAAAAGGTGTAGAAGCCAGTCCATCTATTTTCAGCTTCATTGTTAAGAAAACGTGTTTTTTTCCCGAGTTCCTTGTCAAACAAAACACTCCCAACGAGCTTCTAGCTAGCTCGGCTAGCTCCTACCAGTCGGAGACGTTGCCATAGAAACTTGACCTGCTCCACAGATGCGCGAGACCAGACCAAGGAGGTTCCAACCAGACTAGAGTGGGCAGACGCCCGCCGCCGTTGACGGAGAAGTCTACCAGTGATTTGCCAGCAATATATTTTTTGCTATTTTTTTTTCTTTTTCTTTTTTTCTTTTAGCAAAACATGTAACCTACAACAGAACACCACGGAAGAGATAGTTACAATATAAAACGGATACAAACAAACATAGACAGTAGTAAAAAAAAAAAAAAAAACCCAGACAATTACAATAAATTGCATTTTTGACAAATAGGAAATTACTTTGTAGCTTTTGGATGTTTTGAGCAGTGAAGAGACTTTAGATATAGAAGGGAATACAGCTCATCTCTAGTGGCTGAGATGGCTGATCCTCCAAAAAATTGAAGAGTCTTGCAGAATGAATCAGAATATTTCACACAGCAATTAAGGTGGGATTGTTAAGACCCCATTTACATATGAAATTCTGTTAAAAGTAAGATTAGGTTAATAAGAAATTAAGCTTCATTGTTGTTGCAGATGCTTATCTCACTCCCAGTCCAAAGAACCCAATATCCATGGAGAGGTCCAAGTCATGGAGGATTTTTCTTCTCACAAGGTTGGAGATATCAGTCCAGTTCTGTAGGGACAATCCCAGAGGAGAGGAACCAAAGTCTCATCACAAGATTTACCAAAGGAACACTATGGGTGTAGCCTATGTTAGGGTTGTGTAAACTAAAACCATGGTAAACAATGGTAAAATTCGAAAATGATGGGTAAAATGAGTACTAATGAGTAAAATTCCTCTATCCATCTAGTGTTGCAACGAGAGTGATTCATATCAAATGTCTTTGTTGTTCCAAATATAGTATTTCTGTCTGTGCAGCAGGCACCAACAAGACAGCATCTGTTGGTGATAATTACCAAGCTTCATGGGAATCTTGTTCATGACATAATTACAAAGTAATGGTAGATTTACACCACCTAGAGGTCTATAATGTAATTCCAGACAGAGGCTGGGGTTTTAAAAAGATTTTCATCCATATGCTATTACTGTTGAGAGTAGAAAAATCAACAAAGTTAAGGCTACTGTCCCTCCTATAATGCATACTGACACATTTCTTTATAGGATGACTCTTATCTGTCTAAGAGAAGATCATCTAAACTTCTGCATATCTTTTGAGGAACATCTAAGGCTGTGGTGGCAGAGTTGACAAGCCCTCTGCCTTTGGTATCAGTATCTTATCTGTCATTGAAAGGTCTCTTTAATTTCTTTTGTTTATTGGAAACAATTTGATTGAAGTTTACTTCAAACCTTGAAATCTGGATTTCACCAGTAAAAAGTTAATCCTCACTACATGTTGTGTACTGTGAATATATGTCCTGGAGCAGCCTGCTGTTAAGGTGAATGTGCACATAGCCTCATGTTATTTAGTACCAAGGGATTTCACCTCATCTTTGTCAGGCCTATCACAAATTTGAACACCTGAAGAAGTTCCAACTGGTAATAATTGGCAATTCAGGATATTAGACAAAGGCCATGCATCAGAGGACTATTGATGACATCTGTGGCTTTACACACTTTTTCTGTAGCCTATTTTTTAGGATTAATGTAGTGTCATCTGCCATTTTAAAAGAAACGAACGGTTCCTAAGTGTTATGCCCTCTATATACAGAAATTGATTAACCTTACCCCGTTTTATATCAAATCTCTAGGTGGTTCCCTGTTCTAATTGATTGATGCCTTGCCAACACTGTATAGTGTCTTGACTGCAACAATGAATTTCTGTCCAAGACCAAAATAATGTCTCCAATGCTTTTAGAATAAATGGATGTTTTATTCAATCAAAACAAACACATGACTGTCACTGCTAATGTAGGCTATTCAGCATAGTCGAGCATGTTAAGTACCAAGCTTATAGTTAATATATCTTCCCTTCATGAAGTCAGTCATGCGATTAAGCACTATTGGCTAACAGAGCGGCCATCACCTTGCAGTTATCAGCAAACAGATGGGTGGCTAGTTGTCTAAAAGAAGTGGATCTTTATGCGGCTTGACAAGTAATGTGATCAATCCCTGAGTGATTGGCATGGGTGGAAGTAACTAATTACATTTACCCCAGTTACTATAACTGAGTAGCTTTTTTGTGTACTTTTACTTGTAGTTAAGTAGGTGCTGAAGTATTGTACTTAGCTGCCTTCACGTCCATTACAGATAGATATTGTGGCTTTGAACTGGACAGTGGTAAACTGACAAATTGTGGAGCCATTCACAGTAATCTGTCTTTGTTTGTGCACTTTATTTTGTAATTTCCAAATGTTCAAATTAAAAGAATCTAGTTTGAACTCTGTCCTCTCATCCTTTTAGAATTGCATGGAAAAGATCACACATAACAACGTTCTCTTTTCTAAGAAGTAACTCAGTAAGTTTTACTCTGAGGACATTTTAAATTAGCTACTTTTTTTTACTTCTACCTAAGTAAAATAGCAGCAAAGTAACAGTACTTACAGCCTACTAGAGCACATTCTAGTAGGCCTACTCTTTCCACCACTGGTGATTGGTGGCGAGCTGTCCTTTTCTCTAGTGGCAGCCGGTCAGCAGAGGGCGCCAGTGAGCCGCCCTACCTGGGCTTGCATCGGATGGAAATATTTTACGGCTCTAGATTGTGTGCACTGCATTATCTCTGCAATGAAAACCTTTAATTTAAAAGTTTCTAGATTTTTTCCTAACAGTCTCTATTCCACCCTCTAAGCAGTTTTCCACTGATTAACGCTGAATAGAAGGCTGAAGCCATCTGGGCGTTTATAGGTTAAAAAAATATCTATATAATGATTCAAAATCATTTCAATGACTATGGATGTTGAAGTGACAATGTGTCGACGCCCATTGCATCTATCCATTACGCCTATGATTTAGATGTCTACTAAACTTTCACTTGTCAACCAAATTCAGATGGGTTTTAGCCTATACATTTAATCACCAGTGTTTCAATTTGTACATATTTAATAACCACTGTTCATAATTATAAAGGGGTATACCACTGAAATTGACTTCCACATTGTTATTCTGCAAAGACATAGGCCTACTAGCCTACATCTCCTAAAACTGCATTTTTCTATAATTTTCTCATAATTTGTCAAGATTAAGAGAAATTCAATCGAGCTGCACCTGATGCATTTGATGGTCGACAAAACGTTTCTTTCAAAGAACAAATTAAAAGGTGGACATTTAATGCCATTATAATAGCATCTTCCTTGATCTCAACAACTTAAAACTAACAAGCAGCTAATAACAAAATAGCATGAAGAATTTTAGGGAAATTACTGAGGAGTAACAACCAAAAAGAATAACCCAAATACATAATGCGTTCCCCTTTAAAGATAGGCTTTGCAATTGCGCTGTCGCCTTTCTGTCGCTTTGAATAAAGTTTTCCCAGCAGCTCCCCGCCTCCCTCAGGACGGAGCGTCAGAGGAGAAAGCAGAGACAGTCCCGAGCAGTGCTGCCTCTCATCCTAATCAATCAATCCAGCCGTAAAGTTTAGACCGTCGGAGGGGAAAACACTCCAAACTGAGTGCAATAATGGCACCGTGGACAATACTTTTGTTTTCCTTATACGGACTTCTGCATGGACAAGGTAAGATAATTTGGATAGCCTATGTATATATATTTTAACACCGCTGAAATTTGGCACTAGGGGGGAGAATCTGATCAAATTGCTGAGGCTGGGTTGCTGGTTTGAATGTAGATATTTTGCTTGGGAAACATTTAGCCTAAGTAGATGTAGTCCAGAGTCTGAACTGTAGTAATATTTCTCATTGATTGCTCTAAACTATTTGCTTTTCTGGGAGTATAGGAAACGAGTTCAATTAAATCGTCCAGGTGAATTAATAATATCGGCATTCAGGAATTCTTTGGCAACCAGTCTCAATTTTAATACAGCACTACATGTTTGTTTCTGCTGTTTATTTCCAAACGTCATCTCACCATCCCACCCCGTGCAGAGCTGCAGCAGCCTGCTGTGGAGCAGTGCTGTCAGGATGGGAGGGATCGGGCCCAGGGAGGACAAGACTGTACAGTGCTCCCCCTCATCTCCTCCTCCCACATCTGCAGGTAGGCAACACCTGGTTTCACCAACGCCCTTGTCCTCCGGAGCGGTGGTTCCCAACGTGGGGTCCGGGGCCCAGCAGGGGGTCCGTGTAGGGGGATAAAGGCCCCAGCAAAAACAGGAATAGTTCAATTTCACTGTGATTTTACTCACTAGGGGTTAGCACAGTGAGGGCATGTGTAGGAATGACTCACTGTTATCACCATCTAAATTATAGACAGTAATACTGTTGCAATTAATACCAAACAAAGGGTTTCATTCCAAAGTGTTAAAGTCTGTATCCATTTGGGTGAAAAAATTGCTACCAGTAAGGAAATATTTGAAAAATATAAATTATTCTGTCTTGGAAAAATTAACTATTTTATAAGGAAATGTCTTAAAATGACTCCTAACTTCAATTCTAACCTGTGATGTGTATAGCTTTGATGCCAGCAGTCAATATGGGAGGTGTCATTTTTGTAAATGGTGGATATCTTATTTTGGAACCAAACCTTCTCATATGGGCTTCCTTGAGGTGCAACTGTTTAAATGGGGGTCTGTGGATATGGTGTTGGCCCCTGCTCTAGTGGCTCAACACATAATTTAACACAACAATATGACATATGCCATTTGTTGGACACTTTATCCAGTACCATGAGTGCATACAGTTTCGGCACGGGTGGCCCTAGTGGGAAAGAAACCCCTAACTCTGGCTGTGTTGGTGCATGGCTCTACCCATTGAGCTTTACACAGCCATGGCTGCATCAAGGGCAAGTGGATACCCTTGGAGTAATACTGTGTTTATTGTTGAAGACTTAAAATGCATGATGGGATTGTAATCAAGTAGCCATATGCCATAAGTTGCAGCACAGGACTGGGAAGTCTGGAAATGAAATTTGGTAGCTTCCAGGTCTTGAAAGGTCAATTTCCATCAATACACACGTATTTGTTTTCGTGAAGTTGCGGGCAGTTTGACTATCTGCAATGCATCATATTGAACACAACAGTGACTAAAATCTTCAAATCATATCAAGAAATGAAAGTCTGGAGAAAGTAGAGATTTTTGAAATGGAAAATGTGTGGGGATCCTGCAGCAGGCGAGCAGTGGGGATCTTAAGTGTCTGTTGAAGAGCCGATGGTATCTTTAAAAGCAGGAAATACCCTCGGGGCTTCACAGAGCTCCGCTCAGCGCTCCACAGCCTTCCTGCTGCAGGGGAGGATTGCCACATACTAACTACATGGTAAGTACAGGAGCTAAGTGGCCCCCTGGAGCAGTTTAACACTAAAAGGCCCTGTTTGACTGTAAGAACCTGGAGGTGGTGATAGATGAAACAGAGGAACACCTGGACAACACATGGAGGCTGGTGGAAGGAACGTGCAGAGTACAGGCAGAGATAGATAGATAGATAGATAGATAGATAGATAGATAGATAGATAGATAGATAGATAGATAGATACCGTAGATAGATAGATAGATAGATAGATCTTCCTGGGGTGGAAACAGAATGTTGTCAGTCGCATAATAAAGCATATTAAACATAAAAAGACAATAAAAGTTATAAAAAGCTTACACAAAACAGGTAACCGACCATTTGACACATTCCTGTATTGATATACATTGGCATTTCACAGTGATGTTTAAGATTGGCAGTAGGTGTCTTGCTGCTGATGGTGACAGTGTCTTTCTTCATGTCAAAGCCAGGTCACTGATTGATTTTAACAGGTCAATATGGCAAGTATCTAGGTTGTAGAAACACAACATGAAGCCACTCGCAATCCTTTGACATCAGCTGACGAACTGTATCGGTTGTGAGTGATCATGCAGTAAACATATTTTCTCACTGCTTCTTATTCAACTCTTTCTTTCTTCCCCATATAGAGCCAACACAGTAGCAAAATAACATTTGTTCTGGATTAGGTTTCATGCTAAATTTCTGCTGTTTCTTTCTCTCTGTGAACTGTCCAGGATTGCCCAGGAGCAGTGCTGTGCAGCACTTGTGGGAGAAAAGTTGTGTACCAGCGGCATCAGCATGGCCAGAGATCAAGGGGCTTGTGAGAGGCCTTTCTTCCAAGGAGACCCATTGGAAACCCAGGTCTCCAAGGTGGGTCCTCTCTCCTATGTCCATATCTTATACCTCTACACCCCTAGACACTATAGGGACATAAAATGAGTATTATTCTGAGAATATCATATCTGAGATGATTATAAGATTTCTTCTCTTTTTGGACTTGCATGTGTCAACTGCCTGTCCTTATCAGCTCTCTTTCCATCTTTCCCTCTGTCTCCCTCACCCTCTCTCTCTCTCTCTCTCTCTCTCTCTCTCTCTCTCCCCCTCCCTCCCTCTTGTAGATGTGCTGTGACTGCTGTGTGTTGGGTCTGATGGCAGCAGGCCGGGGTTTGAGCTGTGAGCTGGAGGGTCTGTTGCTGGGGAGACAGTGTGAGCACGCAGCTAAAACCTGCTGTGGCAAAAACAACACAGAGGAAACCAAACCTACCACTAAAGGTACAAGACTCAAATAACCTCCGCTTTGCCAGCTGGGCTGCTGTAGCTCAGAGGAAAACAAAGTGCCCTCAGTCATTTGTTATAACCCTTGATTAATTCCACTCTGCTCTATCATGGAAGAATGACTGCTGGGTGTTTCTGACACTCAATTCAAAGGAGGCATTGAAAAGCACTCACTCTGCTTGGCTATTTGCACACATTAGGTGCCAAATGACTTTTAGCACCACAAATATCATGATTTTATTAGCACTGAGAGCAAAACCTTGATATTCACTGAGGTTTATCTCATGTATCAGTGTTTGGGTTAAAAGAGCTGGTATGCTACAGAATTGAGTGCATCAAATCAAAGCAGGCACCCTCGCTAGGAGCAGAGAGCAGCATTGTTTCCCAAATGGCTTGCTTAAATGGCCTTGATATGGCAGCTGTGGAGCAGACTGCTGCCAGACAGTTCGACAGACTAGGTCACAAGGATATTCAGTGGGCTAAGCTGTAGACACCTTGCCAAATGGTGACTCAGGGCCAACTGGTGACTTGTTGTGGCTTGTACCTTTTGTTGCCCAGCTGGCGAGTATAATCTGGCTTCAGAAAGATGGGTGAAAAACACAAACATTTGGGAACCACAGAACTACAAAAACACACATATTGAGTTTGAGTCAGTTATTTGTGAAGGAAAGCAAATCAATGTCTTGCTCACGCAGAGCAAAGGTCAGAGTGATAAGAGCATTTCAACAGTAAAGCACCAGAGTTTTGTGAAATCGAGTTGTGCCATGTAGGGACAAGATGCTAAAGTAGTTAACCTGTGTCATCTTTTGTTACGGGGGGTGTTCGTTTTTCTATACTGTAAAAATGCAGTATTTGGTTGTAAAGAGGCCTGTTTTTCTTCCACAGCTCCAGCTCCAGTGACTGAAAAACCTACACCAATCAGTGTTGCTTCAAAGCCTGCGCAGGGCACAGGAGCCTGTAGAGGTTTGGCACCTTCATAACTTTATAATGTATAATCTCCTTCGCTCTAATAAGGGTTGTAAGAGGCTTAAGCACCAGCCTCCGCAGGAGAACACCTTGGTGGCTTCATCTTCCATCAGCCAATTACCTGTACTCTATGTGAATTAGGACATATACACTATGATGTTGTGCCTAAAGATGGCCTGTGTATCTATCTGTTTGTCTGCATCTTGATTTGTCTGTGTGTCTTTGTCTTCATTCTTTTTAGAATCCAACTGCTCCCAGCTCTGTGTAGGTAATGGTACGTGTGCCTGCAATGACGGCTATCAACTGAAAGAGGATGGAGTGAATTGTGAGGGTAAGTATCCAAATCTGAAGAGTCCATGACTTCACCATGGGTCTAACCTCTACAATGCAACCAACCCACTTCTTCAACAAAATAGGGATTTTTCCATTCAATAATTACCATGAAATTGAGGCGTGATCACATGATCCATAGAAAAATGTTATGAGCTCTGATAAAAGCTTGCTAGCCAAAATGCATGATTATTTTGTTAAAAAATTTTGTTCAAATAAATTGCATAAAAATGGAACAAAAGTAAGTAAGTGGGATAGACTGCTGCCTGTCTGTTTTTTGAGCTGCACTTAATCAGATGCTTCTCTCCTCAGATGTTAATGAGTGTCTGACTGTCAGTCACAACTGTATCCTCGGCCAGGTTTGTATCAACACAGAAGGCTCCTTCCGCTGCCAGAGGGAAACCAGCTGTGGCACCGGCTATGAACTCACCGACTACAACATCTGCCAAGGTGACGTCAAGTCAAGCATATAACACTGATGAAAAATATCAAAATCACAATACTGATTGCTGTAGTTTCCATATGGCAAGAGTGTGCAATCTTTTCATAGAGGGAAAGGCGTTACAGACAGCTACTGCGGTGCAGTGCAAAATCCCTGGCCTGCAAATCAAGCTGACGTTCACAGGAATTTTTTTTTTTTTTTATTCAAACGGAGCAAATTCTGAGCTTTAGCATCCCCCATCCAAACATCACTGAAAAAGTATTAAAAAATGCTGTGTCCACATGTATCACGATTCATTTCACAGTCACAATAGTCAAAATAATAATATATGATTTTTTGTAACTATTGTGCAGCCTTTATTAGGCTATGTTATGAGAGAGACTGGGCTCCTTTGCTCATTCTTACTTGGCTACTGTAATAGATGATAGAAAGGAGCAACCAATCACACATCATTCATTCAGATCTGCAATGAGCGATAGAGGTATTCTACTTGAGTAAAAGTGTAAATACTCTGATAGAATGAGTCCTTGCTATTAAATGCAATATTAAATGTACTTTCCAACCCTTCAGTTTTAGTCAACCATGTCAAAATGTCAATGATGTCTCTGATGTGATGATTGTGTCATGTAAAATATGTTTACATTTTTTTTACAGAGGATATTTATACTAAAACCATTCTTTCTCCCTGCCCCCTTCCAGATATTGACGAGTGTGTTTTGGGGACCCATAACTGTGGAAAGGACTTTGTCTGCACCAACACAGAAGGGTCGTTCCGTTGCCACCCAAGGGAGAGGTGTGGAGACGGGTTCATTCAGGACGCAGTAGGCAGCTGTATCGGTGAGTTTGGTGTCACATGCATCCAAAAACATTCCAGCCTTAACGTATTTTACATTTCAATTCTAGCTGATACATTTCATTTAGCTGATGCTTTTAACCAGAGTGTAATGCCCACTTCCCCTAATAGCAATAGACCATAAATTCATTCTTGTTGAGTGTTGCTATGCTCACCATGTGTTTGTCTCATTAGATATTAATGAGTGTGTGGCCCAGACCAGTCCATGCCTGCCTGGCCAGACTTGTATCAACACAGTGGGCTCCTACACCTGTCGCAAAAACACCATCACCTGTGGACGAGGCTATCATCTCAAGCAGGATGGCACACGTTGCGACGGTAGGTCCTGTCAAGATAAACATATTTTCCTTAGTGTGTGTGACATCGAGGTGTTTGCATGGTATCTCACCTCAATTTCCCCTGTTTCAACTCAGGAAAAGAGAGGTAATTCTGGTTTCTGTGTGTGTGTGTGTTTGCACCTCTCTTTCTGTCTTCCATCTCTCTCTTTCCCTCTCTCTTGCACTCTCTTTCTGTTTTCCTACAGATGTGGATGAGTGTCGTACAGGAAATGTGTGTGGCGACCATGGTTGCATCAACCTGGTGGGCTCATACCGTTGTGAGTGCAGGATTGGCTTCATCTTCAACAGCATCACCAAGCTGTGTGAAGGTACAGTACTCTGTCATCACTCCCCACTTATTTCAGAAAGAGAGGAATTTTCCCTAGGTCATGAAAAAATGAAACTGAAATACCTGGAATACAATATCACAAGCAAGACAGGGAAGCATCTCATAAAGTTAAGCAGTGAAACATAACACAATACATAATCTGAGCGCTCATTTTCTAGATAGACAGTATTGGGATCTCTCGCAAATTTTAGAATCTCAAATTTATAATGCCTCTGCTGTATTATCTGCTGTGTGCTGCAGATATCAATGAGTGCAGGCATTACCCAGGACGACTCTGCGCCCACAAGTGTGAGAACACAGAGGGGTCCTACCAGTGCAGCTGCTCCACGGGCTTCGAACTGGCCCACGATGGCAGGAACTGTGAAGGTAAATGCAAATCTCATTCCTTATGACTTTCATTTGTGCAGCATTTTCTAAAACTATGGATTAGAACCCAAAATGGACCATAGTTCCTTTTGGATCCCTACATTTGTTCAGTTCGGGTCCTCAGCTGAGAGTTTTCCAATGTGTGATATCCACCAGTTCAATAAAGTGACATGTACTCTTACAAAATGACTGATACTATAAAATTTAAACAACTAGGTAACTTCATTAACACAACAGTGGCCAAATCTGGATACCTTGGCCAAGTCTGGAAACACACATTTCATATTTAGCTTCCCAAATATGTAATATTTCATGAAAAGATAAAGAAATTTGTGCTAAAAGACTGGAAACCACATCAAAGAGTTGACTACTGCGTTATTTGATTGACAAAATAATAACACCTTAATAGACTGGTTCCTCTATATTTTAGTAATGTTGAGTGAGGAACTTCAGATTTTTTTTCCCAAATCGATGTAATGGATGTGTTTTGGAAGTGAACTCTAACTCTAACTCAGGTTAAGAACCCTGCATTAGTGTATGTGGTGAGAGGGAAACTGTGAAGCAGCAGCTTGTATTGATGCCAGCAGGAATTTTTGAGTTGTTACATAACAGGTAGAAGTGTCTTGTATTGCAAAGGTAGAGTTTTGAAGCACTGTGGTTGCTCACTAGGCCAGGCACACGTACTCTAGCTTTTCTCTTTCTCCCATCTTTCCTGTCTCTGTCTATTGCATGCTGTCTAAAATACAAATGCCAAAAGATTAATCTCTGAACAAATATGGAGTTGTAAAGAGACACACTATCTACGCCCGCTTGTTGACAGATGTGAATGAGTGTGAGGCCAACCCCTGCAGCCAGGAGTGTGCCAACGTCTACGGCTCCTACCAGTGCTACTGCCGCAGCGGCTACCAGCTGAGTGACATCGATGGGATTACATGTGAAGGTACAGTTTATGTTGAAGCTGTCTCTACACTGTATGTACATAATAGACGTTAGACTGGCAGCTTACGAGAGGCAAAAGCTAGAGGTTCAGTGTCTTGCTCAAGGACAGGACACACATTGGCTGTTGTGTCGAACTTATAGCTTTTCGGTTACAGGACAGTCGCTCCTCTGCCTCTCATCAAAATAAAGGCCCCAAGCTAGAGCCAAGCGTTAACTCACTGGAATAGCCACATCCAAAATAATTTTATATTTATGAATTTAAAATCAATCATAAACAAACTGCAGCGGATATTGCTCATTTTTTAAGTAAAGTTGATTGTATTAGTGTGAATATAGCTGATAATTTTTTTAATTTTTAATCGACTGCCGACTTCGATGGGTTTGCTGCCATGTTTTCCAGCTGCGTTGACACACTTACGCAATTCATGATGCCAAGTGGGAGATATCAGAGTAAACAAAAGTTCACCCATTTCCTATGTGTAATTACCACTAGGAGGCTGATGTGAATGGTTTTTCCCCATCGCGAGCTTGAATTTACGGCAAATCTGACATGACACAATGGCGGCGTGGGGCAGGGAGTGTCATTCCTGTTATCTGCATTTGAAGCAGGCATCTCTTTCTGCTGATACCGACCAGCCATTCACCTCGACTTCTTGTCTGCTCTCAGATATTGATGAGTGTGCCCTGCCTACTGGAGGTCATGTGTGTTCCTACCGCTGCTCCAACGCCCCGGGGAGTTTCTACTGCATCTGCCCCCCCACCGGCTACACACTGGCCCCCAACGGACGCACATGCCAAGGTCAGGAAACAAACCTTCCCTCCTGTAGTTTTCAGCCGTTTATACTTTGACACTATGTTGCTCCACTCTTCACTTGCTTTCCGTCTTCATGTGTGAGTGTTAAATGTGTATGTGAAAAGTTTGTCATGTCAGGCTGGATTTGACAAGATGTAGATCCACTTTGGACATCCCACACTATTAAGGGGGCATTAAATAATCTATGGCATTTATCGACCTCTAATGTGACCAGAAGGAATTGCAACAACATAGATAGATAGATAGAACTTTTCTCCTCCTACACAAGTCTCTGGGAGTCCTTTGAAAATCTCAGAAAAGTAATCGTGTGATTGGTATTGATCAATTGATTGATTGATCGGTCAGAAGTGATCGTTTTTCCCAGACACTTTACTAGGGAAGGCACCTTTCGTGCTTCGGTCCAGAACTGCTGCAGTGTGTGTCCACCCTTGTATGCATGTGTATCATCAGCATGCACACAATATGGTACTTGTAAACTGAATTTGTTGATCAGCTAATATTATTGAACGCCTAATCGTTGCTCTCCCTGTGTGTTCAGACATCGATGAGTGCGCGGTGGGGAGCCACACCTGCTCCGTCTCTGAGAACTGCTTCAATGTGCAGGGAGGATTTCGCTGCCTGTCCTTGCAATGCCCGGCAAACTTCCGC
Organism: Centroberyx affinis; assembly: GCF_046629955.1. Taxonomy (NCBI): domain Eukaryota; kingdom Metazoa; phylum Chordata; class Actinopteri; order Beryciformes; family Berycidae; genus Centroberyx; species Centroberyx affinis. The sequence goes on along the minus strand of NW_027280641.1, from coordinate 292,514 downwards.
CAAGCAGCAGAGGGGTGAGAGCTGACGAGCGGTTACCTGGTTATGACTAGCTGTTGACATGAATGGACTGATTACCCTTGGCTGTGCATGACGCAATGTACCCTCTCTGGAGTCTAGAGTCTTCCTCAGGTTATCTTTTGTGTTTCATATGCATCCTTTCTCTTAGTTGACTCATGTTTTCCTTGGAGGTGAATTTGTTTGCCCACAGTTACCTCTTCATATAAGCTTTTTAGTTGGTCACACACACCTCTCTCCATCTCTCACTCCCTCTCACTGCCTCTCTGTCCTCTTTCCTCTTTCCCTGTCTCTCTTCTGTCCATGCATGCGACCGTTTCTGCCCTACACCCAGTGAACCCATCCTTGCGTTTTTCCCTTTCAGCCGTTGCGAGCGCGTAACTTGCGAGTTCACGCGGGACCCTGTGTCATGTTTCTCGCTGCCGTTGAGAATCTCCTTCTACAACATCACCTTCCCCACCAACGCCCCCGTCCCCGCCGACGTTTTCCGGATGGGACCCTCCAACTCTGTGCCGGGGGACGACATGCTGCTCGACATCGTCTCTGGAGACGAGGAGGGATACTTCAGCGCGCAGAAGCAGGCCCACGGTGGAGTGATCTCATTGCGCCGTGCCCTGTCCCAGCCCCGGGACTTCTTTCTGACTGTGGAGATGAGGCTCATTCGCTACGGGACGGTGCACCTCTACATGGCCAAGATTGCTGTGTTTGTCACACACGACCAGCCCATCCGCCCTTCAAGAATACTGCCATATTAGAAGTGTTTGCGAATTTTAAATGGTGTAAACCAAGGTGGACCTGGAATATTATGGGATGATAAGACAAAATGTCAAAATGGCCAGTAAGGATGTTACTGTACCGTGCGTCCTCAGGTGTTTTTCTTGGTTTTGGGAGGTGGCTGGTCCTAAACTCAGCCTTTAAGTCTCTATGCCTTTTATTGTATTTGTTATTTATTTTAGGATATGATGTAGCAGTAGATATTAGTCATGGGTGTTTTGACTTACATTTGCCACTAGATGGGGCTCATTAACTGTTTAAGATCATCACCATGACAGGATTCTTCAAGTGCATTGGTGGCTGCTCACTCTACCTCAAGTCTGTCTGGAAGCTTCACTTTTTGTATAATTTCTGTGTGTTTGCAATTAAAAAATGACATTTAAATACGACTTTTTACTTCCTTAGACTGAATACCAATGCACGCACCGCCAATGGTTTTTGCCAGTACTCATGTGCTTCTTCTGCTGTGGTCATTAATAACCGTTGAAATCAATTTTTCCTATGATCTGTGCCAAACTGACTTACCGTAGGATCAAAGATGCCTCGCTTTAGTGGATAGCAAGAAAAATAAGCGTGTCATTTATTTATGGGCACCTGGGGCCCAGCCAGTATGGGGTCTCAATTAGTGGTGGAGCAGCATTACAGCTCACATGATGGATGGTGCTTTTAGTGTTGGTATTGGGTGGTTATCAGTTAATCTGCTGTAAATGATACCAAAAGACCAGTAGCCGTGTTGGTCAGCTAGATAAATGCAGCCAGACAAATTTTCCAGTGTTCAGATCTTTCCGCTTTATGGTTTTTGGGGTTTAGTGCATATAGAGCCGTTTGGAAATGCAGCGATGTTAAAGATAGATGAGTGCGATTCACTCAAAACGTTTGATCTGTCTCCTCCATATGAGGAGTTAATTTTCTAGTGAAACATAATATTTTATAGTATCTGTAATTTGTTAGGAGTAGGTGTAACTGTTTTTGAATGGTAGAGGTCTCATTTTGGAAAGACACTTTATAGAGTTATATAGTTGTATGGAAATGCAAAGACGCTTGATATAGATGATTAGTATTTAGAGTTTGGATGTTTTTCCTGCTTAATAGTGTGGCTCGCTTCTCTCTGTCCCGTGATCTTCTCATTGGATCACGTCAAATGACATTCAATCTTTTATGCCGTCTTTCGGTTTATACACTCCCCTCCACTTTTCCTTTCCTTTGTGGCGTTGCACTGGTGTGGGATACCGCACAATCATCTCTGTGGCTTTGGCCTCAGGCTTAGCGACCAACTTGGACTCACCTGCTTGCTGCTAATTACATGGCTCCATTCCCTCGGCAGTATCCGAGTGGATGTTGAAAGCTCCACTGTCTTCACATCGGGGGGAACCCTCACTAACATGATTCCAGGGTTTGGCCTCTTTTTAAGGCACTGGTCCCCTGATTAACCATGGAGGTCTATGGGACTATTCAGGTGTTGCCAGATTCTTGCTCAACTATGCAGTGTTGGTGAAAATCTTTTCATATGAATGTTGGGGTACTCCTTGGAGGTTGAAATAAGAATTCATGCTTCTTGAACAAATTCTGTGTATGATTCACTTGTTTTTTGTAACACATGCATCAACTTAGTGTACATCTACCTCTCATTTCTCTTACCTGTCTTTTCCCTCAGTATGCATCCTAAATCTCGCTTTTCTCTCCCTTTCTCTTTCTCTGTCTTTATCTCCCCATCTCCATGCCCTTTGCCTCCTTCTCTTTCCCCCCTGTCTCTCTCTGTCAGACCCAGGAACGATGGCTCATTCAGTGTGCGTTGTATAAAGGCCTGTCAACCCAGTGACATCGGCTGTGCTGTCGACCCCGTCCACCTCATCACCCACACCGTCCTCTCTCTGCCCACCTTCAGAGACTTCAGTACACCAGAGGGTAAGACAAGCTGGAATGACTAGAGTTTATTAGAAATAGGTTTTGAATGTGTGTGCAGCGTCCTTCAGTCTAGCGAGGAGTGTAAGAGGCTTGGTGGCTTTGGCTTCCATCAGTCAATTACCTGGACTCAATGTGAATTAGGACATAACACTGAATGTACAAAGTATTAGGGACAGTGGACACTTACTCTTTTCATGAAGTAAACTGATTAGGTGAATCCAGGTAAAAGCCATTATTCCTTAGTGATTTCCCTTATTAAATCTATACCAATCACAAAGGGGAGATGTAGATAAAGAGAAACAGATGAGTTAGAGAAGGATTTTTAAACTTTGAGACAACTGAGATGTGGATTGTGCAAAAGAGGCTGCAACTCAATATCAGGAATATGTCCCTAATATTTTGTACATTCAGTGTATAATGTTGTGCCCAAAGATGACCCAACTCACTGATGGTCTGTGCCCGGTTGTGTGTGCACACATGCATGTGTGTATTTGTATCTGCATGTGTTTGTGTGCATTTATGTGCGTGTGTGTGTCTGTGATGCTGGTATGATATTATATTGTACAGTATTCTGTATCATATCATTTAACTGACTCAGTAGCATGTAAAGCAATCACAATTTTTAAATCATTTGCAACCTCATTGTCATAAAACATTCCAAACAGCGCCCGACACAGCACATCAGTTTCAGTAATGCATCTCAACCCACAGAACAATTGTTTAATCATATCATAAATATCTGATTTGAAGAACCAAATGTAATTTGTGGTTTGCTTGTATGAGACCATTAGACTGATATGAAATTAAAAACCAATTCTTCCAACAGAAATAGTTTTCCTGAGGACAATGACGCCGGCTAACCCCGCTCCTCTCCCCGGTGCCACCGACGTTTTCTTTGACATCGCGGCAGCAGACGACCAGTTCTTTGACGTGGTGAAGAGCTCCCACCATGACATGATTATGGGTAAGAGGAGAGAGTTTCATTTAAAACAAGACAGTCGGTGTGTTCATGTATGCATCTTTTATGGAGCTGATACCTGTGTTTGTGTATATGCCTGTACATGTTGGTGTGTGTGTTGGGTGTACTAGACCAGTGGTTCTCAACCTGGGGGTTGGGACCCCCCAGGGGGTCGCAAGATACTTTTTGGGGGTTGTGAGATGAAGTATGGGATAGGAAAACACACATTTCTACTATACAAATTCATTATCATGTTTTTTCTCTAATTTTTATTTTTTTCTTGTGAAATACTGAATAGTTTTCAGCCTCTAGGCCTCCTCTGATAATCAAACAAAAAGGGAAATCATTCCCTGGTTGAACTGTCCACTCTGTATATGTAGCCTGTGAGGTGTAAGGGGTCACAAGCCAAAAAGGTTGAGAACCACTATACTAGACTTTGCAGTGGCCCTTGAATCCATTGGTTCTTGGTCACATTTGCAGTGTAATTTGACCTCTGCATGATGCATTATGCCAGGGTTAGAGGTTTCTTTCCCACCCTAACTAAAATGTATGCACTCATGGTACTGTTAGATGCTAAAATCCTTCACAAAATGGCATAAATGATTTGTGTATATTACATTTTCTGATATCTTTCAGTCACTAATCCTAATCTGCGTCGTCCCTCAGGTGTAGTCCGGCAGGTGAAATCCATCATTGGCCCCAGGGACCTTGTGGTGGAGGTGACCATGAACTATGTCAAGTCAGGAGTCATTTCCCACCGCAACATCGTTGTTATCCACGTCTTCATCTCTGAGTTCTGGTTCTGAGCTGCGAAACGGGTTGTGTGTGAGTTAACATGTGGATGAAAATGTTGCATTGGCAATACAACACAGTAAAATACATTTTGTCCAGGCCCAGGTGGTGAACCTGTGGAACTGTTTGATATGTGCTCCATCTGGTCGGTTTTGGGAGAATAGATGCAAAACGCTTCATTTGATAATCAAATACTTTATGTATGAACGTGCTTTCAATAACACTGATTATGATGTGAACCATCTTACTGTACAGTCACATGTGAATAAAGACTAACACAATGCTGTTGATTGTGTCCATGTTTTGAATTATAAAGCACTAGCTCTTAGGCTCCTCTGGTGTTTTGAGTGGAGATACTACTGTAGACTAAACCAACCATCTTCTAGTTGACATAACTGAGGTTTCCAGAATAACTAAAATCTGATATAGGATGTCCTTTTTTCCCTTCAACCCGACAATTCCCCATCATACCGCTTCCAGTTTGTGAAGATATTTCCAGTCATTCCGCTCAAAGCATGAATAATGGGAATCCTATACTGGGAATGTTTGGTTCTTCGAATACCTCATCTTAAAGCTGAGAAATTGCTTGAGGCGGATATTTCTTACCATCCGTAATCAACTTTCTTCCACATCGAACCGCTTTTCACCACTGCTTTGCTCTGCCTGGCCAATGAAAACACAGGGGACGAGCGTTGTGAGAAAAACTTTGTGATCTAAATTATTCCACCGTACATGGAAATCCCAAAGGCTTGTCCTGTGGTTTTGTTGTTGCAGCTGCAACAATTGTCCCACAACTTGTCTGGCTTGAAGGAAGATCAATTGATCTTCAGACTTTTAAACATTGCTTTATGTAAATGGATTTCAGATGTGTGAGTGTAGTCAAGTGGAAGCAGTTGTGGCGCATGAGAGCTGCAATAACATAACTTCTAGGTTAGAGATTACTGGGTGTAATTTTGTAAATTAGTTGTAAATGTGGGTGCAGGGTAGTGTAGATAAAGTTTAAGTATTGTGGGCTTAATTCAACAAAACATCTGTGATGGGAGCTGCCCACTTGATAACTGCTCTCACCCGTCCCCTCCTACAACTAAACTGGATTTCTGTATAGGTGCTCACCCAAATAGCAGAAGTAAAGTCAAGTCAGATTCATTTATGCAGGGCCTTGAACACAAAACACTTTTTTACAAAGGACTTAACAAGGTTGAAAGGAAGAAAAATAACAACAAAAACAATCTAAATAGACAAAAAAAACCCAAGCAAATTACAAAAAAAACACATCAAACACACTGAAAGGCCATACAATAAAAGTGAGTTTATTAGTTACATTAGTTCATGCATATTGCTTAATGGGGGATGTTATGTTTTCATAGCTATAGTGCAATTTTTAGATGGTCGCATAAGTTTGAAAACATCAAATTTGAACAAGCATAACTTGATAAAGTGTGAAAACAGACAGGTAGGTGAAATGAAAACAAAGCAACACATGTTCTGCCTCCGCCCTGATCTTGGATTGAACCAATGGCGTGCTAGAAAACCACCCGGAAGACCCGCCCACCTGAATGAGGCAGACAAACATGGCAGCTTCCACCGACAGCGCGATGGACATTTCAGCATCTATCTCTGGCATTTTGAATGAAAAATACTGCCCTAATCATTTACAGGTTTTAAAAACGTTTACATCTGCGTTACGGGATCAGGAATACAGGTGCGGGTGAAGTTGTTTGTTGCCTTTTCAACCATAAACCCAGGTTTTTAGTTTAACGCTACCTGCTAAACTAGCTTAAATCAACTGACTAACGGTAGCTTTTGTCAAATGTGAACGTACCGCTGCATCGACTGTTTAATTCCCTTTATCCAGTCATTTTAGCGTCGCACATTAAACAGTTAGTTGGCAAGTTTAGCCAGCCAGCCAGCCGGTTACATTTAGTTATTTTCACTTTCCTGGCTGTTTAACTTTAGATGATACTGGTAGTTGGGCATGACAGGCTCTTGAAGGACAGATATCAGCAGTAACGGTGACTTGACCTCACTACAAAGGAACCTTCTCACATTACACATAATTAATTTAAAGCTCACATCTCCAGTGTTTGGTGTTTTCTAGCGCATAAACCTATCCATGTAACCTTCTCTGTTGTTACATGTATGATATTGAGTAATGTTATTTTTTTTATTTTGTAACGGTTTTTATTACTAAAGTCCTTTTGATTAACTATCCATTCATCACTCTATTATTCAAGTGAAGTTCATTTATTGACATGGGCCCTCATCACAAGCATGTCTCAAAGGACTTTACAGAGAACAAGCCTACCTAGATCTAACTAATCACCAATCAGTCACAAAATAGCATGTTGAAAAGACATAACAGGCCTACCTAGCCTAGCCTAACCAGCACCGCCAACCATAGACCCTCAGTGAAGACAAGGAACTCCCAAGAAAACCTTATTAGGAATAAAAAATGGCAGAAACCTTGGCCCGGGTGTTCAGTCATCTATTCATTCACCGTGACTATGAAACACATCTCTTAACATGCCTTGTGCTTCCAGAGATGCTGTGGAGGAGGAGGCGTTCTGCAGCCTCCTGAAGGTCTTGTCGGGGCTGTGTGAGGAGCTGCAGTCTGCCGCTGGAGAGGATGATGGTCTGCAGCTTCAGATGGCTGCCGAGTGCTTCAGGGGCCAGAGGAACGCCTGCGTCCAGAGCGCACGCAACCAGGTGCTGCTCAGGTAACACGGTGGATTTCAGTTACAGTGCGATGTTAGACAGATAGTACAAACAATTTAGATAATACATAATATGCGCAGCATGTATGTCTTGTGGCTGCATTGCATTCTGGTCTATTGAGGCTACTGTTGGTGGAGAAATTGGTTTCTCTGCCTCTTCTACAATGGGCTTCTTCCTGTACAATTGTTGAATGTTGGTCCAAAATGGTGTGTCTATAAAGAATAGAGCTGCAACGATTAATCGATTAATCCATTAGTTGTCAACTATTAAATGGATCGCCAACTATTTTGGTAATCGATTAATCGGTTTGAGTAATTTTTTAAGAAAAATAAGTCAAAATTCTCCGATTCCAGCTTCTTAAATGTGAATATTTTCTGGTTTCTTTACTCCTCTATGACAGTAAACTGAATATCTTTGGGTTGTGGACAAAACAAGACATTTGAGGACGTCATCTTGGGCTTTGGGAAACACTGATTGACATTTTTCACCATTTTCTGGCATTTTATAGACCAAACAACTAATCGATTAATCGAGAAAATACTCGACAGATTAATCGACAATGAAAATAATCGTTAGTTGCAGCCCTAATAAAGAAGCGCTTGCTCTTTGATTCTGAGGGACTGACACCAAAACCTGATGTTTACTGTTTTTTTTAGAAAGCTGAAAATGTTTCTGCTCTCAAACTCCATTGTATCCATGCTGGAAATGTCTCAACATGACGTCACTTTGTCTACGTTTAGTCAGTGTTAAAGTGTTTTACGGTGGATTTTTCCATTAAACTTCACCACAAGCTTACAGAGTAGCCTAACTGAGTATATTTGTCAAAGTACAGGAATGCAGGTCTAACATCGTATATTTTAGCATGTTTAATCACAAAATTATGAAACACAGGAGTGAAATGATAAAACACAGAAAGAGGGGAAAAATCTAATTTGCACATGAAAGGTAAAAACTCCAAGGGGCTTATATATCACCTTAAAAAAGACAAAAAGGAAACAACTGGGGAATGCGCCAAGTCGTATGTAAAGAAACCTAACCCTAACCAGCCTGGGACCTTTGTTGCATGTCATCCCCGTCTCTCTCCCATCTTTCCTGTTTCTTTCCACTGTGGACTATCCAATAAAGCCGAAATACCATCAAAATAATTTTTGCCAAAAGAAACAAGCAAAGAAATCAAGATAACATGCAAAGATGCAACTAAACATAAGAAGGTGAGAAAATAATGCTCTTTTCTTTCATCTTTCTTTCATTCAGGGAGCTTGGTTTCATAGACGTTTCCCTTAAAATCTTGAGCTTGCTCCAGACCATAAATTTGGAGGGCAGAGACGGCATATTTGAACGTAAGTCTTTAATTAGCTCATCACTCCCTAATGAAATGAGCTGACCTGCATAGCCGTCCTATTTAATAGTAACCTATTTTTTCTCAATCCTACCCATCCGCCCCGGTCCAGCTCTTCGTTGTGGGATCCAGTTCCTTGGAAACTTAGCTGTGGGAAACCAAGAGTGCAAAGATGACATTTGGCAGCTGAGCTTTCCAGATCCTCTCCTGTAAGTTTTGTACTTGTGTGTCACAGTCGCTTTGAGAAACCTCATCTATGTTGTTAACACAGTATACAATGCTGCTACAGAGTTGTTACACAGCTACTTCAGAAATGCAGCATCATGAAATCAGTGCTTTTATTCCTCAAAACTTTATGACAGACCCAGGTAGCCAAACATTCGTCCTCACAGTAAATTAACCTAGCATGTGTGTACAGGCAGCTGCTTAGCGTTGATGATGAGAAGACAGTGAGCTACGCCTCCATGGTGCTTCACACCTGTCTGGATGAAGCCAAGGTGGAACAGCTGGCTGAGCCAAACAACATCCACCTGGCGCTCAAGGTGATGGAGCTCTGCAGGACCCAACCCGACCTGGACTGGACGTAAGTTTGTGTGTGTGTGTGTTGGTGTATGTGGTATGTGCATAAATAACAGAAAACGAGGTCTAAGAAATTGTATGTGCAAATTATGTATAGCTGTGTGTATCCTTCAAAGGAATGATCTACTACTTCAGGATGTATTTTAATGTCTATGGCTTGAATTGTTAGTAAAGTTCTTGTTTTTTTGTTGTTGTTTTTTTTAACAGGGTTTTGATTGCGACCCAGCACTTCCTCAAGTCCTCAGCTCTGGTGGAGAACATGTACTCAGGGATGTCTCATCTGGAGAGGTAATACCTCTATGGAGCTACAGAGGAATCCACAGTGTTCAATACTAAATGTCATTGTGATTGATTACCTTGTCGATAGACTTGTCTTGCATTACACAGAAACTGATCAGCTGACACAGACAGTCCATTAAAGCTCTAAGTAATGACTTTACTGAATGCAGACCATTGATTTCAGTCTCAAACTATCCTCCTCCATGCTCTGTTAAAGCAATGAGTTATCTCTAGCAGCCGGAAAAGAAGTAATGCTGATAGTACTTAAATGTGTAGTTTAGTATAGGTGTGTGTGTGTATTTCAGAGTTACTCTGCTAGAGCTGCTGTCAGCCCAGCTAGGAGAGGGGGACTCGGAGGACAGCGGCATCCCGCCCAGCGTGGCTCGTTTCCTGGCCTGTTGCTTCCAGAAAGGCTGTGGAGCCGTGCTGACGCTCGCCTCTGGTTCTGCTTCCAGCGATGAGGTACAGCTACTAAATCTCTGACCTGTGTAGCTTCCACAGTCCTCAGAAACTGGGATTATCACAGTATTTGTTGCAGTAGAGCCCTATAATCAGGTTTTTAGCCTCATGGAGTTTATTTACAGTAGATTCTTTAAAATCACATTTAAAGAATTTAATTGAAAGGCAGGCATGTTTTGGGCATCCACATCTCTTTACCTATGGATGGAAACGAGTGTAGGCAGGACTAAAATGTAAAATCAATCAGCCATCAATTTCTTGGCCAAACTGCATCTACGCTGAATTCATAGGCTATCAACAGAGTAACGTCTTAACTGCCTACCAAAAGTAAAGAGGCACAACTCCCCGCTTGAAAATGTGCACATTTACTGGTAAATTTATATATTTACCATTTTCCCACATTTACCGTAACATATATATGAGGACTGTGATTTAAGTTATATGAACCTTTTGAGGAGCTTTTCTCAGTTTTTAGTTTTATCAGAAACTCCAATTCCTGAATTGGCCAAATAGAAAATGAACAGAGCCCAGCACTGCCAAGGACATCTGGTTACCCCACAATACATCCCATCTTTTTAATAAGACGGACACCTGTTGGTTGTAATCCCCTGTGTGTCCTGCAGGAGGCGCTGACAGTGATCAGTCTGCTGGACGTGCTCTGTGAGATGACCTCAGACCACAGCCAGTTCATGTTCCTGCAGGACCATCCTGAGCTCCTCACCACCACCGTTGGTAAAAACAAACATAGACTCACACAGAGCTTGTGATCTGGGCTGCCAAAACTGGAGCCTGTGGGCCAAATCTGGTCCTCCCAAAATATTTGTGGCACTCCAAAGGGTTCCAGAGAATGATAAATTATTATATACAGTACTGTGCAAAAGTCTTAGGCACATGTAAAAAAAAATCCATAAAGCAAAGATGCTTTCAAAAATAATGAAATGAAAAGTTTCTCCATCCATATCAAAGACATGTACTACAAAGAGCAGTCTACTGACCCACTAATGCAGAAAACAAATAAACATCAAAGATACATTTTATATAAAAAAGATAGGGTGCCTAAGACTTTTGCACAGTACTGTATGTATATGTATTTTTCATTTTGAAGAGTGATTTTTGAATTGATCAAATTATTTTGAGTTAAATTTCTAATCATCTTTATGGTATAAGAGATGAGAAACTGTTGTGTCAACAGGTTTACACACATTTGAAGTCATCAAAAAAACCCAGAATAGGATTTTGTTGTGAACAAATCACTTACTCGGGCAAAACTGAAAATGTAACTACAGTAAATGTGACTTAACAAATGGGACAGAAATCAAACAGAAAATTCCAACACCATTTGAGTTGTTTGCGGTAGCGGGTTGACCTTAAGCTTGGTGTAAATAAAATGTCTGACTCCTTTACATTTTCTCTCCAGAGCTCCTGGAGCAGGTCCATGCCTTAGGGAAGGCCAGTAAGAATGTCTTCAGTACTGCTCAGAATTTCTCCTCCTTCAGCCCCGGTGAAGATTGTTCCTCCTCCTCTCCCTCCATCAGCTTCAAGGCCCACCTCATCAGACTGATAGGAAACCTCTGCCACAGCAACGGCAACAACAAGAACAAGGTTTGGATTGGATTGGGTGGGTAGGGGGGTGGGTGGATGGATGAATGAACAGATGAATGAATGGATTAATACATTTAATTACCAATGTCATAAACCCACCTTATAATTAGGTTGATGCTGCATCACAATACATCACAAACGATGGAAAAACGGAAGAAAAATGAATGAAAAGGTTCATGCATTCTGCTAGATGTTGAACACATTTGACTGAAAGTTTGAAGAAGTATGAAAAATTCATTTGATAATCATCGTGTTTTAAACATTTTGGTATTGCCCAAAAATTCTGGAAAGGTTTGGAATTATTGGAAATATTGTTGTTTGGTCCAGAAACACACATGAATTCAGCTTTTTTGCGGCTGTAAACCCGCTGCCATTTCACATACTGAGAAATGGCAGTGAAGAATAATTTTCAGCTGTACTGTGATATGCCCTGGCACTGTCGGCATGTGTCACAACTGAAATCTTTGAATTCTGTCAAGAAATTAAGGTTTGGAAAAAGTATGGAATTTGGAAATGGAAAATGACTAGGATCCCTGAATTGGACAGACTAGAATCTGGTTGCATTTAAAATCCCCCATCGAAGATTCCTAGATTCCTCTTGCTTACTTTTACCCTTTTGTAATCCTCTTTTCTAACCTATTGGGATCCCTCCTTTTGATTAGATCTAGGGCCTCTTAAGATTTAGTGAGCACCCTTCATCAGCCTGACACAATAGGGTCAAAGGTCAATAAGATCAAGTGTGAGAGGTCAGCTAATTTCCTTTTCACAGCTTCTGGATTCCCGAAGGCACAACTGAGAAGTGCTAGTGGGTCTTAATGGAGCAGGAGTGTGTGTGTGTGTGTGTGTGTGTGTCTGTCTGTCTGTCTGTCTGTCTGTCTGTCTGTCTGTCTGTCTGTCTGTCTGTCTGTGTGTATACCCGTGCCTGCAAGTGAGCGGGTGCTTGCAACACAGCAACTTGTTGGTTTTACATTGAAATGAGAAAAATTTCCTCGCTCATTCCCCCCAATTGGTTTCTCCCCATCACCATCTGTCATCATCTCTCACCGTAACATAAAACACAGATAGATAATAAAGGGGATGGGAAGAAACTGGCTTGAGACGGCGTGTATCAGTGGCTCAATATAGGCTCAATCCCACTTAATAAAAACAGATCTGTGGAATGCTTGTGGGATGGCCACCCTCGGCTGGCCCCGCCATAATATTTACGGACGCTGATCGGTGGTCTGTCAGTGGTCAGAAATCACCCCATATCTGTTTTCACATAAGATCTCTTCCAGTAAACCAATGTCATTCTGTTCACCTTTGGGACAGATTGTAATTTAAGACGTGCATGCAAAACATTGAGTTGTGTGTGCAGGGTTGAAGTCGGGGTCCAGTCCCTTGTTATTCATCTCTTTATGGGTTTGGACATAATGTAAGCAACTTCAGACAATAATTTTGAAAGTGGAAAATGCAGAATTGGGTGCCTGTGCTCGTCAGCGACTTTGTTTCTTTGACAGTTTAAACGACATTTCCATTTTCTGAAACTCAGCACTTCCTCTTGTTCTGGTGCTCCTACCAATATGTTTAGAGGGTAACCGCAGAAGGCAAGCCTAGACAATAATTAAGCCTATAGAATTAGACACGTGATACAGAGCAGATCACCCTGTTGTGACGGCCATAGACCAACCCACAACCACATAGCTGCTTTTCCATGAAGTGAGGCTCTCCTGAGGACAGGGACACTCATGTTGACTCCATGTTGTTTTTTCGTGTAGACACTTTGGCTGTAGCACAACACTTTAATGTATTCCCCGTAGTCTTGAATCTTGAAAACCACTTACATTGTACTTACCATAATTCACATTTTCAGGCATTATATATCCATTGCGTATATATAGATTTGTACTGACTTTCTCTGCACTTTGAAAAAGTCAGTGTGAGATTACACTGTGTGACCATATGTTACAATTCATTGTAAACCTTCTCTGTTAGAATTCAATTTAATAGTTTTGATTAAGAACCTGTTTTTATTGAGAACAATACCCATTGGTGCTGTGAATGCTGTCAAAAAATGTTAAAATCTTTTTTTTTATATTAGCCTAAGGACATTTTATCAAGAAAATCAATATTGAATGGCCCGATACATGGTGCAGTCTATTTAGAAAAGCAAATATATAGATGTTACTCAGAGAATAATTTACCTTATCACACAATGAAATGACACAATACAAGCAAATAGTAAACATGTTGTCCCCCACCAGTGATGTAGTTCCACCCTTCGGTCAGTCAGTGATTGCGAGTAAAATTGTATAAGAATTTTCGTATGGGACAATGAAAGGACAGATTGACCATATATTTCTGTTGCCTACTCTCCTCAGAATTAGGCTTACAAGTTATATCTTGAAATGTAGTAACTGTAATTGTCCTGTTTTTACTCAATACAGTACAAAATTATGGAAGCCGAGAACAGCCGTGCTTGCAATTCTTTTTTTTTAATGCTGTTTTCTCGAGACCACGAGTTAATTATCTCGTTATCTCGAGAAAACGAGCTTTGTTATCTCGAGATAACGAGATAATCAACCCGTTATCACGAGAAAACAAAATGTTGTTTCCTCTTATTACTTATAATGTTTATCAGAGATCAGGAGTGCCATGCCAGCATGCATAAATGGCGTCTTGACAACTGTAGCAACTGATTTAAGCTGAAAATGTCAAGGCATAAATGTGTAGTTTTGTTTGCTGCAGTTACGTTGTTGTCAGTTGTCAAGACGCCATCTATGCATGCTGGCATGGCACTCCTGATTTCTGATAAAAATTATAACTAATAAGAGGAAACGACATTTTGTTTTCTTGTGATAACGGGTTGATAACTCGTGATCTTGAGAAAACGAACTTTGTGATAACGGCATTAAAAAAAATAATTTCAAGCACGGCCGTTCTCGGCTTCCGTACGAAATATAAGAACTACAATACGCAATAAATACAATCCGTACATTACACAATGTACACTACAATACAATTTATAATACAATATACAATATCACATACAACACCAGGAGCGTGAGTATTATGAATAATATAAATGCTAAATGATAAGTGATATATGGTATTGCACAGTAGGTAAGTGGTAATATGATATAAGTAGTCAACACTGACGTGGCAGTGCAGTGATGAGTGCAATAACAGTACAACAGTCCAACAACTGTACAATAACTACAGTGTCTTGGGGTTAGAGGTTTGCCCAAAAATTCTCCATTCTTCTACACATCAACCCAGTCTGATGTCTCCAAGTGTGTAGCATGTGTAGACTATTACCTATATTACCTATGATAACTTTCACTGTATTGCTTTACCACTGAGTCCCCATTCATTGTCCCGCACATTGTATGATAACTTAAACTGTATGACCTGCTTTACCACTGAGTCCCCATTCATTGTCAATGCCGCCCCCTAGCGGCACAAAGTCAACATTACAGTGTGACTAATGAATGAACGAACGAACGGACGAACAGACGGAGACCGATCCATAGTCCCCCCATTGGTGGGGGACAAAAATGGGCTTTCATTCAGCAAAGAAATATGTTGAAAAAAGTGTTTTTTAAGTTAAATTCAAGTATTGTAACTGGTATCACAAGTATATATATATTTTCAATGATACCCTGCACAAATGGATAGCAAAGTGAGCATAGAGAATTGTGACCCATATATACCAGTCTACTTTTCCACATCTTAACGAACTTCTTTCCTCTCCTCAGGTGAGAGAATTGGAAGGCATCCCCCTCATCTTGGACAACTGCAACATAGACAGCAACAACCCTTGTATCCTTTGTTAGCAGTAGCTGATGATCTGGAAGTACAAATGCAGATTAACTGTGTTTATGTATATCTCAAGTATATCTGTATCATCATCATCACCATCTTAGTTTAGGCCCCTACCGCCAGTCTCATCCTCAACCCCCTAATCCTGCTACCGGTCTGCATTAGCTGGCCAAAGTGAGGGCATCGTGCCAGGTTATCTTTTCACTGGGTCATTAGTCTGAGCCTGCCTGTGTCTCCATGCCCTAACACACACACACACAGACACACACACACGCACGCACGCACACACACACATGTACACACACACACACAGGGTGTTGTAAATGTGTTCTATCACAACACAAAACCCCCTCCCTGCATATTTTAGAATGAACATGCCCTGTCCATGAAAGTCAATTGACTGAAACATATTTTTTCTCTCCTTTACTTTGTAAAATATAAAAGAGCATTAGTGTGTGGGGCCATCCGTTTACTCAGCGACCTAAGGCGCATACCATGCACTCATCCTTAGACATCCTTAGTTAGACATCCAAAACTTGTCGCCTGTGTTGATTATCTTATATTTCTCTCCCCCTTTCTATTTTTCTTGTCTTTATTATCAAATAAAAAAAAAAAATAGTGATGTGCCAAAACAGTCGACTAGTCATTCGTGAGGATGTGCAGCGATGTTGATGATGATGATGATGATATTATTAGCTTTTTTCTTTTTACTTTCTAATCTTTGCACATCTGTTCAAATGTACATTTTTGTGAAAACACACAGTTCATGCCTGTTTTTAATGGTTAATATTAGTTATTAGCTATTTTTTTAAGTTATGTGGCCCATAGCCCAATAAGCTTACGCTGAATTTCGGCATTTAGTATACACCGACTAGTCGATTTGTCGTTCAGAGTTCATCTAGTCAAACATGAAAAAGTAGACTTTTGCAAAAATACCAGAAAGAACACAAGTGTTTTTAAATCTTCCATTTGTTTCAATTTGATTCTCCAGAATTGAAATTCTTACATTGTCTCCATCTGTCACCTGCTGGTATCCTTAACGTTTGCGTCCGCTCTAGTCATCAGCCAGTGGGCCATCTTCGCCATCAGGAACCTTCTGGAACACAACAAGGAGAACCAGGAGCTGGTGGCCGCGCTGGAGAGCCGCGGCACCGCCGACTACTCCGCCCTCAGGGAATTGGGCTTCCAGGTGGAGGAGCGAGACGGCAGCCTGCTGCTCAAACCTGTGAAGAAGGACACTTAAAAACCTCGTAGGAGCAGCTAGGAGAGAGGAGGCCCTCAACCCCCAAGCAGGTTTTCATGTTCTGTATTTATTTAGAAAGAAATAAAGTACATATATGTGCTTGCATATGCATGTGCACACATGTACTCGTAGTCGTGCTACAGGTTTCATTCACACCAGCTAATACTTAAGCTTTGCCTCAGGGTGAATCTCTCCTCCGTTATCAAACCCGTGAGTTTTGTGCCTGTCCAGAATGATTGACAGTCAGACTGCCGATAGAGCCAATTGAAAAGTGGTTTTGAATTAGATGAAAGATGATATTTCTACCGCAGGAGTGAGTTTAACTGACTTTTCTACCTAAGTTATGCTAGCACTCAGATGGGGCTTAAGGTATTCTCGGTACACAAAGCGCCCATGGGTTCCCCCCTGGTATAAAAGCAGGGGTCAATAGGTCAGGAGCTGATGTTTTGTCTTAACCTAAGTCTGGGAAATGAAGAGTCTGTGAGAAAGGGGAGCCCATGCTGGTACCTTTTGGTGAAGCTGGTGGATTGTGGTCTAATCCAGAGACAAAGAGCTCCACAGTGTCCTGGCTTTTCACCTCTCAGAAACACCGGTGTTACCAGCAGGGGTTTGGGTTTAATCGCAGACTCACAGCGACTTCTGCAGTAACCAGTGAAACAGAGAATGACCAAAACATGATGTAATCAGACCCCCTCCCCCCCCCTCCGCCCCTCTCTCTTATATTATATACACACACACACACACACACACACACACACACACACACACACACACACACACACACACACACACACAAACAAACACACACCTAATTACATGGTGTTGCCTTTGCCAGAGGTATGAAGGCTTTGGGTATATATTTTTTTTCCTCATACTAACATACTTTTTTCCCATAAAACTTCTTTGTGAATGACTATGTAAACAGACTTAACTGTAAGCTAAGCATAACTTAACTATAACTACTTTGAAAGTGGAAAATGCAATACTAAAAGTATTGCTGACACTGTGCATGTGTTTTCATTTGAAAACAACGCTCGAAATATGAGCTTTTCACCATATTCCTGCTTGCTTTTGCAATGCTTCATCGTATTAAGGTTGTATATTACGGTGAAACGTTTTATAGTCAGAATAGTGTAGTGTACTTTTATTCTGCCTCTTGCGTTTCTGCCTTATTGCACAGTACTGTAGATAAGTACTGTTGACAGAGACATGAAAGGCATGAGAGAGCAAACTCACAACATTGAGTTTATGGTATGCACCTTAGACTACTTGTCTTTGGAGCATCCCATGTCTCTTCACTCCAAGCAAACTATATTCCAGGTAAACCAAGCTGCGTAGACTTTTAGAGATTTAGAGAGATTTAAATACCTTCGATTTAGCAGAAGCTCTGTGTGCGTTTTGTGTGTGTGTGTGTGTGTGTGTGTGTGTGTGCATGTGCGCTCGCTCTCTAGATCAGTGATTGTGATTCTGGATCAGTAGACGACGGATGAGTGCGTAGCGACAGCGAGTGTCCGATGAGTGGGTGAATGAGTGAGAGAGTGAATCAGACCAGAAGCATTAGTTTGCAGAATGACATCCCTCCCTCCTCCTCCCATTGCTGGATAAGCTGAACGGTCCTGACACCTCAACAATGCCGCGCTTTACCGGCCCGCCCACACCCCGCTCCACCCTGTTTGCTCTGCCTCTGATTTTTAATGACAAAATGTATTGAAACAATCGGCTGGACTCTCCCCTCAATCCGGCGGTATAGTGAAGGGAGCTTATGCGGTTCCGGTCCCCAGGATTTCAGACAACTAACAAAACAGGCTGTTACTTGCGCTCGACTGGCTGGCTGCAATGCTTTTCAGCCCCACAGGAAAGAGCCAGTGAGAGTCAGCCGGGCTGAATGAGGTGGCATGGCCGCGGCCGTCTATTCACCTCCTAACACATCAGTACCACATCGGTCAAGGCCATAGATGCTTCTGTTTCCCATATCAGCATTTTATACCGCAGGCCTCTACTATATCGTATGTGTGCCTTTTTGGTTAACATTCACCTTCAGCAAAAACTTTTGTCAAGGTGTACAGTATATGCCTCATGTTTGGAACAGAACATGTTTATATTCCGCTGAATAAAGTCTTACTGTGTGACAAACGGTGTTTCTGTCTTGTTGTAATGATCTTTCATAAGTAAAGGCCAGACATGACATAAAACTCAAGAAGCACTAAAAGGATGCTCAGATTTTATTGGTGAAAAAAGAATAAAAATACAACTGTCTGTGTTTGTAAGTGATGCAGTGTTTGGTTGTGTCACAAAAGAGATGACCACTTCAGCACAGCTAAACCAGCATGAAATTTCATTAATGAAGAAACCTTTAGTTACAGCTGTATTCCAAAGTAGGACTACGCTTTTAGAAAGCAATGAGTTACTCGTAGTTGCTGAACCCACTAATATGACAACTGGAAACACTAAAATCCTTACAATCTGAAGATACACATTAGTTGCTTGCTGAAACATCCAATGCATTATCTACCTATAGCATCCATTTATTTACTCAATTACTTTACATAGTCGCCACAAAATTTTCAAGACTTTCCAACACTTGATGTATCACCAAGCACTTTCTGGGCTACTTTGAATTGTAAAGGATCGTATTGAGATGGACAATGTGGGCTACTTCTATAGAACACATGTATTATGTACAATTTAGAAACTTTGATCAGAGACAGAAATTCAAAATAATTTGTGGCTCTCAAATCTGAATACAATGACAAAAGAAAACGATTGTAAATAGTGACTGTCCTTTCCAACTATAAATGACATAAAGTGCCATATGTTCCTCATATAAAAATATACTCTTCAAATTGTTTTGTAAGTTATATAAAGCCTAAATAAACATATCTGAATACATAAAGGGTGCTGTCCAAAAATAGCTTTGTGGCCTTTGACCCTCTCATACCCCCATCAGTGTGGTTAGGGCACATGCCATCCACCCAGGCAGGCCTAAACCGCGCTGGAAGGCCTTGTGTAAGCACAGGCCGCGATGTGGAATTCCACGTCTCCGGCGTTCATGGGAATGTTCGATGTATCTGAACCTGATTGCACCTCTATGGCGTTCCAATGAGGCTTACATGCTTTTCTCATAAGTCAAGAGCCCCCCGAAAACAAAACAATGAACACGGTCAGGCTGGATAGCGCTGTTCAAACCAACAAGTTTGAGGCCTAAAATAGTATGTGAGTATTTTGTGCCTCTTTGGTTCTCGGCATAACAAAGGGTATGGGCCCAGCGGGGAAATGTCCATGGGGGATATGTCAGCGCAGCACTCACCAATACAACCCACAACTTGTTGATGTTCTAATGTCCCATGAAAAAGAGAAAGATATGTGACTCTGTGAGTGCAAAATAATAGAGAACTAATCTATAGCTTAACATGCCACTGACAATTGATAATAGATGAAAATTAAAATAGCAGATTTTGCAAAAGCGTTTTGTTCAGTGGCTCAAATGCAATGCCACACGCCTGTAAAAATCAGACACTCCCAGCTTGAAATTTATCAGTAGCAATCGAAGATCATGAGGGAGAAAAAAAAAACGTTAACGAGCAACTGAACTTGCTATCCATACTATAAGACTTAAGTTTGAAAGATATGTTTACATAAATAATTGTTTTTATTTTCAGTGTTCAAACAGAATACAGTGTGAGCGTACAGTTAAAGGTTTTCCACTGCCATTTTACAATCCTCAGCAGAAGCCACTGAAGCTTGACTTTCCTCTTGTCCTCTTACATGGCAGTCAAAAGGCACTTCACTCTTGTACCATTTTTCCAGTTATGGTGTTAAGATAGTACTTCTCCAGATCCAATACGAGACCTTGTTTCTACTCTTGTGAGCGGCGTCTTTTGAAGACTGTAACCAACATCTTGGCATGATGTCTAGGCAGTTGTTTTCTTCCAAATATTTGCTTTGTTGGAGACAAAAAGTGAACGACCAATCCTTGCACTTCATACATACCCTGCAGGATGTTTGTATCACGCCACAGTTTTCTATCGGCACGCAAGAAAACACGTTTCTCAAATGTTCATGTCTATTTTTCAAATATTCTTTCCAAACTCCATATCACATTTCATGTCTTTTTTTTTCTTCAAAAGAATTCCAAATAGGATGTCAAAATGTGCAAAATGATGAATCAATATTTCCAAGTCCTCTTCGAATTCCACTTCCTCATATCCACTCTCATGGCCTTACCTTCGTCCCTTGTCCCTTTTCCCCAGCCTCCCTCAGCGCCCCACTTCCTCGTTCCCTACTTGCAAGTGAACACTTCCGATTTCTCGCTGCAGGTGTTGCACTTGACAAAGCAGCACCACTGGAACTTGCAGTTGCACTGCCAGACTCGTGTGTACTGGTGCGTGTTGTGGCCCCGGCCGCAGCACATCAGGTTGCAGCCGTCCGTGTGGGGTGAGGTGCCATTGCACAGCCTGCCCCGCGTCCCTGTGCTACCCGTGGCTGTGTCCTCCTCGCAGTAGTTGGGCGAGCGCTCCAGGTACACCAGGTCTGTGTCCGTGGGTTTCTGGTAGCCCCGAGCCTCTTTGAGACGCAGGAAGGAAGGCTGGCGGAGCCGCGAGGCCCGGACCGGCTCCACTTGAACTGCTTCACCGTAGCGTTCCTTCAGCAGGTAACCAATCTCTCTGAACTTTGGCAGGGTGGTCCAGCAGGTCTTGGTGGTACAGGAGCCGGACACGCCGTGACATTTGCACTCCAGTTTCATCCTCTCCTCAAGGATCTGACCACACAGAGAGGCAGAGCGTTAGGTCTGTACAAGCTGGATGCTTAAGAAGCACTAAAATCTAAATCTGTGTGATCACAATAGATGGTTATGAAGATCATGTACATGGCAATTTTGAATTCATAGATTCATGCCTTGAATTTGAAAGGGGTTAATAGCAATGGCGTAGCCTCCTAATCTCAAGTCTTTTTTTGGTAGCTTAGACTTTTCCATGGACTACTGCAATAAGGACTAACTTTCACTACACCAACCAGTGTGCCAACTTCATGTCAAAAAACCAAGGGAAAATAACTCATAGCCTAAGGCTGCAGTCTCTAATTAACGTTACCTTTCTTCAGACCGCATAATAGACAGGGAAACTGACCAGAGCTGTTGTGCAACCATACATGTATAAAGTTACACTGTGGTTAAAACTAGATTTATATTGTGATGCCATACAAATACATTCAGCTGACAAAATTGAGACGTGACTGTTTGCCCCACACATCTGATGTTAAATTGTAACCGACTTTGATGTTTGAAATAAAATTACCTTCAGATTTTGATAGTAGATGCACTATCATTGTCATTATCAGAGACTTGAAAAGCAGAATGATTTTTGAGTGGCCAAGCGCATAATCAGAACATCTTGTAACTTGTCTGACCAGAGGACCCGTATTATCAAATCAGCAACTCTATCTGTCTTCCACTGCACGGCTATCAGGTTTTGGAGGAATTGGATCTTGATTTTGGTTGGTTCAGTGTGTGCAGTGGTGCAGAAGCATGGTTTTTGGTGCTGCCACTAAGAAAGGAAGAGAGAGAGACTTGCAATAATATCCTGTATCCTGACTTAATGCTTGGTAATTCAATGAATGGACTGTAGGGCTATGGCACAACTCCATTTGGCAGCTGCGTCTGCCCGGCCTTGCATTCCTCACACTCACGCGCCTGTTCACACATGCACATGCATTGAAAACCTCTGGTGTACATGGACCTTTAGTTCATCAATGATCTTCCCTCCAGAACTTCTCATTATCGTACTATTTAGAGCTAATCCATGGCCCATACATCTAAGAAATCGATTTATTGACCCCATTGTATGCAATGCTAATATTTGTTTTAAAAGAAGAGATTAGTTCTTCTCACACAAAATATAAGTTGAAATCATATCAATCAATCAATTTAACCATTTCTTCATTCTATAACCTTATGGCTATATAGACTAGAGTAAGTTATGGAATTGATCTTTTCACTCACTTTGCTTTAGTCTGTCTGCAATATTACCAGACATTTTTGGGGCAATCCAGCTGGTTACTCGAGATCAATCGAGCCCAGAAAAGGAATTAAATGAATTTATAAAATGGTAATTTGTCCTAAATCTGGTCAGAGTGATTTTGCATGAGTCATCAGGTTACCTTTCGCCCTGCTTCATTATTGTGCAGGTTCATCAGCCGACGGGCGTTTTTCTTGATCTCACGGGCATCTACAAAGCGCCGAGAGAAGTCCACACCGTACTTCACATCAGCGGAGCAGCCACCCCACTTCCAGCCTTCCTCATGATCATGGTAGCCCTGCTTTTCCCGGTCACAGCCACACTGGCTCAAGTTGCCTTGGCTGCAAGCGGCGGTCACTGCGTGGGCGACTCCGGCTGCAGTGATGGCGTAAGTGAACGCTGCCTCCCTGCTACCTAAAGAGAATAGAGCAGAATATGAATACATTTGGTATAAGTTGGACTAGTGTGGTAGTTTGAAAGGGCCTGTGTACGAATCCCGGTCTTGCTATACTGCCACACTTTTCCCTCTATGTACTTCACATCATCTAGACAAAAATGAAATTGTGAAGTATGGTGAATTGCCTAAGAATGTAGGGTTGATATACATTAGCTGACTATAATGTGTAGATTTTGAATATGAGCCTTGAAAATACCCATACAAAGGGATAGGTATAGGGCTACTGATGAGTAATGGACTGTAGGGAGCTGCAGTGGCTATCTGTTAATAAAAATACAAAGTCTATGGATTTTGACTTTGTGCCTTGCTCCAGATATGTGCTCCACTTCAGTAGTCAGTCACTGTTAAAGAGAAAAGCAGTATGGTGAGGACTACAAGAGTCTTTTCCTTTGTCAGGAGCTAGAGACCAAGGGAGAAAACACAAGTAGTGACATCTACTGGCTGACTAGAGGAGTCTTGTCTGAGTCGGCACTCAGAGTACTGCTGAGCCATAATGTTTTTCATCAATGGAGCTTCTCACGCAGCTTAAGTGTCATTCTGTGTCTGTCTTAGGCTAGGCAGTCCACATCATTATTGCAAGTGATACTGCTGTGTTGAATGTTGAAATAATCTGTGGCCAGGCTTGACCGAGATGTTCCCATTTCCGAGCTTTACGTGTCACCATTTGAACTTAAGAATAAACACATTTATATTTATGGCATGGACAGGAAATGAATTTATTGGCATTACAATTGGTCTGTGTAATAGGATATCCCCCCTCTCCAATCAGGATAATGCTGGGCCTCAGTTCTTCTCAACAGCCCAGAGTATTAATGCATGGCGTCTCTGGTGGAGGCGATTCTGATGGCTCCCTTCCAACCTGCCAAACTCACTCTGAGAAGCCATTGGGCCTGCGGTTCCCCTGGTCCATAACTCATAACAAACTCTGAAGTCTTCTCTCATCAGGCTAAATCCATGACCCATTCAGATATATTGTATGGTGAGCGTTTCTCAAGGCATCAGGCCTGTGCAATAGCCAAACAGCCATCTCCTTGCACTGTGATTTGTTTTGATTGTACAGCAATGCATGCAGGGTTCCATTGTTGCCATCCAGCTGCTGTAGCTGACTTCAATTAGTGGTTAGAATGAATCTCTCTGGTCTTTCTCAATGCTTAATGAGTTCACAGGCCCGGCAGGTCAATCACATGAAGTGGTATGGATGGTAGAGACACAAGAGGGGGTATGGTCCTGGCTTAAGCTTCCATTTTTAAAAATGGGCACAGAAATAAAAAAAGGGGAAACAATGTCCGATCAACATCATCTTACGGAGGATTCAGCCAAGAAGCAAGAAAATCTGAGATGTTCAATATCAGTGTTTTTACACTGTCAGTTACTACTGTATAATTAAGTCGTTTTATTTCAGATCCAATAAGATTTCTTCCAGAAAGTTCTGGTTACCTCAAATTGACTACATTTAGAGGAGATGGGGAACAAAGCTGGGTCCAAAGTGTCTCTATTAGCCCTTTTACACGCTGCGAGAGAATAGAGACATTTCCTCTGACAAAAGAAATAAAGGGATCCAGACGTATGTCTGCCTGTCTCCCGTGTAGAAGAAAGTGATTGCTCCCAGAGCTGCTAGATTAAACACGGATCCAAACCCACAGCAAGACCGCAACAAAACATTTCAGAGTAAAATACAATTTATATAAGAGGTTCACATTAGACGTGAACAGGCTTCTGTGAGAAATAAAACTGGGAGGAATGTTGACTAAAACCAGGGACGTGTGTGTTTCTGTGTTTACAGATCACTTAGATTTGATCTACAGGCTCTCAGAAGATGGCACACCCAGATAGGCTTTCGACCGTCTTCTTATGAGGACATTCATGCTTCTTGAGGGAGTCTTCACACTCCATTTAGGACTGCTTTGCTGTGACAGTGGGTGTTGCGAACACAGTCTACAATGACGTCACGCACAGCCAGTTATAGATTGAAACTCCTTCAGGACACTAGCAAGCAGGCCTCGAGTTTCAGTTGTTCGTGTTAGTGTCTAATGGAGGCAGAGATTTCATTGTGGTTATTGCTTGTGGGAGACCGACCAGAAATGCTTTCAATAAAAGTTTCGCCACCCATCTAGGAGGCAATTTCATGCCACTAAGTTGAGCTATGCTGAGCCGAGCTGAGCAGCTCTTTCTCATGCCATTGACCACAGTTACAGGAGGTTTGAGAACAATATGAAAAGACTCTTTAAGACAGGCCGCTTCATACCACAGAGCTGAACGGCACCTGAACTGTGCTGGTCCACATGAATCCTGTTCACATAGCACAGTTCCACCAACTAGTGAATGGGAAATCAGGCCAGGCACAGCTCGGTTTGGTTTGGTTAGGCCAGTTAAAATACATGTTGACACACCCACAGAGAGATTTAAGCACACCAGAGGGGGCTTTGTGTCACCCTGACCACATGTAACATGTATCCGTCCACGCTTATCAAGCCTCCAGTACATTAGTGCTAATCTTAGATCCCCGCTTATCTAATTTATTATGATCTGAGGAGCAAAACTGATTTTAGACTCACTATTCTGATACACTTGCCAAATACAAACCTGGGGTTTTCTCAAGCTGATGTTAAACAAAAGTAAAAATCTGAGTTTTGGCCCAGAGATAGTTGTGTGGTTAAGTCCCCTGCCTGTTGAACCATGTGTGTGCCCCCTCTGGCCATAGGGTCCAACCCACCACAGCTTTCTCTTTCCTGTATCTCCCTAACTCGGTCTACTTCGCTTCTTTCTCACTGTCTAAATTAAGAATGAAAACACTAAAAGTGAGTGTACTGCCCACTCTCCTCCAGTTTTGACAGCCAGGGGCAAACAGACTGACCTACTCTCAGCTCTTGTCCGAAGACAGTCCTCTCCCCCAGGGCTGAGCAGTTCCACCGGCCGTAGCGGAACTGGTATTGACACTCATTGATGCCCAACTGGGCGCCTTCGCCGATGACAATGATGGCGTCGGGGCGACTCTGGCAGAGGGCTCTCTGACGGGGGGCCAGCCCCGGTATCTTGTTGCAGATGATGTTAGCACCCAGAGCGACCACAGAGGACAGCGCCCTAGGCAGAGAGAGACAGGGAGAGATCAGAGGGACGTCCCAGATGGGTAGAAGCACGAAAAGGAGGATTATGTAGAGAGTTTTTACAAGAAACTGTAGGTGGAATACTATCTGGAAAAGCAAGGAGAGACAGGAAGAGATAGGGATACAAAAATTATACTACTATACAAGGCAAATTTTGACATGGATTGAACTCTGGGCCCTTGTTGCAAAATTACTGCTACATTACTACTGATTGGTAAAAAAAATAAATATTAGATTGTTGTCCACCTACAGAATTTAAATCAGTATAGTTTCTATTAAATCTTGTGGGTTTTTTAATCACAGTATCCAGTCTATAGATCTGAAGTAAAAATGGAACCAAATAAAACATAAGACCCATGAGGAGAAGAGATTGCAGGTTGCAGAATCTGCAACTTTAATCACACCATGTGCAATCTAATGGACCTTCATGGAGGCATGACAGAGAACAATAGTTAACTTAGGAAAAGGGTCCAAATCCAATTCATTTTCTGTATGCCTCTCCCCCTCTCTCTCTCTTACAGAAAACATGAACCACCACAGCTATTTTAGGTTTCAGGACCTGCCCATGTTATGAATGAGAGGCATGTATGGTGCAGCAATCATTCTCTTTGTGAGGGCCTGGGTCTTTTAATGTCATAAGAAAGAGCTCATTACATAGGTCTGCGCCTACAGACACAGAGCATGATGTAGGCCAATATTACTCTTTTCCATATGCTACTTTCCAATTATGGCTCTTGTCTGACGAGGTGCGCCTGTGACAAAGTAGTTCCGTTGTAATGCGTAAATCCATAAGATCAGGTTATCTCATTAGTTGTGCACATAACACAGCCTATGGAACACGTACAATCATCATGTAGATTAAATATTAACTTCATTAATTCCGTCATCTCTTTATAATAAGTCTATTTACGACACATTGAATGAATAAAGGACATACCAGTCAAAATTATGGAATGGGTAGAATGAGTGTGGTATAATTCTGTTGTGGAATAAAATGAAATTGATTGAACGGTACAACTCACGCATTTCCAATCCACTTTCCCAATGTTTGGTTGATATTTCTGGATGTTCCAAGTTATATTTGGCCAGTCATTTTCTAAAATACACTCTCTACAACACTCTTGACAACTTAAAAACTTAAAGAAAAAAATTAAAGAACACCTTCCTATGATCATTTACTTCATTTAACAACTCGGAAAATTTACTTCTTAAACTGTAAAAATCGTTTTCTTTCGTAGTAATAAGCACCTGCAAAAACCAGTCACGTTTTTCTACCCGTGATCCAGCTTAAGCATCCAATTTTCAGGTGCGTAATTGGCCAGTTCGCGCATAAGCCACAACTGATTGCCTGCATTATGCGACCTAT
This sequence comes from Centroberyx affinis, assembly GCF_046629955.1. Lineage (NCBI taxonomy): Eukaryota > Metazoa > Chordata > Actinopteri > Beryciformes > Berycidae > Centroberyx > Centroberyx affinis. The sequence goes on along the minus strand of NW_027280641.1, from coordinate 265,112 downwards.
AAATCCAGCTGACTCTGTTTAAATGGAACAAGTGGGTTTATAAGAGACCTACAGGTAGCTACCGCTGGTGAGGATGAGGAAGATCTGTGGGTAGTAGACGGACAGCCAGCGCACTGCGAGACGAGATGATGAGCATGGTTGCGCATTGAACACAGCGGACTCTGCTGTCTTGCGTTTTGAAAAAGAAGAAAAAAAGAAGATGCGGAATAAAAAAATATATCCTTTTTTAGTCCAGGAGTTTGTCGCAGTAGTGCCGTCTCTTCTTTGCGCTGTTGAGAGTCGGTGTGTTCAGTCGGTGGAGCGGTGGTGCGCTGCAGCAGCTCCAAGCTCCCCTGTCCATGTGTTGGAGACAAGAGGAGGCTTCATCTCTCGGCCAAAGTGTGGTCTGCCACCTGGGCTGATAGAGAGCTGGGGAGGGAGAGAGAGAGAGAGAGAGAGAGAGAGAGAGAGAGAGGGGGAGAGAGGGAGAGAGAGGTGGGGGGTGGAGGGGGTGTTGTGGTGGGTTCCGGATGTCAGATATGCGCAGCTCTCGTCTCCAAAAGTGAGACTGTGCTGTCATTGGCAGGGTGGGAGACAGTGGCCTCTCCCGGTCCATCCAACCCCAGCGTGGGTACATGGATGAGTCTGCACCCCATCCCCACCCCCAAAAGCTCCTATATAACCTCTCTCTCTCTCTCTCTCTCTCTCTCTCTCTCTCTCTCTCTCTCTCTCTCTCTCTCTCTCTCTTTCTCTTATTCAGAGAAAACTTTATTGGCATGACTTAGTACTGACTGTTGCCAAAGCATATTACAGTAGTGCAGGATAAAATAAGCTACAATACAGATGAGTATATAAACCTAGTATATAAACCTAACTGACCAACTAATGTGGAATGAAACCCTTTCCTTTTAAGGGTATCAAAACGCTGTAGGAAAAAAATCACTATCTGAAATTCATTGGCCAATATTTGAAAAACATAAATTCTGCCCTTAAAAAATGAAGTATTTTATTAGCAAATGTCTCAAGATGACTCCTAACTTTCATGCCAGCAGTCAATGTGTGAGAGTGGGTGTAATTTTTTTCACATGGTGGATATCTAGCATTTTGGAACAAAACTCTTAATATTATTAGTGCATGACTTACTATCACATGAGAGAGTTTGAATTTTCTCTCTCTCTCTCTCTCTCTCTCTCTCTCTCTCTCTCTCTCTCTCTCTCTCTCTTTCTCTCTCTCTCTCTCTCTCTCTCTCTCTCTCTGCAATCTGGCATCCCATTTTTGTTAATGCCTTATGATGCATGAGATGTATTATCAATGCTTACATTTAAATTTGTGATATTTATTGGACTAATCAGAGTGAGTGAGCAGGAAGGGCTTCAATGTCGGTGGACATTTCAGCAGGACACACAGCTATTGATGGATAAATAACCTGTTGTGGGGATTGAACCTGTGACCTTCTGGTTACAAGAAAGTCTCCCAACCACTTGGACACCTTGCCGTCCAATACTCAGCTTTAGGGGGACTTAACATGCAGTATGACATTTATAGGGCCTACTTCACTCTTCTGTCCACATCATCAGATTTGTCTGTGACAAAGAACAAGCCTATGGCACTTCATCAGAAAAAAATACATGATGTATTATATCATTTCACACATAGCCCCAAAACTCTTTCACTCACTCAATGAGTTCACTCACTCTCTTTTCATTTGATTTTGCTATTAAGAGTGAAATGAGGGAATATGGTATACTTAGTGTGAATAGGGCTTTTTAGGAATTAAAATCAAGGCAAAGAATTAAAACTCTGTATCCAACGGACTACAGATCATTGTGAGATAAATGTGAAGAGCACAGAGGCATTTTGAAATCTCACTTTATAAGAATGTCTTTTCAGAACCTGCAGGATCTGTAACAGCAGCTTGAAAACCTACTTGACACCATGATGTGACACTTCTGTAATGTTATGCTTTATTGCTGACGGGATTATTCTCTCTTCATTTGCCGGACTCCACAGGGAGGTCAGAGGTCAGGGTCAGGCTACAGAACAGCTCCTTTGGCGCTGGTAGGGATTCAGTGTCTTCAAGGACACTTCAGCAGGGTGGATGCTTGCTGACACTGAGTCCTCTGGGTTCAGACATTCAGTTGATCAGTCTCTCTGTGTTCTTTTGATTTAGACAGTGTGCTGGTGCCTCTCCAACAATACGCCCTCATGTGGTAGCAAGAAGGAAAACTTCATCATCATATATCAGTCAGGCTAAATATTGTTGCTGCAGTACACAGTAGGTAGTACAGATTCAGTTTTGGACAAGTTATCAAGTTCTTTCTCTTGATACACAAGGGAGAATTGTGTATCCCTTTTGGAAAAGAAGTTGGAGTTTATCATTCAATATTTCTAAAACACAGAGGATCCAGTCTATAACGGGGTTATCATTTTGTAAACCAAGGATGTATGTTGCCTATTAACCATAATTACTTCATAATTACTTACATCAATCATTTTCTAAGAGTAGATGTCACGTTTTTCAAATGGTGGCTATCTCATTTTGGAGCAAATCCCTTCTCATGTTGAATCTCATGAGACTTGTCTTTGAAGTGGCCGGCTGTAATCAGGTGGGAACATGAGCGAGGACAAATACTCCACATGTTGCAAAATGCTGTGAACACTTGTTAAGGAGAAACCATGGCAGGAGTATTTACTGTCTCCCCCTTTTAAAGACGGTCCCGGCAAACAGCGGCCTGTTTGCTGTGGAATTTTAGGGCGAGTAAAAAAGTACAATGGGTGTGGATGGTCCTGTTCAAATCCACGGGACCTTCAAAGGATGAGGCGTTTTTATAGGTCTGCTTCACCCAGGGGACAGGGGGCAAAGTACGCTGTCTCTGAGCTTGTTGTTGACATTTTGGAGACCGAAGATTGAGGTAGAAATGCCCATGTATTTATGTAGCTTCGCTTGAGCTGAATGAATAACCACTGAGTCATTTTGTTGCAAAACAAGATATCCACCATTTGAAAAAAACTGAGACCTACTCTTAGAAAATGATTGATGGCACAAAATTAAGACAAATATGCTGCTTTTCAAAGGATAGTAGGCAAGCTAAGTCCTTGATTGACAACATGCGTTTTGCAGATGAACTTAAAGTAATGATTTGACAATAAAAATTTGTGGAAATGAACTCTTCATATAGTTGAATCCTGATGCCCACAAACAAAGCATTATGAGGGCTACGCAGTGTTTCGGAGCGTGAAAGAATAAATACCGTTCATTCTTTTTACTGTTATAAGATTGGACCGTTCCCCACGCCCACTCAGATTGTGTGTAACCGTAGCCGCAGTCAGATGCAGCCTGTACAGTGTGAGACGCAGCTCTGCCAATAAATTGGACTGTCTAGAGCTGATACAGGCTGGATCCGAGCCTCCGTCTGGATAAAACCCTTGTCACAAGAACTCAACTCCAAATCTACGGCCATTCCAGTGGACAACTCGCAGATAATGTCTCTGGCACCGGGTCAGCAGAGACAGAACACTCAGACACCAGAAAATCATGGTGTGTACATGTGCGTGTGTGTGTGTGTGTGTGAGTGTGTCTTTCACTCTCTCTCTGTGTCTCTTTCTCTCTCCCTCCCTCTCCCCCTCTCACTCTGTCAAATAATCCTCCTGACCACAATTTCCAAAGCCAAGATAGCACTTAAGCAGTGTGCACTCACTGTCTTGGCGCTGACACAGTGATATCTGTTTCTTTTCATATTTTTTGTGTGCAGAAGATGAGGTGAAGAGGGAGACGCCAAAGTTTGGGACTCCGCTGGAATTCTGTCTTTTCTGCGCTAGTGAACAGGACATCAGATCAGCGATGACAATGGCTATGAAAATAATGTGACTTTTGCTTCTTTTTTTCTGCCGGGACAGTTGAGTTTTGACAGAAAAGTAGATATCATCGTATCTGGACAAGGTCGCCACTTCAGGTATGACAGTCGGACCACAGGATGATGACAGGGGTGGAGACAGAGGGGGAGCAGTGATTCAGAGGGGGCCTCAAGCTGGATGGGGGCCCAAAAAGTTGAGATTAATGCTGCTCTCTTATAGTCCTGTGGGCTTTTGGGCCCATCTTGTCCTGGGGCCCACAGTTCTTAGACGGGTCCCTGAGTGGTTGCCTAGGAAACGGCTAATGTTGATCAAAATAGCAAACATCGGGTAATTCATCATAGGTGGCATTTTTCTCCGTAGAATAGTTCAAGTTCAGTAGTTCAATATATTTATTGTCCCAAAGGGAAATTGGTTATGCAGTCAGGTAAACACAAGGGTAAAAAACGACATGGAACAAACACTGTAGATAAAAATCGTACATATAAACATCAGAATCCCTAAAATAAGATCATTTGTCTTTTATGAAACAGCCCAGTGCAAAGACCAGAAAGAAACGGATTACAGTTGAAAGTGCAAGGCAAGAAAAGCCACATTCAGCCTTATTAACAGTCTGTTAATGTAATTTTAAGGTTATGTTTTAACAGTATTTGAAGGTTATTTTTAATCTAAAGGAAGGAGGAGGGACACTTTTGACAGGCGTCCTCCCTGCTGAAGTGTCCTTGAGCAACACACTGAATGCCTACCAGCACCAGGTCTGTAGCCCGGCCTCTGACCTCTCTGTGGAAGAGGGAGAAGCAAACAGAGATTTTCCCTTTGGGGATCAATAAAGTATCACATTTTACGCCATTTTCACTTCATTAGATGGTGGACAGTTGCGAGTGAGACAGGAGAGAGGGGGCGGGGTGTGTACATGGCGTGCGCCTCAGCCCCCCTCCCCGATGGATTTAATTCCTTTAGGTCAGGCAAGTGCATATGGGCGCAGTGAAGGATGTTGGCACACAGCTACACACAGCTCAACTGGCTTTCAAGCTTTACCACAATGTCAGAGGCGTTGTTTAGACCATAATATGGCAAGACAAACACATGGTGCTTATATGTGTAATGGGGGAAAACGCATGCTGGAATGTGCGAGGAATCTGAGTGTGGTTGGGGAAATGAATATTGCCCCCTGCACTCCAATGGGATTATGGAGTATTAAAGATGAAAAGCAAAACTACCCCAGGGGTGGACATGCTAGAGAGTGTTTATGACGCAGCCAAGCGAAACTACTTTGTAATCAAATCTAATTTACACTGTTCAGAGCATCCCTGAAATCCTAAAAGCTGACAGGGGGAAATTGTTTCCATGTTGAGGAACAACAACGCAAATCCACTTTTGAGCAATTATTGTCCTTGAAGCATCTTGAACCTTTTTGAGAGCAGATGAAGGGAGGGCAAAAAAACAGCATATTTTCAACAATGTAGGGCACATAAATGTCTTCGAAAATTATCCCTTTTATGTAAACAGGATTTATGTTTTTGGTGTACAGATACTGTTTTGGAGTTGTAAACATGTTGCAGATGTTGGAGAATGGATACACGGCATCACCAGACAAGACAAAAAGAAGACCATGAGAAACTAACAAAGCCAAAAATGAAAACACCAAAAAACAAAAAAACAAAAAAACCCCTGCTGTTTTCATATCTGTGTGATTCGTTTGGAAAACAGATACATGGCATCTTCAGACAAGACAAGGTGACCAGGATAAACTAACAAAGTAAAACAAGCTGCTTATTTGCATGTAATTCATTTGTAAGTCGACTTTGTTTGACGTCACAAATCTTCTGTGTATTTTCCAAAGTTCTTATGGATCAGGAAGTGGTTCTGGTTTTCCAAAGGCAGTGATAAACGCTCCAGTGGTTCGAAACCATGTGCCATCGAGGCCCAAAAGTATGCAGATTTTCATTCCAATCAAACACTGCACCAGTTCATCTCACTAATTAGTTCTCCCTCTCTGGTTCAAGGTGCTAATCAGCTGCTTGGAGAAATCAGCTGTTTGGTTGGAATGAAAACCTGCAGACTCTTTGGCTTCGATTGAGGTTGAGAACCGCTGAACGAGTCGGTGACGGATGATGCTCTTTTTTTAAAGTTGCTCCTGATTCTGTTTTGAATGTCATTTAACTTTTTTCTCCCCAGTTTTTGAGCCTTTTGTGCCTTACTTTGTCGTTCTTTGTACTTTGAATTGAGCGCCTCCAGCTTCTGTTTGTACTCGGCTGAACCTGCAGAGGGAGACAAAGCACCAGAGAAAGTCTCAGTTTGACTGATCAGGCCTTTTTGGTTTGGGCTGAGCCTGTTCTCTTTAGAAACAACGTCTCGTCTTTTATGGCACAGCATTAAAAGCTGTAATATGCTTTAACACAAAATAAACTATCATCATATACTTTTTAAATAGCATATAGAAGTTTTATCATCAGGCTGAATTATTATCATTCAGTTCAGTGTTTAATGCTCAGAAACATGAATTTAAACAGAGAATTCCTCTTCCTGAATTATTTCCATTTATTTCCGTTTCTGTAGACCATGAAATATTCAACCTAAAGTGAGTTTAGTTGTGTGTCACGTTACTGTGTCTGCGGCAGCAGAGGCTGTAGTTAGTGCAAAGTGAGTACTGTATAGATCCTGAAGGGGGCTCTTTCCTCCCATGTTTCAAAGTGCAGGAGGCGAAGCTGTACAGCAGCCCGTCAAACCCCCGGATCAAGGCGCCCAGTGGTTCCACCATCTTGGTTCCTACCATTGAAAATTTCAAAATTGAACCGTCGCAGTTGTCTATATAAAACACAGCACACATATTTTTCTCTCAGAATATCTACGCTTTTAGTGAACCTGAAATTAGAATATAATTATGCTCATTGCTCTTCTTTTGCAACTCTTTCATCATATCTTTATTTGTGCATCCAAAACCCTGCAACTACAGAAATTAAAATGACTTTTTTTTTTTTTTTTAACTTTATGGCCACATCAACCAAAGCTGCCAGGAATTGTTTACTGTGTGCTCAAGTTAAAGGCAAGACATCACATGCACACAACAGAGAGCGGCATGTGTATCCTCACCTGCTAACTAATTTAACTTGCAGTCTGGTAAGTGTCTTTACTTACAGAAAGCCACATTAATCAGCCAGATTCAATGGCCATGAAACCGGCTAAAGCGTCCAGAGCAATTACAAGAGCACACCCAAACAGCATAAAGTGCATTTTAAGTACTGTATCTAGTTACACTGCAGTACTACATTTCTCAGTGGCAACATGCTGGTGCCTGAGCAGTAATACCAATTAGTATGAATTACTTAAGTGATAAAACACAGTCATATAATTTGCAAAAATAGATACATTTATAAATAAGTGTATAACTTGGGTGGAGACTGTGCCGCAGCCGTCAGGCCATCTCTGAAATCCATGAATCCCCCTGTGTAATCCTGGGTTCGAATCCCATCTGTTGCATTCTGCTGTGATCTGTTAACCAAGCAGTCTGAAACCGGTTTGGCTCATTATCCCAAAACTGAAGTGATGCCTTCTCACAACCTCCTGTTGAAGGTGCAAACACACAGAAATGTCTGACAGCAAGTGATGATTTCAATTTTCTTAGTTCTGGCGGTTTTACTTTTATTTTGCTTTTTACTTCAATTTTATTTTATAATTATCGGAGGAAGCCAGCAGTTATGCATTACTTCACAAGAAACAGGTAATAAGAAAAAAGTGTGCTGTTCTGTGCTTGCCTTTCAACCTATCTAGATAAGGGGGAAAAACATGAGAAGTAATCATTCTTCTTAAGGAAACTTTGTTAATTATAGAATTAATTGTATTTCTTCATTTGCTTCACAAAAGATTGTAATTTCACTGTAGTTGGTTTGATCTGGTATGACTTGATGTGGTCTGTTAGTAATTCATATGTGAAAAATTATTGCACTGGGGCTTTGGGAATCAAACATGTGTTACACTTCTGTAAGTTTCTACTCCCTTGGAAATACTCTGCCCTTAATGGGTTGGGCCTTATTGTTGAAACACACTGAAAATCTCTCCCACTCTCTCTTTCCCTCTTTTTTTGTCTGTGTATGTGTGTTTCTCTCTCACACACACACACAAACACACACATAGATACAACCACAACTGCTTAACCGGTTTTAGCAGGCTCTAATAGCTCAAAACCACAGAGAGTAAAAAAAACCCCAAAAACAACTTTTGTAAGAGTCACATCACGTTAGTGCTGACCTTGCTGATTGAGTTTGCTCACAATCACACGGGTCAAGTCTGGGGTCAGGCCCATGGATCATTTGGTTTAATGGCCGTTTCCTGCCTTCTCAAATGTACGTGTTGCCACATGCCTGGGAAACCTATGCATCCATATTATTTACAGGACCGAGCAGTGAAAAAAGAGCTGCAAAAAAAAGGTGTGCAGGGAGAGAGAGACACTGAGAAAGAGCAAAGAAAGAAGAAACAGAGGGGAGAGTGACGGGGAGAGAAAGATCGACGGCAAGGAAAAACAAGAGCCAGATATAAAAGAAAGAGACGGTGACAGAAAAAGAGAGGGAGAGAGATCTACTAATTTTGTGGCCTGTCTGTGTCACCAGCACCCTGTTGGGACGACAGATGTGCAGATGATGTCATGTAGAAAGGGGATAGGGCGGGAGGGTGGAGCGAGCGGAGCGCGGGAGGACAGTCGACAGGCGGAGCCTCGATCTGAGAGAGAGGGAAGGGGAGAGAGGAAGGGAGGGAGAGAGGGACTATGGCAATCCTTCATTGCCCTGCAGTCACGCAATTATGAAGTTTTTGTAAGAGGTGTCTCTATTTGTTTAAAAAAAAAAGTAGAGTGTTTCCTAAAAAGGCTGCATAACATAGCCCCGATTGTTCTTTTAATGGAAAAACAGTTGCATGAAAATGAAGCGTGGATTATTAAATATAAACAAAAAACTGGCATAGTGTATTTGCTGTGCCTTCGTCGTGTTGCATGGCAGAAGCAACAAATGTGCTGAACTGGTGGTTTTCGATGCAGTACCTCTCACAAAGCGCAGCCTCTCCAAACCACACAGGCCATTGCAGCTATAATTTGCTTAGTGCAGTCATTGCCGAAGTTTACCCTCCCATCCCCTGACCGGCCACAGCATAAGAACCCAATTGTTCTCGCGGTCTGCAGTGACAATGCCTGTTTGTGGTCATCCAGAGAGAAAGAAAGTGAGAAGAGAGAGAGATTGAGGAGCAGAGAAAGTAGAGCCATGCGATACAGTAATTTGTACTTGTTTGCTGCTAAAGATACAGTGCGGGTCACGCTCGGAGCGGGGGGTCCGGGTCAGGTCACAGTTCTCCCAACAGTCCCTCAATCAGCCCCTGTGTATACTGTGCTTTTGTCCCCTCAACAATTATAACGTTGAGACAAACTTTAGCTTGCTCGCATTTTGCCGATTAGCTTCCCAGCCTCCTCTCTCTCTCCTCCCCCCGCCTGCGCCCTTTCTGGCCAGTTGTGCTGGCATGGCAGAGAGAGAAATTGAATGAATTAGGCAGTCGGATGTTGCCTAATGGTTGTACTGCACAAATGCAGCCATTCCTGGCATTGTTATGTGTTAGAATGAGACTGAGAGGGATTGTGCTCTTGGGCCAGCGCAGGAAGGCAGTTACTAAGTGAGACAACCTGTGGGAATCAGTCCAAACCAAAAGAGGACTGAGAGAGATTTTCCCCCCCTACGTTTCTGTAGGCTTTGCTTTTTTTTTTGGATGCAATCTGCTTTTTAAACATCACTGATGTACAACAAAGGGCAACCACAACATCTGAACCGTCCCATCATTGATTTATTGATTCAGTGTGGCGGCCCTGCATTTAAAGTGTGTCAATTCAAAATGAGATAACAACCATGTGAAAAATGTAGCACCTACTCTTACAAAATGACTGGTCGTAAAAAGTGGATTGTGTCCTCGTTTGATAAAACACAACATAAAATATCCAGCATAAACTACTAGAGCGTGGTCCTGCCCCCCCATACATGCACACACAATGTGAACACGCAATGTGAACACAATGCAGCTTATCGAGCAGATAAGACTGATAAGTGCACAGGCCTAAAGTTACCGATGGCAGCTGCAGCCCAGTGTTGTCTCTCTCTCCCTCTCTCATAGGGAAGTGGTCCTGACCCGAGCTTGAGGACACCCTTGGCCCCCTGGGTAATCATTCACCTGTTACCTGTGGCAACGAAACCGCGACATACTGTACAACCACTGGACTGCTGATAACAAGGTGATAACAGCAGCATTCAAGGTGCACAAACCCACACAAACATTACACAATACACATATCTCTGTTTATTGTCACTTCTCATACATACAAGCTGAACGTTTTAATTAGTGTGATATTGCTTCAGATGTTATGTTTGTGAAGTTCCTTTGCTGAGTGTGTTACACTTTAAATTGATATTAGATGCAGATTTTCTAAAAGATCCAATAATTGTCAGATAGAGGGTCATAATACACTGAATGTACACAATATTAGGGACACTTGCTCTTTTCATGAAGTCCAGGTAAAAGCTGTTATCCCTTATATTTTTTCCCTTATTAAATCTATACTTTTATCTATATCTTCTATACTAATTTGTCTGCAGTTTTGTAGATTTCAGCCAAACCCTGTTTCAAAACCAGAGCAGTGTGAAATAAAAATATACACTGAATGTACACAATGTTAGGGACACTACCCCTTTAGTTAGTGTCCCTAAATGCTGAATCCAGGTAAAAGCCATTATCCCTTATTGATTTCCCTTATTAAATCTATGCCAATCACAAAGGGGAGACGTAGATAAAGAGAAGCAGACGAGTTAGAGAAGGATTTTTAAGCTTTGAGACAATTGAGATGTGGATTGTGCAAAAGAGGCTGCAAATCAAAATGAGGAAGATGTCCCTAATATTTTGTACATTCAGTATAGTATCCACTGCAGTAGCCAAATTGAGCTGCTTAGGAGCCCGGGGCGGCACCCGGCAAACTTCTTACAGTAGGAACACTTATCCAGAATCAGATTTCACTCGTTCTGAAAGAGTGGAGATGGTCAAGGGGAAAAGGTCGGGCGGCCCTAGATCGGCTCTCCCGGCGTGAGCGGGGCGATCGATAAAGGCTCGGGGCTCGTCATGGCGGTAGGTGGGGCGTGGCACTGCACTGCAGCACGTCTGGGGGAACAGGATGGGGTGCCATCCAAGGAGGAGGAGGAGGGGGGAGGGAGAGAGACACAGCAGTTTGGCCCTCGACAAAGTCTCCTCCCACTTTTTCCACACCTCCCCTCTCGCCCGCCTCCTCCCTTCTCCTCCTCTTCCTCCTCCAACCTTGCGCCTTCCTCGTCTCTAGCTGCCGTCTTCGGGTGCTCTTGCGCAGAATGGCCTGTGTCTGAGAGCAGTGGCCTGAAATAAAACTAAGAGGGGCCTTGGGCGGCGGAGAATGCTAGCTTTGTCTCAGCTGCCATCCACACTGTCTGGAGACATGGAGGGAAGGAGCTCAAACAGAGTGTCTGATTGCAAATTAGCAGTGCCAAATGGAGCTCCCTCCTTCCACCTCCACCGAATTCAGCCCCCTCTCTCCTCTCCTCTCCTCTCCTCTCCTCTCCTCTCCTCTTTCCTCTCCTCTCCTCCCCAGGCATGTTTCTGGTTCAAATTAGCCAGAAGTATTGCCAAAGAAAGTTATTGGTTGAGTCATTGATGTGGTTAAATGTTCACCAAAAAGAAAAGTTTTTGTCAATAATTTTCTTTTAATTGATGTGAGTGTGTGATTGAGTGAGTGTATGAATAGAATGGAATGAATGATTGATGAGTATTGAGTGCAGAAGTCCATTTTGGTGATGTGACAAAAGGTTTTGGATGATAAGTGCTGAATATCATATCTATATCCATCAGCTGGACTAACTTCTCTTAACATTGAGATTGAAGTGATGTTTCACTTTGCTACAAAATTTTGATTTTCCACCACACTCGTGTCAAAGTCAAAGTCTGACAGTAGCTGCGTCTAGCGTCTATGAACTTCTGGGGTTTCGTCTTTTTTCATGTCTCTATTGATAATTGCACCCGTGGAAAATTACTTCTTCAAAAAAAAAAAGAACAGGAAAATAAAACAATTATCCTCTATTATATTATCTATTGCCCCATTGTAGCTCTTTTATGTGTTAAAACTGAAACAAAAAAATGTGCTAAAACAAAAACAAAAAAAAACCCAGCAAATAACATCACTACAGGGAGTTGGAACAGTCGCAGTTAGGCAAAGTCAGTTCAAGTCAAATTTATTTATAAAGTGCTTTTAACAAAGCTGCTTTGTCTCAGAGTGTTATAAAAAGAAACAAAAGACACACACAGATAAAAACCAAAAGAGAAGAAACACATCATAAATTTTAAGGCTTGGCACCAGTCTGCAAAAAACCACAAATGTTTTACTGAAGTGAAATATTACTATAAGGCATGCAGCTATAATGGATCATAATGTGTTAAAATGGTAGGTGTGAAAAAAGGTATGAGCCATTAAAAGCTATAATTACAGGCTTGTATCTGTATCTGTTGTGTATGTTATCTCTCTTTATGGAGCAAATTGGGACAGCTGCATAAAGGATATAATTTACTCTGGTCATTCATGTAAGTCATTATGAGCTATTATATGTGCTAATGAACAAAAATATAATTTAGAATAAATTACTACAAAAATAATGATAATTACTATCACAAATATGATAATTATGGCAAATACTGTCACTATAATTCATAATTTACTGATACCAATGAAGTTACATTTATATTGAGGCATAAAATGACTCCACTGTTATTCAGAGTGAGTTGAAATGAGTGCAGTGTGTTGGTCAGTGATAATATAACAGGACACATGACTGTTGTGTGGATTGAACCAGTGACCTTTCAGCTACAATACGGTCTTTAGACACTCTGCCATTAATACTAGTTAACACTCTACCTATGAAAATATCTGTGTATTATTATCTAAAGCCTGTGTAAGTAGTGCCACAACTTTGTATCAATAGTAATTTGACACATAAACCTTTGTTATGCTTTTCATCGGTTTGGATTACTAGCTGAAAAATAAGTTTCAGGATTTTATTTGTGTGTGTGTGTGTGTGTGTGTGTGTCCTCAGTCACATCAGGTGAGGCGGCTCCATTGACGTGAACTTGTGTCACCCTTCTAATCCCTGTAAGCTATACATGCTTAGTCCATACGCAGGCGAGCTGTAGGAACACACGCACTCACATGCACACACACACACTCACACACACACACACACACACACACACTCACTTAATCTTACTCTCCTTGCCTGTGCAGATGGATATAGGCGTCCTGCACATGGAGCAGGGGCACCGAGGGCGACCGGAATATCACCTGTCAATAAAGTTTAACCGCCACTCGACACGCTCTGCAGGTTCACACTGTGATTGGGTTTGTGCTTTGATTGCATGGAAAGTCTCATGTGAACAGAGCTGAGGCAAAATCAAATCACACACCGCCTCTAGCCTCTTTACACACAGTGAACATGAGCATGAAACTGTGGCCTATGTTTAATTAAAAAGGAGTGAATTGCTTTCTTTGTATCTTATTCATCTTAAGTGAAATAATTTCTGTTGCTTTGCAGATTAATATAACAAATCACAATCACATCGTGTGTTTTTAATGGGTGTGGTTTTTTTTTATTGTGAAACCCTGTCTGCAAACCAAATTTCCCTTAAGGGGCAATAAAGTTTTTAATTGAATTGAACTGGATTTCACAACAGAAGGCTTTTAATGAACTGGTGAATTTTATAATAATTCACCTCCTTCAGTAATTATCCACTATTTTTACATGACAGTAATTCTTTATTTTACTGAAGGTGTCTAAAGCATCCAGGGAGTGTAACTCTGCTACAAGATGGTATTAAATAATCTCAGTAACAACTCATCTATCATCTATCTATATCTGTCTATCTATCTATCTGTCGCAGTGTTTTTAACATCTTAAATGTTTTTCAGAGAGAAAAAGAGACAGAGAGAGTGAGAGAGAGAGAGAGAGAGAGAAAGACACACACACACACACACACACACACACATATACACCACACACAGGTATTGGTAGGACATGCAGAGGGAAAATAATCTTTTCTTAAGGTTAATTTTCTCATCCCCTATAGACAAACTCAAAATAAGTCTGTTTTACCCCACTGTTCCCAAACAAAACAAATGCTGCCCAATACAAAGCTGTGAATTTATATCTTATAGGCTATATAAAAATATAATATATATCTTATATTTGTATCATGGTTTATTGCCATGTACTTAAATTCAGATCCACGTCTGTCAGTTTAAGAGACTAAAAGTAGCTCCAAACTTTGTTGGCTGCTGTGGTGTTTTTTTTTTTTCTTTTTTATTGAATAACGATATGGGCCTTGAAGAGATCTGGATTGCCTTATCTCCACAACAAGATACAGCTGAATAATCTATAAAGTGTCTGTGAGGCAAATCACAGAGCTCAACAAGTCTGGGCTTGTCTTCAAGTCACCTGAGGTGCCTGACTGGAGCTTCAGAGGAGGAGGGAAAAAAATACATTCATTAACGCAGGGAAACAGGTGTAAGAGCTTCAGCTTTTCAATCCCATGTAACTGTGTTCTTTTATTAGATGGCATAAAAGCAAATGATTTCCTGTAGAGAAGGTGCAGAATGAACTCATCAGCTGTGTTTTTATGTTATTAATTAAGGCTGCTGCTTATTAGAGCTCTCTAACGCCGTCGGAGGAAGATAAAGACACATTTAGGGTATTAAGGATAGCCTTGGTCATCTTTATTTTATCCAACACGATGTCTGATGCTTGTTTGAAATGAAAAATGTTATATTAGGCTAATAAAACTTTGTGAAGCTATGTGTAAAACATGTGGCAGGTCTGCTATTACATTACACAAAGAGTTTGGAAGAAGGACCCTAACGAAAAATCACTATAATATTCTTATAATATTCCCATTGAGATATTATTGTGTGTCTGTAGTATTCTATAATGAGTTTATAGTGACCTTTTACTTTATGGCATTATATATATTTTTTATCTCCTATTTCATCACCGCATTATTCCTTTAATATTCCTGTTGGGTCTTATCTATAATTTATAGCTTCGCTGCGATATTTGCAGGCTATAATAACTCTCTACAAGGATTATAGTTATTTTTCATAAGGGCATATCGGGGAAGTTTATTCCTCTACAAAAGCAAATTGAGCTTTTTGATTTTGGGTGGAGGGTGGGTGGAGGAGGAGGGGGGCTGCCTTTAACGATCCTCTACCACAACCTAGTTTTTGCAAATATTTCAATGTGACTCTCGTCGGGTTCTTCTTTCTTTTTCTTTTTTTTTGCCTTTAGCAGACATTGAATAACCAGTGCGATAGTGCAGGCTGCAGAGCCAGGCTGGTTGTATAACGGGCTTCACCTCAGCTGAACTTGACGCATCTGGTTCATCGGCGGCGCAGGACGCACGGCGCAGTCTGCAGCCTGTCTGTCCCCACTGAACCGAGATGGATGGCCGGGGAGGGAGAGAGATGCAGAGAGAGAGAGAGAGAGAGAGAAGGGGGAAATACAACTCTTTGATGGCCCGGTAGTCACTGTCGGATACCGTGTCCCATATCTCCAAAATGAAGGCTTCTCTCTCTCTCTCTCTGTCTCTCGCAGCCTGCAAATATTGTCGCCTCTCTGTTTTTTTTATTTATTTTCTGGTCCAGACGCATCAGAGAAGGCGAAGCTCCGTCTAGGAAATAAAACCCGCGGACATGGAGTTGGACACCCGGGGGGAAGACACCGTCTCTAACTTGAACTTGAGCCCTGTCGTCGGTGCGTATAGACCTAAATTTACCTTTCTCCTTTTGTGACACGATTTACATGGGTTTATATATGCGTAAAATGCGTTAAAATGAGGTCGGATATTTTTTTTACGCGTACGCATGTAGCGATATTTCCCCTGCAGACTAGGTCAGTGGATATTGACACTGTTTTGACTGAAATTATCCACAGTCCTCGGGGGGAAGTTTTCCAGGCTGTTAAAAACGCGCTTTCGGTAACACAGGCTTAACATAATCGTCTGTACATTTGATAACAAGTCCTAAACACCCATTAGTCTTTATGGGAAGATGAAATGGTCGCTAGACTGTAAAATTCCCTCTCGCAATACAAGAAAAGAGGTCGCTTTTTCGTGCCCTAGTTTTCCTTCATAGAGAGGCATAATCTTCCTCTTTGTTGTCCCCGATGCAAACACAGATAGACACCAGCAGCAAGGCAGATCACGTTAATCCAATGGAAAATACTGCTGCTCTCCAAATGAGCAATTTGTAGGATTTCAGTAAAATGTGCGTTTAATTAGAATAGCAGTGTCTCCGAGCTGTTCACTCTGAGATAATCAGTGTATGTAAGACATGAGAACATATGGTATAATTGTGTGGTTTCCCCTGATGTGTCACTGTGGTTTCCCTCAGAGAAGTTTTTGATGAAATTAATTCTACTCTCATTGAAATCTGAGAGGATCAAACACACCAGTAGCTGAATGTATTTTTAATGGTTAAAAGGCTGGAGCTTTTCTATCTCTTTCTCGTGTGAACAGTGAGTGTAGCCTTTGATACAGTAAAATATATAAAAAAGGACCACAATTTAGTTTCCTTTGAGGGATTAAAGGGAGTGTATATGATATTACTATTATATATATTACTTGTATATTTCAGTGTGTGCTTGGGGGGGAATCTTGGACAGTCACAACAAGAACTGCACATTCACCAGGAAGGATGAGTACATTTTGAAAACTAAGCAACTAACAAGTGGTTTAAAGAGTCATACAGAGGGACTTCAGCATGTAAAGGTTTTCTTCTTGTGGAAATAGATTATTATTCATTGATAAAATTACCTAAACAATCGTAGTGGGAAAGCTTTATGCTCTGTGCATCTCAGAAATAAATATCACACTGCATGTAAGATCATAGAAATTTAAATCACATCATCTTTCAACACATCAACAGACAGCATTTAACTTCCCATTGTATCTGCAAAAGCCTACGCCTTGCAACACATTGCAACACATCTCCCAATCTCATTTGCGAGAATACGCTTTTTGTATGTGTTCAGACGTTTTCTCTTAGCAGCTCGTCTCGGTTCAGGCCAAAGATAACGTTCAGCTGGCTTCTCCTGCGGCTGCTTTCACCCAAAGCACCGCAGCACACATCCGCACCTTCAGCTCAGCACAAGTCAAAAGTTTAGAAGTGGCACACACACAGTTTATCTGTGGGGTTGTTCGTCCTTTCAGATCATCTCTCCCATCCTGCACATCTGGCCGTGTGTTTTGCTGTGTGTGTGTGTGTGTGTGTGTGTGTGTGTGTGCTCTCAAGGCCTCGTCTGAAGGCTGGCTGGCTGGCTGGGGGAGATTCTGCTCATGCTGGAGTGTCAATCGAATTGCAATGCAGCAATGTTTCCCAAGAAAAGATTCTGGGCTCTGTGTTGGCTGACAGAAACTTGGCGTTGTGCTGTTACCACATTCTCTCTCTCTCTCTCTCTCTCTCTCTCTCTCTCTCTCACTGGAAAGAGGAACAGAGCAGTCAGAAGCCAAAATATGAACTGGGTCAACATGACCTGTTGGCCGTGGCCCTCGGTCGCGAACACAATCTCTGATATGATGTATTAATGCCGCCTCATATTGCATGTTTATAAAACGCAGTCGCCGCTATAAACAGGAAAATGCCATTGTGCCTTTGAGAAAACGGAGCAAAAACACAGGTGGCCCTCAGACAATGGACCGGGGCTCGTTTGTCCACCGTGAGTCAGTGGGACAGGAGAAAGACTGAAGATTGACGTGATTACCGTTTGACTTGCCTCGCCGCTCCGCAGCACAGAACCGTAGGAGGTTTGCAATGGCCGACACGAGGAGAGGAGAGGCTCTGATTCACCCAAATTTTCTCTCATTTGCTTTCAGAACGGTGTCTAGCATTGTCCCATCCTCCCTCCCCTCCCCTCCCCTCCCCTCCCCTCCCCTCCGTTCCCCCTCAACCCCACCACCCGTTCTCGCTCTACCCCTCTGTCTCTCTCATATCTCACGCAATTGATTGAAACCCTAAACGCCAAGATCAGACCGAGCGCAATCCATCCTTTCTGTGAATAGTTGATTGGATGTGATGACGTTGTGGCGTGTTGTTTCTTTAAGGGCATTTCAGGTCATGGGGAAACGGGAGGGGGGGTGGGGGGGGTGGGGGGTAGGGGGAGGTGCGAGGCTGATACTGCACTGTGGCGTGTTCTGCTGTCCCGTCCTGTGCTATCCTGTCCTGTCCAGAGCTGCGTTGCACAGCAGCACAGACAATCCTGTCGCTCCCAAATCAGGTCATCCGGCGTTTTAAGAATGTGTGCACGTAGCCGCTTCACTGTCTGTCTGTGAGGGGCGTTCAAAGGTGTTTTTCTGTTTTTTTTACCCAGCAAACCCTTCTTCTTTCATTGTGTGTGTATCTGCGCCGCCTCGTCATGTTCTAATCTGCACAGATGGACGGTGTATTAACAGTAGGAGCAGTGGGCGTCTGTCACCGATTATTTCAGTTTTTTTTCCGGTATTATTAATATGGCAAGGCATGGGCAGGCAGGAGTGTGTGTGTGTGTGTGTGTGTGTGTGTATGCGCACACACACATGCATGTGTGCGCACATGTTTGTTTGCTCTAGTGTGCCTGCGATGTCCCCACCACACACTTTACGTTTTAAATCTCTGCGCGTCTCAGTGCAGGGCATTTAAGTGCTTGACCTAATTTCTCTGGCAGCGAAGAATCCACTAGTGAAGGCCTTCCTCTGTGTGTGTGTGTGTGTGAGTTAGTTTGTGTGTGTGTGTGTACGTGCGCACGCGCGTGTTGCTCTGGGTGTTTCCTCCTTGCCTTCTAACAGGAAGCTGATGTGGAGTTCAACTGAGGACAGGGAAAAGGCCTTTTCTTTCCACTGTGAATCATTTGAGAGAGAGAGAGAGAGGGAGAGAGAGAGAAAAAAACGAAAAAAAAGGAGTGAAAAAAAGAGACCAGGCCCCTGCACTGATTCAACCCTCTGCAATCTGGCCTGCTTCTCTCTCTCTCTCTCTCTGTGTCGCTGTGTCTCTGTGTGTGTCTCTCTCTCTCTCTCTCTCTCTCTCTGTCTCTGTGTGTGTCTCTCTCTCGCTAACTCTCTCTCTCATTCTATATGCCTTATTGTCTATTTTGGCTGAGCAGACATTTTTTTTTTCTCTCGTTCTTTCTTTTTCTTCCCGCTCTACCTAGGTAACATCTATTTTTTAGAATATACAGCAGTGATCGGGAGCGAATCAGTGGGTTTACGGAGAGTTCACGAGTGCTGTGAGAAGACAGGAGAGAGAGCGAGAGAGAGAGAGAGAGAGAGAGGGAGGGGGAGAGAGAGACAGAGAAAGACAGACAGAGAGAGAGAGAGAGAGAGGAAGGGAGAGACTAAAAGCAAATGAAGCAGGCCTCTGTGGGGAGCAGTGCAGGTTCTTCCGGTTCAGTTTTAACATTCCCACAGCAGAAAGAGGTTGGCCCGTGATATGTACTTAGGAGGAAAACCATGGCCTTTATTACTGCCAGTGTGGGGGCTAAGTACAGAATCCTCAAGCCTTTTATATACCTTATAGCCTTATACCTTTAAATCTGGTGTAGCATGGAAAGAGCAAAACGATCCAAACCCCAAAAATAACTATCTGCTGTTGCCCTTATTATAAGCCCTTCTGGATAAGAGCATCAGATAAATGCCTAAAATTTTTACATTTCACTTCACAGCCACTCTACCAGAGAACAAACCTGATTGAAAGCTTTTTATAATTATCATCTCACTCCCATCCCAAAACTGTTTCCAGTCTTGCACAGATTCACTTGGTTTTAGAGGTAGAGTCTGAGTTTGTCCTTTGACTAATGTCATATTGGATGACACTTGTTCCAAGCGTTAAATACATCCCAGTGAAATGTTGAAAATGATGAAACAGCGTGGCCTTAAACCCTGATGGGAGAAAATCCCATCTTCAGGGTTGTGAATGCTTTCATGTACCTAATATGGATTTTTAAGAATTAAAATAAAAAAAAAACGTTGCAATCACATATCTAATGAACTTAAAACTGCTAAAATCTCTCTTGGACAGTCAGTAGCATTGAAGGTAAAATAGAGTCCAGATGTATTGCAGCTTAAATACAACTGTTATGCCAAGTTTATGTGCTTGAGACAACAAAATGGAAATGGATAAAGATGCAAAAATCATACGACCTTCAAAACCTTGTAAAAAATGAATGAATAACTGTATTTATATAGAACTTATCAAAACATGCTTCATGGAAATAAAAGACAGAGGTTCACATGTTATAATAGTTTTCGGCTGCTCAGCCGCATTCATTTGTGAGCTGTTTTGCTAAATCTTTAACCGTTTGTACCGTATTATGTGAGTATCTGCAAGAATTCTCTAGAATGTAGTGGGACACGGTATTGTTAATGCAGCAGCACAACAGAAATAGTCATGAATACAGTTTTAGAAACACATTCAGCAAAGAATAGCAGAGACAATGCACTCGTTGGGTTTATTATCAATAAACTGGGCTGTGCGTGGAATATTGCTGCAAAACCTTGTTAAAACCAAATGTGGTGCTTTCCCTGCTTTTATTTGTTGTGTGCTGAGGGAAGGTCGGGCTG
This sequence comes from Centroberyx affinis, assembly GCF_046629955.1. Lineage (NCBI taxonomy): Eukaryota > Metazoa > Chordata > Actinopteri > Beryciformes > Berycidae > Centroberyx > Centroberyx affinis. The sequence continues at coordinate 244,607 of NW_027280641.1, read as the reverse complement.
GCAGGGTGGACTAATCGTTACAGAGATCGTCCTTCAGCCGGAGGACCTGCCTCCACCCTGCCCAGGTGCCCTTGAGCAAGATGCTGAATCCCCACCAGCTCCAGAGGCGTAGCTGTAGCTCACCCTGACCTCTGACTCCTACAGAAATCAATAGTAATATTATTATTGTATACACTGAATGTACAAAATAGTAGGGACATCTTCCTGATATTGAGTTGCAGCTTCTTTTGCACAATCCACATCTCAGTCGTCTCAAAGGTTAAAAATCCTTCTCTAACTCGTCTGCTTCTCTTTATCTACATCTCCTCCTTTGTGATTGGTTTAAATTTAATAAGGGAAATCAATAAGGGATAATGGCTTTTACCTGGTTTCACCTCATCAGTGTGCTTCATGTAAAGAGCTAGTGTCCCAGATATTTTACACGTAACAACAACAACAATAATAATAATAATAAATTCAAATAATTCCTGTAATAAAAAAAAAAAAAAGAGTGTCTCTCGGAAGAAGAAGACATAATAAATTCCTAAAAAGCCGGGCCTCTGTCTGACAGCAATGACATGTAACACCAAAAATGTTCCAGTGATATTGTCCGGTGCCCAGCTGGTACTGGCAAAGTGTGGGAAAACAGCGTCTATAAAAACTGCCAGTCTGCTGCACGTCCTAATGAATTACCGATCTTGGTGATTTTTTCATGGTGCAAGCAGAAACACTGGCGCAGCAATGCTCCATGGTGTTGATTTGTGATTTGGCTCTTTTCTCTGTCTGTTGTGTTCGGTGTAGGGCGGCAGAGGAGACCGGCGGAGGAGGAACCACAAGGCTTTGGCCACTGCATTGCAGGTGAGCTCATGGAGACACGGAACAGTGGCACACACACACACACACACACACACACCTCTATTCAGCCTGTATGCAGAGGAGGACCCGACATCTTACTTACGGGATGAACGCAATATCATTTTGTCGCATTTTAAGTTTCACTCTTATTGAGAGTGACTTGCAGTGAGTGCCACAGCAGAATAAGATTTAATACCTAGTTCACCAAAAATTACAAGCAACCAATAGAAAGGAGCGTCAGGAGCTACAGCTCCTGCACAATATTCCCCTGACCATAGCTTGACCGTGTAAGAGAGAAGTACTAGGAGAGGAAATTAAATAAGAAGTGAGGAGAGAGATAGAAGGGGTTTTAAGAGCAATTATAGTGAGGAGAGAGGATGTGATTCACTGAGGAGAAGGTGATGTGAGATGCGTCTTGAAAACACTTCATTAGAAACCTTTTTCCTCCAAAAAAGTCAACTTTTCAGGAAGTGTGGAAAAGCTTTTATTTCTTTATCAGTGCATGCAGTTTTTTTTTCATATTACAGTGTATTTTTAACAGGTTGGATTGGTCCAAGGGTTACAAAACACCTTCCACATATTATGGATAATGCTGTGTGCCAGTTAAATTTAAAAAGTTGGCAAAATATTTGGTCCCTAATATGAATTTAAAGGTGTTTGTCTTGATGCTTCTTTCTTGGCCAGGTTTCCCTTGAAAAAGAGATTCATAATCTCAGTGGGACTGACCTGGTTATATAAAGATTAAATAATAAAATAAAAATAGACTCTATGAATCTAGCCAATAAATAGTTCTTCATATTTCTAAATATGTTTTGAGACAGAGCGCACTCAAAATTTGATTCAGACGTTGGTCACCCTTCTTCAGCACTTTTTCAACCAATACAGCAAAAAAAGAAAGAATGGGTCTGTGAAACTGGGGTTTATAGCAAGACAGACAGTAAGAAGATGAACGTTTAATCTGACAAATTCTGTCTAATGTTGCAATACACCATGGTATATTTTTAATAGGCTGTAATAAGTAGAATCGGGTGATCAAATCTGAGCGATGAGCAGACTCTGTCCAGCAGTGCCATCAGTTCCCAGCAAAGAAGAAACATGCCTGCCTTCGGTTTTGGAATGCCATAATTGTGTGGGAGAGTTAGGGGGATTTGAACATAGTGGATTTTACACACGGAGACTCTCTGGGAAGAAATGAGATGGTTGCATTCTAATTTCTGATTTTTATTTTCTTCCATGGAGTTGATTATAACAACATGACGGTCTTTTAGTCCTCATAAATCAGAACATTATGTTGCAGTCATGAAATTGATGCTGTTTCGAGGTGGTTTTGACTTTGCCAGTTGTGAATGAGTAAATTTTTACTCAATAAAAGATAGCTTCGGTTATCTACAGGCCTGAAAATGCTGGATTAGTAGTTAAGGGAAAAATGATGTATGACTTGTTGTTCAGAGTGGAAAATGGTGACAACAGTGTCATGTTGACATCCGTAGGCTTAGAGACTAGAGCCTAATAACTAGAGAGTCACGAGTCTGACTGAATAACAAGCTTTCTCAGCATGAAGACTTTCTAACTCTACCTGTCTCTGACCCGGGTCAAATCCTAGTTAAAAGTAGTTTTTAGTGTTTGTTTTAACTTGCATGCACTACCGGATGGGTGGAGTTTATTGCATCAGGATAATTCCAACAGTGTAAGGTAAGCTGTCAATCTCACAAAAGTGTATTAAATTCACTTAAAATAATTTTCTTGTGGAGGGCGTCCTGGTGACATATCATGTACCTGCTACATCCTGGGTTCAAATTTGGCCTGGGATCTCTTTCCCATCTTTATTAAGACTAAGATTGCACTTTATTGATCCTTTAGGGGAAATTCAGGGAAATTATTCTTTCTCTCTCTCTCTCCTGTTAACTATCAAATAAAGCAAAAATAGTCTTATAAAAACATTTTTTCTTGTGATTGTCTAATTTACAGCAGCTATTTTATTGTCTTATTTGTTCAAACCCTAAAAAAAAGCACCTAAGTAGGCTAAGACAAACCATAAAAAAAGTATTTGCGAATACGGTTTGCCCCAGGTCTGGTCCTCTCTCTCTCTCTCTCTCTCTCTCTCTCTCTCTCTCTCTCTCTCTCCCTCTGGTGTTTCTCTCCCCTCCACACTTCCTCTGCCTCTCTCCCTGCAGAGTTTTAGCTCATGTGTGACCTCTGCAGGTGTCACTTCACATGCAACATGGCCAAGAGACCCAGATCAGGATCTGGGATCAGCTTACGTTCTTCCAAAGCTTACCACCGAACATGAGAAAATCAAACATAATACTGACCTCAGGCAGTCGACAGAATTTTTAGTTTAGGAGTTTCATTCCAAAAATAAGCACCATTTGAACATTTTGACACTTACTGCCAGCATGAAAATGTCTCAATATGGGATATTTTTGAGGTTATGCATCTGTTTAAAAACAAGTAACTTTTAAGTATATATTTTCTTTTTTTTCCCCCCACATATTGTGTAGATAATGCCCATATGGACTTAAAACCAGTGATGCAGTGGTACAGTAAACATACACTGAATGTACAAAATATTATGAAATACACTGGTGAGGTGAATTCAGGTAAAAAACATTATTATTAAAAGCCATTAAACCAATCACAAAGGAGGAGATGTAGATAGAAATATTTTTAAGCTTTGAGACAGTTGAGATGTGGATTGTGCAAAACAGGCTGCAACTCAATATGAGGAAGATGACCCTAATATTTTGAACATTCAGTGTATAGTATGAATAGTGATCGTAAACATTTATATTAGATTTGAAAAGATGGGTAAACTGAGTTAGGGTGGGTTTACCCTCCGCTGCATCCCTACTTTCGGAATAAAACCCTTCATTTGACTTAACTAGTGTAGTGGGCAGCCTCCCACTGATCAGGTGCTGTCCAGATGTGCTGGTGAGAGCCATCCTCAGGCTCCTACTAATCTCCTGTTTGGAGGGAAGGGATAGAACAAGAAAGCCCTCCGTGACTCGCAAGGGCCTAATGTACTGTACACTGTTAAAAAAAAAATAATAATGCTTTCAGTGTCTCAAATCGGGTAATCCAGATTCATCTTTGTTTTACAGAAACAGCATCCTTGTCTCCCATTTGTAGTCAAATTACCTGAATTGGGTGCTGACCCCAAGCTGAAATAACCAAAATATGGAAAGTCTATCTGTATACAGTCTATGTCCTACACACATACACCCTATCATGCTTCTTCTTCTCCTCTCCTCAAGTTTGTATGGCATTTTGATGGAAGCTTTCATCCAAAACCCCTTACAGTGCCTTGAGTGTGTACATAATTAGCATCAGTGACTGCGTTTACATGCATGAGCATTTCGTTTTTAACCCGGTTACTCAAGTAACCCAGTTTTGGGTCGACGCGTGTAAACGTCATAACTCATACTCCGATTATGAGAAACCCGGTTAAGATGCCTTATGATGGCTTACTCCCATATTAAACAGGTTATTGTGCTTGTAAACAACTCTCTCACTTTTGTTTTTTGACGTCTGTATAAACTCAGACTGGGTACATTTTGATTGTAACAGAAAACATGGCAGCAAGCAGCAGTCTGTTTACCATTACTATTAATATAGGGATCATTTCTTTCCCCTGTATTAGAAGTAACCTGCTGCTCAGTCAAAGATGGCAGCTGGTGCCGGCATCTTTATCATACTATTTTCTGGCAGACCGCTCTGTGTGTGGGCGCGACACCTCAGGTGGACGGGAATATTGTGTTAATTGGTTTATTAATGGCAACAGGGAGACTCAGTTGCAGGGTATCAAAGGTGCATGTAAACAGCTTAACCTGAATGAGATCTTCACCGGAGGAGTATGGCTAATAGCCGGGTTGCTCTGCGCATGTAAACGTTTAGCCAGCGTCTGCAGTGGGAATGAAACCCCCAACCCCTGCAATGTTTGTGCCATTTCCTCCCAAATTTAGCTGCACAGGAACACAGGTTTGATCTCTGCATGCTGCTGCTGCTTCCTGCCCCTCTACTCCCTCTTTCCCACTTGGTCTCTATCTTCATTTCCTATTCTATACCCCATGAAAAGAATAATAAAAAAAAAAAAGTAGGGTATGATATGAGCCAGAGGGAGACACCGACTCCCCTTCCCAAAAGCAAAGGTGGATTAACGGGTGTCAGGAGCACGCTTGATATCACGGACGGTTCAGCTCCGTTGGCGTCCAATTACGAAGTATTACATACAAAGTAATTATAGGGTAAAGTTCAGCGCACTGTAACGGTGTTTGTGATTTAGTAAGGGGAGAATTACAGCGCAGGTGTAGGGTAACTTCATCTTTGTAGTGTGTGTGTGTGTGTGTTCATTGGGGGGTCATGAAGGAGAAGTAATGAGAGTGGATGGTTGCTCTCCACCAGACAACCAGAATGAACCGTGCAATGGCTAAAAGAAACCCTCTCCCTCTCTCTCTCTCTCTCTCTCTCTCTCTCTCTCCCTCTCTCCATCTGTCTCTCTCTCTCTCTCTCCCTCTCTCTCTCTCCCTCCCTCTCTGTCTCTCAGACTGGGGGCTGCCCTGCCTCCACACAGCCCTCGGCCACCGATGCATTGTGGCCCGGGGCCTCATTTGAATGGGCCTTTAGTATTTTGTGTGAACAAGTCAGCGCCATTTGCATTTGTTCCAGTCACAAAGGTTTAACAGGTCAATAGGGACTCCCTGGCAGAAAACTAACACGCCAGGGCACCTTCTTTTTCCTCCCTCACGTCTCCTCCATCGCTGTGGTTGTCAGGCACCCAGCTTGTCCCGGTAGTATGTAACTCAAGCATGTGGTGTATATGTGTGTGTGTGTGTGTGTGTGTGCTTCTGTGTATAAGTGTGTGTATGTGTTTTAGGACATGATTGGTGCCGGTGGGGTGCAGGGTCAGAAAAGGGGACCTAATAATCTCGAGGCTATACTGACAAAGGTTTAATTAACATACAACTTATAGCTGCAGCTTGTTCGAATGACAGAGGGGGTTTGTTTTGTGTGTGTGTGTGTGTGTTTGAGAGAGAGACAGAGAGCAGGGGAACTTAAACACACACACACACACACACACACACACACACACACACATACATACAAGCACATTTGTGTCTGCGGTCCTGCAGAGTTTCATTTCCTGAGCCTGGAATATTAACTGTCTTAATAAAATTTGTAACATGGTGCTGAACAAAACGCAGCGATTTGTGGGAGCTAATTGCACCTAAACGGCTTCACTACAAGTGCGGCGACATGACAGTGTGCATTGTGCCGGTTATAAAGAGATACAGTAACACTTCTTGAAGGGATTTTAGTTTATTTTTCTTCACTAGGCACTTGACACAGTAGGGAGAAAAAAAGTCTCTGGTTTGGCACTTTGCAGCTAACTGAAAAAACTCTATATTAGCATTTTTAGCATTCCCCATGAAAATGAATGGGTGCCGCTAGCTTCAGCACAACAAGCTAGCGTAAGTATTATAGCCTAGCTCACATTATAAATGATATCTCTAATGGGACAGCTACTAATTTTATTAATTAGTATTAGGGCAGTTGCTAATTTACTTCATGAACATAGACACACCATGTTATTAGCCTGCGATAAAAGCTTCTAATGAGTCAATCACATTAAAATGAAGCCACTGTAATTCATTACAGCTGTGTGCCTAAGTAAACTGTTAGCACACCTTACTAATTTGTCTGCGGAAGTGCTTTTTGCAAAGTCATTACACCAAATATGAGCCCTGATTTTTTTTTTTGCCCGCATTTGAGTGAAATATCTAGAGAGAACAGTCTATCCTCTCATTAAAGATTTATTGTTATTTTTCGGAGGCATGGCAGAATCGACTTTTTATGGTTCTATTTCCTTCGGAGTATGTGTCGCTTATGTGGCTTGCTTGGGGCTTTCAAATCCCGAGCCAACGCCACTGTCAAAAAGTATTTCTGTACTCAACATGTCATATACTTAATGATATTTTTTGTAATAGCCTCACCTAATATATAAATGAGCGGGCCGCTTGCACTTGAAATAATACCAGAATAATAGCATTCTACCAGCGTTTCCATCTATGTGGGTTTAAAGAGCCAGCAGGGCGGCAGGGTGGCCTGGCGGTTAGAGAGATGGTCCTGCAATTAAAATGTCACAGGCTCAACCCCCGTAACAGCCAACGCGTGTCCGTCAACAGCCACGTTTTCTGTTGAAGCGTCCTCGAGCAAGACACCGAACCCCTACCGGCTCACTCACTGCAAGGCACTCTGGGTAAGAGCGCCAGCCAAGTGCCTAAAATGTGAATATAAATTAGCAGCGTCACACTTTCCACATTGTCGGCAGCTTTAACAGCTATATATATTTTATTTTTTTTGGTCATATTTTACAATGTGCCGCCTACTTGTTAGGCATATAACAATATGTCATAAGCAGTTACAAAAACCCACAACCCTTCATCAGCCTCCCTCATCGCCCTTTTTATTCACAATGTAGTTTTGTCAGCAAGTAGGATAATAATCCTCAACATACAACATCAAACATGATTGGTATTTACCAGACTAGTATGCCCAGTATGCATTATTTGTATATTTTGTGCAGGGTGAAACTCCACTCCCTAGTTCTTCAGTATTGTAAAAATACAGGTGTAGGAAGATAGTTTCTATTTTGAAACAGTGTGCAATATATTTTAATTTTAGATTGTCTTTAAATGCAGTTGAGTTGTATACTTCTGGTTTTGTTCATATCTAAAGCAGCATCCTTGTTTGTTTTATCCTCATGAATGAAAGACCCTCCTTTTAAGTAATACAACATTATTTCAGATATAAAATATAAAATTGACCCAGTGTATTCTGCAGTCTAACCTTCTTTAAAATCTGTCAGTCTTGGAGGAAAGCTGATGAAACTTTCCCTGATCCAAGTCGTTTCTGCTTCTGAAAGTCTGAACTCCTCTCTTAAAGTTGCTTCCAGGCCTCAGCTTATAAGAAAAGCCCTCATTCCCCATACCCCCAGTAAACCAGAAATACTTTAATCACTATGTGTATACACTAACATGTACAGTATTAGGAATTTGCCTTGGTGACTTGGCGCATGTAACATAAATATAGCAGAATATACAGACATATACAGACATAATGTATATAGTAGGAGACAAAACAATGTACACATTATTACAACACACCATACACATGGTTGAAATATACACAGGTTGAATTTACACCAATACATTTCAAGTCTGAGAGGGCAGAAAGATTAGTACAGTTTAGAGAGGCATGTGGCAAACATGAGAAGTGGAAAAAATGAAATATTATGTGGCAGATGTAAGTGAGAGAGTAGGGAAAACTCTGAGAAGGATTTAGTAAATAAGTAATTGGGCTCAATTGAGCTTTTAGAGCCATGCTTACAATTGCTCCTGTCATGCTGATCTGAACTCGCCTGGACGCTGTGCTGTGCTGCGTTTTATTGCAGTGGGTTGTGTTGTGTGACCCACTGTTTGGATTTCTGTTCCATTATCTTTCAAACTTGCTGCAGTTTGGTCTCAAGTAGAGAAAAGCAAAGTAAAAACCCAGAGTTAGGTGCTACAAGCTGCTAGCTAGGCCTGTAGCCAGGCCCAGAGAGCCAGACCTGGCAGCTCCGAGGCTGCGACGTGTGAAACGCTGCACACAAAGGAGCTCGCTCCATCTGTATGCACCCTACATAGGCAGGCTTTTGTTGCAGCCGACAGGCACATGACTGCTAGCATCTTAACCCCTCGGAGCCAGCGTCTCTTTTCCCGGCTCACTAGACTGCACACTGCAGTAGGCACGACAGTCCATTATTGCTTTTTGGAAAAAAAAAAGAAAGAAAAAACAAAACAAAACAGTGTTCTCGAGGTTTAGGACTTGATTTAAAGTGAGAGGCAATAGTTTGTTGTTGATTTATATGTTTAGTATTTTTATGGACATTCCTCTCAATGAAAACTCCCCAAAAATGTGTTTAAAAAACTGTGTTGTTCTCTGTGTGATAGTATTGAATATAATAGTATAGTATTAGTATAGTGTTTGGACATTGATACAAAACTTTTAATTGTTTTATAAATCTGTTAATGGAGATGTAAGACTTTTTAAAAGCGAAATAAACGGTATACATTGTTTGAAAAATTGGATGGGGGCTACTTTTTTAACAATGATTTGGGGTTAATATCAAGGTCAGCCGTGAACAGGAGAAGACCAGAGAACAAAAAAATGTGCCAACAGTCCACAAAGTGTTCAGTGTTTTCACATGAAGTGTATGTAAAAATATGCAGATTTATATTTTTAGTATTTCTGAAGAGATTTATGAAGCATTAAGTAAAAGATTAGATAAAAGATGATGTGCACATTTCAGTCTAATTGCATTTTCGATTTACTACCAGAGCAGCTTTGCTTTATTTATCCGTACATTTCACATAAAGTTGTATGATAGTTCAGAAATGAGTCAGGCGATTCCCTTTGGGAGAACTCTCTGTAAAATCCAATTAAAGATAAATCACCACCATCAAGACTCGATGGCTGTGGCAGCGACGAGATGCTCCGACCTATTAGCACTCTTTCATTTTTCAATTTTAGCATGCTACGTGGATGTCCTTGAGTAGGTCATTAAGGCAGACACACACGCACACGCACACACACACACGCACACGCACACACACACACGCACACACACACACGCTCTCTCTCTCTCTCTCTCTCTCTCTCTCTCTCTCTCTCTCTCTCTCTCTCTCTCACACACACACAGACACACTCTCTCTCTTCCTCACTCTCTTGCACACTCACTCAAACACACATTTTTAATGAGATGGCGAGGAGCAACTAGTTTGTTACTATTTCATTTTACTTGTCATCATTTTTTTTTTAGATAACAGTAAAACCAGTGGAGAAAATTATGCATCCCATTATAATTTCATGACATTCATATGCTTAAAATGGGGATGCTTTTCTTATTAAACCACAGTGAACTACCAAGAAAAAAAAAAAAAATACAAATGATGCTCCAATTTCAGGAACTTTGCTTCTCATTACTATTTCCGGTTTGCCTAAAAATCCCTGGATACTCTGCATTTCATATGCACTTACTCCTGGGCCTCGTGTTACACTGTGCAACCCAGACAACCCCACACGTGTGCTTGTGTGTGTGTGTGTGTGTGTGTGTGTGTGTGTGTGTGTGTGTGTGAGAGGTAGTGTGTGTGTACAGACTCGTGGCCGATATGAAATCAAAGGAACGCTCTATTTGGAGCGCCCCTAAACCCTTACTCAGCTGAATTGGATAGGTGCGAGTTAGGCGAACATGCTGTCACTCTCTGTCAGATAAGTGACTGATCTCAGGAAAAAGAAGAGAATAGAAAGGTGGGGGGTGGGGGTGGGGGGGGGGGGTGAGGCTGCAGTGCTTTTTAAGGCAGTTAAAATAAAACATGGCTCCGCGTCTCTCTCCCTCCTGTGTGAAACGTGGGTGTACGGTCCCGGTGGGGGCTGGGGTGCGAAGGGCTCCTATCTGGGCCGAGCTAGGCCACCCAGGCCCCATCCAGGCTGCAGTGTCCCTGTGACGTGGCATTAAACTAGAACCAACAGTCCGAAGCCTTTAAGAGGTGGTACCACTCCCTGAGAATCCAAGAGACCTAAAGTGTCCGTCGATAGAGCCGAAAAAAAAAAATTAATAACGGCCGTTTATTAATGTTTGTTTCATTTATGCGGGAGGGAACCCCGAAATATGAGCAGTTAAGTAGCAAGGAATCAAGAGAGGTATGTAAGGGAGGGGAGGGAGGGGAGGTAAGTTTCAAATGGTAGAAAATGTATGTGTGAAAATTGATGTTCGATTTACCTTTTTAGCCTGTGTGCAGCTTGCAATTTGCTTGCAGTTTTGCATGAGTAATAATGAGTAATTTCCAGAGAGGCACCACATACAGGAACAACACAAATGCTTGAGCTGAAATGTTTCAGCCTTGAGAGCACTTGACTCCACATTCAGGACATTTTTCTTGTCTCGTGTAGCATCCCACAATATTTCGATGCTTCAGTGCCTCACTATGAAAAAAGTATTTAATATTAGCTTTGAATAAGACCAAGGATTGCAGTATGTGTTTTGATGTAAATTCTCACAGTTATTATAAATTACAGAAAACAGCCCTTGTTGCCAAGGATCAGAGTGGCGTTTCTTTGTTCACTGGGTAAAGACACTCGTAATTACATTTTTTTTATGTCCTCGAGATGGGCAATGGATTCTGTTAGCTAAATTAGAAACCAAACTTTTCTAATAATCCTGGCAGTGGGAAAATGACCTAGAGAAGGTAGTCTCATGGTTAACTGAAAGTGGGACGATGATTTTCCCAGAGCACTGCCCTTACTTTAATGAGAGAAGGGGTCCAAGAGGAAGAGCTGTGAAGCTGTTAGAGTGCTGCTTGTTTCGATATATTGTCTGTTTGGCTGTTTTAAGGCCGATCGGGACACTTGTGTCCAGCAAGTGCAGGGCCATTTTGTCTCTCTGCTTTTCCAACCTTTGCTATGCTCTGCTGCCGAATGGGTTCCCTCCACAGCAAAACCTTATTTTCAGAGGTGAGTAGCTTAATGATTATCAAAGAGATACATTTAAATCAAAGCTCTTTGTGTCCTTGATAAGTGTAATTTTAAAACTGTTATTGTCTTTACTGTGAATCGGGTTCAGAAGTCCCTCAAGAACAGTTTTTAATATTGAATGCAAATGCCACTTTACTAATTGCTGTATCATCTCGTACACATTTGCAATGTAAAAGTTTTGCAAATCATTTCTTTGGATATTAAACATAATGAATATCATGTACTAAGACTAGACAATCATGAAAAAAAGGCCAAAATAGAAGTTTGACAGGAATCATGTTGAAAAAGTTCCTCTGATGAGAGGTTGCTGTAGTGAAATGCACAGGAGAAAAGAAAATGTATTTAATACTTAAGGCTTTAAGACTTTGAAAATGAAGTCATGAAAAAGTATATAACTTATTAAAAGGTCTGAAACAACTTGCATTAGTAATATTTGCATTTGAAAATGTGGATTTTGGAATTACAGATGCAAAAAGGTCTGAAAGGTCTGAAACTCAAATGCCTTTTGTTTGGTGAAAAGGCACTTTGACATGTTTCACACTCACAATGAGATGATTGCCTATTTCCTTGACAACTGAAGAAGAATGTATTTTTACTGTCTGACATGCATTAAGAGATTGATATAATAATATTTTCATAAGAACGTGTTGTAACATCGCAGCGCAATAGCCTTCTCGATACACACTGTTTTATTGCAGAGGCTGAGAGAGAAATTTCTTTTTCTCTTATAAGCGCGTTTTAAACTTGATTTGAATCTATCTTGTGTAGTTTTTAAAAATAGATTATGTCCTAATTTTTGGACCGTAATAATAATGTATTCCTTAGTATCAATGATTATTGATGAAGTCTATAGAGAATAAAAATGTGTCTCCCTGTTTATGTTTTTTCTGTATTGCTTTACAGTGTTCAGTGTTCAGTGTTCAGTTTATCAAAGTTAAATTTGTCAGGCAATTCTGTCTGCCAACAAAACCAACAAAAACAAGAATTATGTATTTTATTACTGAATTATGCAGAATCTTTTTAGAAAAAATTAATTGTCCTTTTCAAGGTTTCCTTTTGAAAAAAAAAAAAAAAAAAAAAAGATTTTGCTTTACCTTATTAAACCAGATTAAAAGTTCCAAATTTAATTGTCTAACCTTTTCTTTTTTGAGGAAGTTACATATTCTGTCAAGCCGCTTTGTAAATAAAGTCATAAATTCATTCAGGGTTTTTAAAAATTGATTCAGGAGAAAAAAAACATTTTTTAACCTTGACTCAATTTGCCTGCCTTTTCAAAGCAGTGAATCCTGGTTACATTTGCTCATATTATCACATTATTTACCTTGTATCTTTTAATTTTACTCAGTGTCAGAAATACTGTCATATAAACTGAGATTATTTTCTTTCCAGTACAAGATTTTTTTTTTCCAGTAAATGTAATATATTTGTTTGTATTCAGTATATTTCAATAATAGGCAGAAAAGAAATTAATACACTCTTAGTTCAATCTCTCTTGTTTCTCTTGCTGACATGAAATTATTGCATTTTAGGATCTTTATAAACTTTGAAACAACACTTTATTTGGTCATAACATCTCTCAGGGTTTGAAATGCATACAAAAAGCAAAAAGTAGAAATTCTTTAATATGAATATAACATGATAATGCGAACATGAACACTGAATAGAAAATCGAAAGTACATTTGGAGAATTTTTTTTTTTTTTCATCCATAACAGAATGCGCAGGGTTAACCACTGTGTGTTTTTAGTCTTAATGTGACTGAAGGAATTTAAATCTCGAATACCTACAGTTAACTAAAGGCTTGTTTTGGCATTTATCAAAAAATAATCGTGTTTTACTTATAGAAATGTTCGTTGTTTAGTGATCTGGCAAATTATGAGCAGTGTGTTAGTGACTGCATCACTCTAGCCGCCATGTTGTCTGCTCCTGTCCTCCATTTTGTGATTTTGTCTCTCAGTTGTTGCTTACCTGTTTTTTTTGTTTTTTTGTTTTTTTTTAATCAAATTTAGCACTGGCTCTGGCTCTTCAACACACCAACATGGCACAATTGTAATTTATATTGCTTTCTCATGATTTTCAGATGTACATTTAATTTTGTATGTTAACATTATCCATCAAGTGAATTCCTTATAGCTCTCATTTTAAGAGGGAGACCAACTGTAGCTGATGTGTGAAGAAATTTATATGGTGATTGTTACATATAAAGTCCATTCTGTAAAAATTGAAATCTGCCAGTGAATGCCCGGACGAGTTGAAAACTGCCTAGACAGGCAAAATACCTCAAAAAGAGGAGTGTGTCCTATGTAACAAAGTGTTTACTTCTTGAAACGAATTTATCCACGTCCTCAGCGCCGGCCGTGTCGGTGGCTGCATGCGGCGTTAGGTTTTACAGCTCCGCAGTGCGAGCGGCTGTGACCCGCAGCCCCGTAATGGCCGCCGGGGGTCACGGAGGTTAATAGAGACTGATGTACGAGGCCCCTGAGTGACATCCCAAAGGGGATGGCCCCTTAATCCTTATTAGGCCTCTGTGTTAGTGATCCTTACCTTTCAAAGCAAACAGCACGCTCCCTTTGCCGTGGGGCCCCGGCCTGCCCCCGGCGTTACACTTCTGACCTCGGGGTCGTGGCCTTTGTTCACAGCCCTTCAGAGCCTGACCCGCGGGGTCACGGCTGTAATAGAGAAGTTGTCGAGGCGCGTGCTCCCGAGGGGCCCCGCAGCAGACCACCTCGAAGAGTAGAGGGAGCCGGCCCGGCCCGCTGGTCACCGAGAGGGAGCGGGTGTCTGTGTGTTCGCCAGAGTGTGAATGTATAGATAGCTGGAACTTGTAGGGTGAAAATTAGACAGATGTTACATGCCTGAGTCAGTAGCGTTCAGCACAGGGTCTTTACGTTGCAAATAAGACCCAACCTCTGGAATTTTAAATGCAATAAGTCATGTATTCTCAGAGGTTAATATTGCAGACGGGGTCCCGTCTCTCATAACTGGCCCGTCCAGGTGCTTCTACTTACGCGACCGCGTTCGTTTCACTGTTAACTAAAAGCTACAACCAATAAATTGAGGAAATTGCCTTTTTGGTCCCGAGAAGGATTTTAATACTTTGATTCCTTCCTGTATCTTAAGATGAATTTTCCTCTCAGAAAAAGTTCTTTTGGCCTTTCATTTCAGCTAACCTGCTGTAATTTGTATTAAAAAAACACTTTTCTAATGTATGTTGTATAATTAAATTTTATATTGTGATTTCTTTATCTTTTCTGATTCAAATATACCTGTATATTTTTGCCATTGAGCATTAATATTGGTGAAATATCGCATGTGTTGCTTGTCCCAGGCAGTCGGACAATATAGCACCAAGGGGTCTGTGTGCCATAAATTTAATCTGGATTTGTTGAGTGGTTGTATTTGTAGTAGTGGATTCGCAGGATGATTCATAAGGATGTGAAGGCTCCTGAGGTCTGATACAGACCACTGGATCAACAGCCATATTGTTTCAGTATAACTCATTTCTACTGTGAGAGATTCATTGCAGCCATCTTGCCACTGTGCAATATGATTTTCACATCTTTGTACGAATCAAAGCTGTACAAATTTCTACAACGTGTTTTGCATTTCATTCCTCACCCTCTTGCATCTTTCTGATTTTTGAAGATTTTGAAACACTGTCATTACACCTAATTGCTTTGCAGAGGCTCTCCTTTTGAGTCTGTTCTCCAGCTTACCATATTTCAACAGATCTGAGCAGATCTTAAAAAAATGACTCTCACATGCATATCAAATATCAACAATGCATTATGCTTTTAAAGCACAATAAATGTGCGGTACGGCGAAGCGCAGCTCGGATTCAGCCTAGAGATGAAGCGGGCCGATAAAAAGACTGGGTTGTGGACTCTTGAGTCGTAAAGGAGGTTGTTAATATTGGAGTTTCATCAATGGCAGCATTACGCAGGCCGCTCCTGCAGGGGCGAGGCCGCGCAGAGGGCTACAGTGTCAGAAGTTGGCAGCTGAGCCAAAACCAGAGCCGTATCCTCAAGTGAACTCTCCACGACGTACGGTGCAACAGGCTCTGCCAAGTTTTTTGAATTCCTGCCACATGTTAGATGGTAAACAACTGACTAGCAGAAACAGTGTCTTAGGTAGACGAGGAGGGCTAAGGGACACATCCAAATGACTGATGAAACCTACGTTTGTTTTACACTATTGTCTGATTTATGTTTTGCATGTACTTGTAATGGTGATTTACTCGTGCAGCGATTGTAATTGGTTCAAAGATGTGGCGAGATGTGACGTCACCCTGATGTCTGCTGGTGCTCGATCCGTTTTTCTCATCAACAGACAGGGATGAATTTATATCTTTATAAAGTACAAAGAAATGTACGATTCCCTCATGTTCAAGCACTGTAGCAAACCTTATCTTATCGTACTTGCGCTCGTTTTTCATGTGACTGAAGGTTTTCGCGTCGACGCAATGTGCGTTTTTGATGCGCGGACGGTGCGGCACAGTACTGGCTGTGGCATTACCCAGAATACCGAGAACCTGAGTTTCATTTGAGACTCTGGAAAAGCCGAAGAGTGAGAGAGAGACAGTTAGGCAAGACAAGTGCACTGTCTCTCTCTCTTTCTGTCTGTCTGTCGTTCTCTGGGTCCGTCCTCCGAGGTAGAAACACACACAGCAGCGTAACGCCTTTCTCTCAGCTTCCGAGACTGGGAGTGAGCTGGGAGAGACTGCAACTACCCAAGCCGCCATATTAGTTTGCTGTTCACTCCTACTGCGGGCTTCGTCTACTTCTCCCCAGTAAAAAAACCCCCCCACATACACACAAAATAAAATGGTAAAGTGAATAAGAAGGTTCCCCACCTTTTATTTTTTTTTCTGAACGTTTGCAGTGGCCGCTCAGTCTCTGAGTGAGCATTAAAGACAGATTGAAATCAAGATCAGTTAGCCGTGCTCCATGATGTGAGATCCATCCGTTTTTTGGACAGTTTTCCCTTTTTCCCCTCTCTTTTGTGCGGCTGCTACTTTGGGGAGAGAGGAGGGGGGAAAAAAAAGTTGCCTGTGCTGAGTTCTGGGTTTCTTTGGGAAAGAGAGGAGTGGAGGGGAGGGGAATGGCGTCTAAAAGAGAGGAAGTTGTTTTTTGCCATGGGGAATCTGTTGCAAACAGCTAAGGGGCATTACAGCATTGGCCGCAGAGAGAAGTTTTGGGGAGGGAAGTCGGGTGGAAGCAGGACGAGCGTGAATAACCTTCAGCAGTCTGATGCAGAGGTTGGTAGGTGTGTGTGTGTGTGTGTGTGTGTGTGTGTGTGTGAGAGAGAGAGAGAGAGGGAGAGAGAGACAGAAAGGGTGGTGTCTGGCAAAGAAGTCACAAAATTATGTAAGAAAATGTGACCCACATTTCATCCAGATCCTCCTCAAAGCAAGCTTAAACTGAAGTCCTGAAGAATTAACACTAGCTGTTCGCCGCACGGCTGTTTACTGTATGCCATAACGGTGCTACTGAAAGGACAAGAAAGGGTGGGAGACAGAGTGGGCTGGACACTCGAGGGGGGCGGAGGGGGGGGGGGGAAGGAGGGGTGCAGGACACGAGCAGAGTCATCAGGAGAGTCCATTTTATCGCTCTGTTACTGCCCGACATTTCTCCCCTCCTTATTCGCACGCAGGACCGCCGCTCCTGCAGGTTTTCGCCTTATTCGCGGCGAGGCGAGGGGTGGCCCAGTAAGGTGTATGCGGGTGCATTGCGGTAAATATCGCAGGAAATTACAGTGCGGTTCGCTGTTGCAATCATGACCATTGCTCAAGTGCGTCTCCTTCGGTCGTGCTCCGGGGCATTCGCACCCAGGCGCTTATCTGGCTTTGAAGACTTGCCAAAATAGTCAAAGTGTCCCGGCAGTTTGTCAAATCATAAAAGTGTCTGTGGTCGAGAAAAGAGAACCAGTCACGAAGACACTATTCACCTCTGTTCACCTCAGTCTTATACTTTTTTATTTTGCCTTTCTTTGCCTTTGGTTTTTTGGGTTGCCTGTAGTTGCTTGCATCGCAGTCGACCCCCTGCAACTTTTGTGAAAATGGACTCGTCTGTCGTAGAACAATATGTGTCTGATATCACACTGTACGGCAGCAACAGCTCTGAAACGGGAACAAAAGATGAATCTTAAAGTTAGGTTTCGAAAGTTATTCTAGACTCCTTTAATCATCAGTGTGTATGTGTGTGTGCGTGTGTGTGTGTGTGTGTGTGTGTGCGTGAGGTGGCTATCCTCCTTAGGACGAGTGCACTGTGTCACCACCCCGCACCCCCGCCCCCCCCCCTCCACACCCGCCTTGTGCATGCGCACGTCGTGCCGGGCCGGTGATGAAAACACGTAGTGCGCACGCATTTCCACACGTCCCCGTTTCATCATCAGCTGAGCTCTTTCTCCTCCACTCACAGCTCTCTTCCCTCCCTCTCTCACCCCCTCCCTCTCGGCTCTCTCTTCTTTTTCTATCCATCTCTCTCTTCCCTCCTCTCTCTCTCTCTCTCTCTCTCTCTCTCCCTCCCTCCCTCCCTCCCTCTCTCTCTCTCTTTCTCTCTCTCTCTCCCTGGGTCCCGGCCACATGCGAGAGGGTAGACTAGGACGCTGCAGCTCTGAAAAAAAAGAGGGGAAAAACGCTCTGCTGCTATTTCTACAGGCGGGCCCTCCCCTTCAGCTAGTCTGTGCCAAAAGAGGGAGGGATTTTTTACTACTCCCAGTCCCAGGATTTTAACCCTCTGCCTGCTCTAGCCTCTCTGCAAGATCTGCTCCTCAATATCCTGCAACAAGTGGCTTTGCTTTACTCCTACTTCGACCTTGCTGCGCCATTTGCAAAGACAATTTCGGGACCCCGTTTTCTTCTCCTCCCGGGCGCTGATCGCGTGCGTTCGGTGACTTTTTTTTTGCCGCTTCCGAGTTGTCGTCGGTAGTGTTAAAACGGGCTGGGAGAATCAGTGGTTTTTGGTTTATGCCTCAGCGTGATGCGAAAGGCTTTTCTAGCATGTGTGTCCTGATCACTCGCCGTGCCTCCTTTTCTCGTGAGTGGAGATTGCGCCTTCCTCCCTCAGGCTGAGGACGAAGACGGCAGTTTGTTCTCGGCATGTTGTACGACTGTGTTGCAGCTGTCTTGATTTCATGTTACCTGTCTGCGTGTGTGGTGTCTCGATTTCTCTTTTTCTCTCTCTCTCTCTTTCTCTCTCTCTCTCTTTCTCTCTCTTTCCCAAAGGCTATTAGATTCACAGATGATTTCTCATGCAGTTTCCTGTGCTCTCTTATCTCGTATGCCCTCTACCTTCCTCCGTCCTCACCCTTTCCTTCTCGAAATCTCCTTCTTTCGCGTTTTCTCCCCCCCACCCTCTCTTCCTCACGCTCTCTCTCTCTCTCCCTCTCTCTCTCTCTCTCTCCCTCTCTCTTCCCCTCTCTCTCTCGTGGGCAGTCTACAGTGAAAGGGGAGCAGGAGGGCGGAGCAGTGGTGGGGCTTTTTCTGGGACAGGTGCCAATTCCAAACAAAAGACACAAAAAGCCAAAAAAGAGTGAGATGCTTCCAAATGAAAAAGAGAAAAAAAATGTTGCATGTTGCAAGAAGTGATTTGTAGCGATTACATGTGTGTGTTTTTGTGTGTGTGTGTGTGTCTGTGAGGAGGGGGGCAAAGTTACAAATATACAAAAAATATTAATATTGCAGGACTTTTTATTGCATGAGCGAGTCGCAGAGATTTTGAATTCTCTCTTTCCCCTCTCCTCTCTCTCTCTCCCTCTCCCTCTCCCTCTCTCTCTCTCTCTCTCGCTCCCGTGAAGGCATTTGAGTTTCGAGCGGGGAAGAGAAGGAGGGGTGGGTGGAGTTGGGAGGGGGCACAAGGAGGTGGAGCCTCCCTCCCTCACCCCCCTCCTCCTCCCTGTTGAGTCTTCTGCATTATTCATATGCCCGGGCCAGTGCTGCGATCTGACTGGCTGCCTGGCTTAGCATTCACCCGACATTCAGTGGCTCTGTTTGCTAACATTCCTCATTCAAAGCCTTGTTAACTGCCAGACGGGAGGAACACGCGACTCCATGGGAAACCCACATGGCCTCCCCATTGTGGCGGGCCCTGACAGTCTCAGACTAGGGGGTGGCAGACAGGAGAGTATGAGGGGAGCCGGTTAGTAAATATAAGAAGGCAGCAGCCCGGGTTAGGCAGGTTACCAAAAGCTTAGGGCAGGCGTGGAGACGGGTTTAGAGGAAGGTGGCCAGATTGACAGGGTGAAAACCAGACAGAGGGGCAGACAGATGGGCAGACAGACACCTAGACGAGGCGTTCAGGCAGACAGGGAGGCTGGCAGTTTGTGGGGCTCTGAATGGAGTCTCTCGTTGGCGTGCCCGCCTACTCCTTGCAGGGAGTGCAGAGCTGTGTGACTGAATCAGAGCTCCTTCTCTGCCCTTCTCCACAGAGAGGATATGTGGACGTACAGTGTGGAGCTACCGAGGGATCCGGCACAATGGACCGCCGAGATTTCTACTCTTTACCCCGATAGCTGACGGATGTGTCTGCCAGTCGCCCTCAAGTCTTAGTGGGTAAGTCAGAGGCTGTGTGTGTGTGTGTGTGTGTGTGTGTGTGTGTGGGTTAAGTGTGGGTGTGGAAGTGTCTGTGTGTGTGCGTGCATGTGTGTATGTGTGTGTGTGTGAGTGCGAGTAGGCATGTGTGCGTACGTGTGTGTGAGTGAGTGAACAAGGGAGGGTGCACACATGCAGACGTTTTGTGACAAAACTAGCAACACAAACATGACGAAACAAACGCAAGAGAGTGGCTGCGTTTGACTCTGTCCTTGTGTTCCTTGTGTTTGAACGTCATGCCTGGGTGTCGTTTCATTCAGTCCGTCTGCAACACGACTATCCAGAGAGAAGCAACTTCACTAAATATAGGCAAACCAGGGGGAAACGTGGCACGGGCTTTGAATTTCAGATGAAACGGAGCTAATCTCTCTCCGAGTACATTCTTACCTGCAGTTTGCGCTGTAGGTCGGTCTTTTTGTGTGTGTTTGTGTGTGTTTGTGTGTATGTGTGTATGTGTGTGTGTGTGTGTGTGCGTGTGAGAGAGAGAGAGAGAGAGGGAGAGAGAGGGAGAGAGACGGTTTTGGAGGGAGCAGAGAGGGACTAGTGCTGTAATGCTGGGCCGAGGGCCAGACAAGGCCTGCTACACAAGGCCGTGCCCCACCACAACGCTCCCTCTCTCTCTCCTTTTCTGTCCCCCGGTCAGCTATCACAAAACTATCAACCGCTATTCTGACACTGAATTTGCTCTTGAAACCCCATTTCGACGAATGTGTCAGAGGTTTATGTTTTGTAGTGGGTTAAACGTCTGAAAATGGGCCATTGCTGACACGTGGCCACACATCGCTTTAATATAGCACGAACGGGCCTATTCAAGGTGCAGTTTATTTTTTGTCACCGCTCGTCACCGCTCGAATATGAAAGGTTCGTTTTCGTATTTTTCAATTTTCCTTAACATTTTGTACACGAGAAAAAATGTTTGAAGCCGTTAAGTTGTAGACATTTCTTTTCTTTATGCGAGTTATATGGTTTAAAGACTGTTTCCAAAGCAGGGAAACCTAATTATGCAGTATTTGGGGTGGATCTTTCGAAGGGAATAGGAGGGTACGCGATTATAAGAATTAATAAAAGTTATAGAATCATTTATATTAGTTTCACACCTGCTCTATTCCCGAGGAAGAATATCAGCTCATATTTTCAATGTATTATATCTTATTTTTTGGAAAATTCAATGCGCCGCACCCTTTTTCGATGCCAGTCGACGCCGTGCCCATCGATTCGTACCCATCGATCGCTTTTTCGC
Source organism: Centroberyx affinis (assembly GCF_046629955.1). Taxonomy (NCBI): domain Eukaryota; kingdom Metazoa; phylum Chordata; class Actinopteri; order Beryciformes; family Berycidae; genus Centroberyx; species Centroberyx affinis. Next base: position 223,375 of record NW_027280641.1, on the reverse strand, counting down.
ACAAGCGCTAAGTGAAACCGGATGCTTTCTCCCGCTGTTCGCCGAGTGTGTGCGGTGGCATGTCGAGCACCTCAGCGGATTCGAATCGACCCTGACCAATAGGTGGGAGTGGAGGCAGTGTGAGTCATCGCAGATAGCTCTAGTCATCCCACCTACATCGTACGTTTGACAGCCTATTCATCCACCGCACTGCCGGTACAGCGCCTGGCGCGAGCTCCGCCATCACTGCCGCTCCAGCAGGAAACCCTGATGTCGATCCCGCGTTTGACGCTACGAAAACGCTCCTCGGAGACCTTCGACCGCCTGGAACGATGAGTTGATACGTCAGCACGTCGAGCGGTAATGCGTCAGTCCAGGACACCGATCATCAGGCAAAGTCAAGCTGTAGAAATTTGCCACAGAGTCAAATGAAGGATATAATTCTCTTCTCTTCTCTTCTCTTCTCTTCTCTTCTCTTCTCTTCTCTTCTCTTCTCTTCTCTTCTCCTCTCTTCTCTTCCCTTCTCTTCTTCGTACGCAGATAGAAAACGTAAGATAATATTTGTGGTGTGCCTTACAGCCCTTGACAATCAAAAGCCCTTCAGGGAAATGGAGAGAGACGCTGTTTAATCCGTGTTTTATAACTTGGAAACTGCGTTGATCATTTCGTATGCCTTAGAAAAACATTGAAAATGTTTTATAGTGTTTTCCCCCGCGAACATAGATAGGTTTCACAGTGTCCTATGCATGCTTACAGTCTCAAATCTGTCAGGTCGATTTATGTCACGAATAACAATGAAAGACCTCAGGACATATATTACCTCAAGATATTGGCAGTTGCTGAAAGAATATCTCTTCTCCAGTAGACAAGGGGAAAACAAAACTGGTTAGCTCTTGGATTTCATACAATTTAACATCGTATTCCGTGCTGATGGCACGCGAAACCTTTTGGCAATAAGTAATGCGTTTTTACGCCATTTTATATTTCGATTTCCTGTACTTACAAGACAGTTTGACCGTTGCGTTTTAATTGATGAAATTCTGTGTTTTACAATTCAACGGTAGCATCTACCATCAAAGTATCCTATAATGTTTTATTTTAGAAAGAAAGGGATATGTGAATATAGCAATGTGGATTTGGCCTCCGAGCAGAATGTACACTTCTGATTTATGAAAACACATCTTAAGTTGTGTTGTAAAACTGTGGAAAACGGCAAAATTAAAGGAAATGTGAGAGCGAACATAAAAGATAGCACACTACACATGCACACACACACAGACATACTCAGACTAACACACAGACGGACTCTCTCTCTCTCTCAGACACACACACACACACACACAGTCACATCGAGGCAAACACCCAGACACATTTGATGCTATGTACCCCACAATGGACCCTGGCTCCTAAGATGAATGGGGTTCCCACGCCTCTCCCAAGGAGTGCAGGGCACAGCCTCCTCCTCTGAGCATTCACACACACACACACACACACATACACACACACACACATACCCACTGCAGACACACACACACACTCAGTCTTACTCAAACACACACAGGTGCACGCAAGTATAATACAGAGCCACACACATACACACACATTTTCGCACTCATGCTCTGGTAAGGTACAAGGACACATTCTAAAAAGCAGACACACACACACACACACACTCTCAAAACATCAATTATTATTCAGAGCACTCCCAGCCATGATAAGCATGTCACATTTAAAGCCGGAGTCTGACAGCCTTATTTTTTTAGAAGCGCAATTTGCCTGAAGATGCAGCTTTTAATTTCTTAAGCTGCAAACCAGAGGGGAAATGAAGAACAAGACTTACTTTGGGTATTTCACTCTCAGGCAAGACTCAGTTACACCTCATCTCACTGTGTGTGTGTGTGTGTGTGTGTGTGCGTGTGTGTGTGTCAGTCATAAAGTCTGGTCTGGTTTTGCGGGGAGAATCCAAATGAAGCAGAAACAAAAGGTCTGTCGGCAGACGAGGTTTGTGGGAAAATCTACCAGTTTGTGCATTTTCTAAAGGTTCACGACTGGCAAATGGAATGTTCTCGAGTGTGTGTGTGTGTGTCTGCGTGTGCATACATGTGTGTGTTTGTCTGCATTTGTGTGTGTGAGTTTCAAATTCCAAAATTTATGACTTTCCGAATCAATGAGAAATATATTGTAATATTTATTTTTTGTACCACTATAATTTTTCAGCCACATGATGCTGTGTTTTTTTCTTTTTTAATCCAGTAGAAATTCCAGTAGATTTTTTTTTTCTACAGAAAAATTATATTTGGGGTTTTGTGTTATTTCCAGTATATGTTTGAGTATATAATTTATATAATTTGAATTTACTCTATAATAGAATGCTAATACTACTCTTCTGAAATGGCTTTCGTTTTGATGATTCATAGTGTGTGTGTGTGTGTGTGTGTGTGTGTGTGTGTGTTTGTGTGTGTGTTTGTGTGTATGTGTATGTGCGTGTGTGCAGGTGTGTGTGCATAATATTTATAATATATATAAAATTATTTATTGCAATAAATATTTTATGTTAAATAGATCGTTAAAAAGATAAAATAATTATTAGCATTTGCGGTTTACTTTGGTACATTTCTTAAAGTTAAATTGATACTTTTTATATTTTTGAGATTTCAAACACATTTACAACTTAAACATTATGTTTTTATGAACTAAAATTGAAACATGATTTAAAAAATGGGAAATGCAGAAAATGAATAGAAATTTTGAACAAAAAGCCACAACACACCGCAGCAGAAAACACTCGATACAATTCTAATGACATAATATAATTCCCATTGGTCATTTTCTGAACTGTACACTTTTCTGAGAGATGAATCAAACGTTTTTCAACGTCGGCCAGTTTATGGTAATACAGTTAGCCTAAATTTGGGCAGTGATCGCTCTAACATATGGTGCATCCGCCCTAATGATACACTGAAGTAGCTGCTTGGAACGTTTATGAGCTTCTGTACTCTGGTCGACATGGACACCTTGGGGTGTGTGTGTGTGTGTGTGTGTGTGTGTGTGTGTGTGTGTGCTTAGCCAATATATCTGCACAATTGTGTGTGTGTGTGTGTGTGTGTGTGTGTGTGTGTGTGTAGACGTGCAGATGTGTGTAAGTATTAATATATAATATGCTCTCATTGAATTTTCTAATTTCTTTCTCTTTCATTTACAGGCTGATTATTTGGCTGTGACTTAATTTTCCTGGGCAGACCGCAATATAAAGGTTAGTTTCAACATTTTATTAATTTTGAATTCTTGAATTCTTAACACTTGCAGTTCGTATTTACTTAATATTTTATGAGGTATTTAACTTTGTGTGTCCATGCCACCACACTGCCTTGATTTCCCCAAAGCCAAAATCGTTTTGCTTCACCTCTCTAGTGGGAAATGACCGTTCTTTAACTCGATGTTTCAGCGTCCCGCAGGCACCCACCACAACTTCAACACTTTGCATTTAGTTTATTGAACACAATCCGGCTCACATTGTTCTCCTCGGCACACAGCGCCGACTGTGGCAGCGAGTGACGCGTCCCGTCAAAACCCGCTCCGTCGCGTTGTGTCATGTCATCTGAATCAGTAAGTCTCTGCTCCAGCTCAAAGATAATCTCCTCAAAGGAAATTAGTCGGGGGAAAAAGGGGAAAGAAAAGCCGTCAGCCTAAAGGTCAAATGAAGATTAGAGGGAAACAGTACACGAGGGCACGCCGGCTGGCACCCGGAACTGCACAAAGGCCTCATTGTCACGGGAGCCCAGAGCTCAGCACACACACTCCCTGTGTGCTGGGGGAGACGTGACACCTGTTGGTGGGTTCGCTCCACTGCAGGCAGAGGGAGCGGACGGCTGCTGCAGGACAACAGTGGAGCGAAGTCGAGCTCACTGGAAACGAGATAAGACATTCCCAGGCACACCGACGTCTCGAATAATGGATCAGAAGATACTGTGCAGGGTTTGAATCTGGCTGTTGGGTTTTTGCCTCACGTCATCCCGTCTTTATCTCCCATCTTTCCCGTCCGGTCCCGGGGGTTTTCAATGAAATAAAAAACCCAAATGACTCAAAAAAACCAAAAAAAGTCTTGAAAAACCACTGATTGTTTTTGATTTAATTTTTTCAGGTAATTAGTTTGAACCGAACCCTCGAGGCACGCAAGGTCCACTCGCTTCAAAGGGCGGAGCGGCTAATCTCGGATCAGTTCGTTGATCGTTCTTGACAGTTTTAAAATAATTTTACTGTTTACAGCGGCGCCCGTCCAAAACATCGGGGCGGATATTCTTTTAGAGAGGTTGCATGAGGACACGCGGCCACGAGGCGGTCTCAGCTGATAAGATAATTACTCTTTTACAGACCGAATGTAGATTTCTTTTTACAAAATTGCCGTATAGCAGCGATAACACCTGCACACAGTGGGTGCTCTTTACTTTAGAAATACTGAACTATAATTTACTTCAGATTTACTTCAGATGGATAAATGATACACTACCAGTCAAAAGTTTGGACACACCACATTTTTCTTTATGTTTTTACTATTTTCCACATTTTAGAATAACAGTAAAGACATCAAAACTATGAAAGAACACAAATGGAATTATTCAGTGACCAAAGAAAGTGTCAAACAAATCAAAACTATCTTATATTTTAGATTCTTCAAAGTAGCCGCCCTTTGCCTTGATGGAAAGACAAAGGCTTTGGAAAGAAATTCATTCATAGGCATCGACTTCACTATTTATATTTGTCTAAGAAACAAATCTCAAGCTTTTAAGCATAAGCCTTTAGATCAAAATGGCTTTAAGAGAATGAAAGACATAGTACATTCAATCAGGTGTGTCCAGACTTTTGCCTGGTAGCGTAGACAGCGTTTAGTGAGAGGGCTTGTCCTCTGTAAACCTGATTTCGACACACATTAGCTGTTATAGAGACGCAGCGAGATGCGGACAGTCGGCTCTGGTGTATATTTTACAGGCTTAGGCACTGGGAAGCTTGTGTTGAGGCCTGTGTGTCGGGGCAGATTTGTGTGGCATTTATGGGATCCCCGGCCTCTAATAAAACAGCCGCAAACTAGTGCGTGCGTGCATGTGTGTGTGCATGTGTGTGTGTATGTGTGTGTGTGTGTGTGTGTGTGTGTGTGTGAGGACTTAAGGCTGTGACTCACTTTAATAAGTTTGACCCACCTCACTTCCTCACGTCTCCCCCCGTCGCTCCCCGACTGGAAGGCAAACCACAGTAGCGCCGCAGCCTCTCCCGTCTCAGGCAGGAAACTCCCTGAAAACGACCGCAACCTGCCTCCTCTCACCTTCTAGGCCCTCGCCCAAACACACACACACACACACACACACACACACACACACACGCACACACAGACACGGACACGGACGCGGACACACACATACAGATAGACTTCTTGTGACACACGCATGCAACTACACTCAGAGACACACACACACACGCTTAAGCTGTAACAATGAGAGTTTTAGATTAGTAGTGTGTGCACCTAGGTGTGTGTGTGTGTGTGTGTGTGTGTGTGTGTGTATTCCCTAGAGAGGTGTCACCTAAACCAGCAGGTAACAGCATGGCAGCCCTGCTAATTGCCAAACAAGATCCTCCTGAATAATACAGACACTCTCACTCTCTTCTCATCTGTGAGTGTGTGTGTGTGTTTCACGCTCATGCATTGGAGTGTGTACTTGTGTTTGCGTACATGTGTTCACAAGTGCATTCTGGTTATGTACGCTGCTTATTATGTATGTGTATTACATGTGCGAGTCTTCCGGGTTCATGTGGACCCGGAGGTGCCGGCGTTATGCGATGCTAATCTGTAAGACAAGAGGTGAAAGCCTAACCTTTTGACACCCGACAACATCTAACTCTCTCTGCTCTCATTTGTCTCCATCAGGCCGAGGCAAACTGAGAGAGACGAGGTGACCGACCAGGCTGAGCTGAAGAGGAGGTGACCTGTCAAGCACAAGTGGCACACAGGATTTGTAATTGCACAATCACAGCATATACTAAAAATTCAACAGAAAACACGATTTAGCACAGTTTATTCTGCTCTTATGCCGCGTTCACGTCATATCGGATTTCCCGTAAATACGAACTGTCGTCCTGGGGAAAAAAAACGTTCACGTCAACCTCCTAGTCGTAATTACATGTAGGACATGTGGGAATCTTTTGCGGGCTCCGATGTCTCCCACTTGCCGTCCCGAAGTGCAGAAATGTGTCTGCACAAGCGGTAAACATAGCAGGGAATCCACCGATGTCGGCAGTCAAAGGTAATAAAAATCTAAATTATCAGTTATATTCACAGAAATACCATCAGGAATACAATTGACCCTACTTATGAAAAAGCAAGCAATATCTGCTGCAGTTTGTTTATGGTTGATTTTAAATTCATAAATATAAATTATTTTGGGTGCAGCCATTCCATCGAGTAAAACACGTGAACGCTTTTAAGCTGTAGCAAACAAAATGTCATCTCATCCTTCCACTTCTTCCAATATGACGTGAACGCAGCATTAGTTGTAGTTTTTATAAGAGGACAGGCCGCTCCCTTCAGTGTTTTTTCTCATTTTCATGGAGAGGTTAGCAAGGCTGAGAGAGCCACTTAGTACAGGAGGCAGTGGAGAGAAGCTTCTGTCAGGATCTGATCCCAGACCAGCTGAGGTTGCATGCTGTTCCAGAGGCCTTAAAAGCTGCATGTCCTCCCCTTTCTCTCTCCCATACCCTCACACACAGGCTGTCAATAAAGCATAAAATACCTAAAATCAATCTTTAAAAAGAAAAAAAAGTTTTTGAAAATGAATGAATGGCTTGAAAGCACTTGATATTTTTTTTATTGAGCACGCAAATTAATCAAAATGCCTCAGCTTTTTTATCTCTCTCCTCTTATCCTAGCATGAACACTTCACAGCCGCAGTGTTCAGTTTAAAAGTGATTGATTTGACAATGGTGTCTTCACTTGACAAGAGTAAGAAAATGAAAATTAAATTAAATTTCACCAAACAAGACCCTGAAAATAATTGAAAAGTCCTTGAATTTGACATCCAAGTGAGAGTGTGAACCCAGTGTGAAAGAAATAGTATATGAATATGAAACACATTGAGTGTTTCATTCCAATAAGTTAGAAAAAAATATGGGCCATTCAATTCTCAGGAATGTTTGTATTTTGTCGGCAAGGGTTTTGAAATAGCTAATAACTTGAATGTGTTTCTGTAAGGAGTTTTACTTCCATGCCTCTAATCATTTTATAAAAGTAGGTGTCTTTGTTTTTTACATGTTGGATAACTCATTTTATAGAATCAAAATATTGGATATCCCCTTTTTAAATTACACACTTTGTATTTTCTGTCTAGTTTTGTTTTTTTCCTGTGCTTCTCTTCCTGGTCTCCTGAGGTCGCGTGTCAGTCTGAGTCGATGTTCACTCGTCAGGCTCGGGACATGAGAGACGCCTGCCTGAGATAAACTGTCCTTTGGGGTGAGGTAGTAGGTTGTATAGTTTTAGGGTCATTCCCAAGCTGTCAGATGACTATACAACTTACTGTCTTTCCTGAAGCGACTGTGATGACATCATCATCATCATCATCATCATCATCGACACAGAGGAACATATCGCTTGGAGTTCACCAATGTAAAAAAAAAAAAACCCACCCACAATTTGTCCTTTTTTTAAATTTTGAAGTTATCTCTTATCTCCACTTGCATGTTCGTTTTCAAAATAATATACACTGAATGGACAAAATATCAGGGACACTCACTCTTTTCATGCAGTACACTGATGAGGTGAATCCAGGTAAAAGCCATTATCCCTTATTGAATTCCTTTATTAAATCTATATCAATCACAAAGGAGGAGATGTAGATAAAGAGAAGCAGACGAGTTAGAGAAGGCTTTTTAAGCTTTGAGACAGTTGAGATGTGGATTGTGCAAAAGAGGCTGCAACTCAGGAAGATGTACCTGATATTTTGTACATTCAGTATATATTAATTTTACAAACACAAATAAACATTTGAAGTTCATTATTCAATATTTCTCCAATTTGTAAAACTGGTAAGAATTTTTCAACTGAGGACTTGAATTATATACTATGAAAAGTGCTATCATTTGTTTTACTGTAATTCAAGGCTGTTAATCATTTTGTAAGTGTAAGAGTCACTTATTTCAAATACGCTTATTACAATTGCCAATGTTGTAACTGAGGCCTTCATGCCTGGAGTGACTAATATTTGAATGATGGTTTTAATTGCACAGAAACGTAATGTAATAACCTTGTGTACCAGCGATCGAATCCGACCTGCGGACAAATCGTCAGACTCGAAGCTCCCACAATTGGACCTCTGACTTCCCACTGACTTGCGTGACTTATGGTGTTCGCACAGGGTGAGGTAGTAGGTTGTGTGGTTTCAGGGTTGTGATTTTACCCCATCAGGAGCTAACTATACAACCTACTGCCTTCCCTGGAGGGCAGCAATACATCACAGTAGAGCCACATCAAGTTCGGACACAGTGGGCGACTAACGGATAAAAACACCCGGTCTCGTCACCTTTTCACTGAAGGAAAAGCTGGCGAAGGGTGTTGTTGTAATGAATAAAAGATTGCCGTTTGATTTCTAAAGTTGGGGTTTCATCGAAGGGGTGAGTGCCGCAGAATCACAATATGCATTTGCAACAAAATTATCACTTACTAATCACTCAGCAGACTTCTGACTGGCCATGAAAGAAAGGGAAGTGCATGCTGAGGAACTGGCTTTAGAAATGGAACTTTATAAGCATCATTAATGTTTTTATGTTGTACTGTTTGATGAGTAAATAAAGACTGGATGAAAAAAAAAAAAAAAAATGTCAGAACAAATCATGAGTGGAGTCTAATCTTTTCAACGTGTCCAAAAGTACAGAGGGTGTGGCGGTGATGCATTAGTTGTTGGAATAGTTTCTTGGAAATTCTGGCTTCCTCTGTAATCCTTAAAAGCAGCTCATTCTATTTCGAAACCTGGGTCTTAATAGTCTGCATGGCTTGGGCTTTTACATTTCAATGCACATGTCTGTCTGTCTATCTATCTATCTATCTATCTATCTATCTATCTATCTATCTATCTATCTATCTATATCCTCAAACATTTGTGCATCCCTTGTCTTTTTGCTTATTTTTTGTGCTTCAAGGTCATTTTAAAGGCAGTTATTTGGGTTTTTCTGTCTGAAATCAACATAACTCATTTCATCAAAGCCAAAGAAAATTCTAGAAAGTAATTTGAAGGTATGAAATTCAAATATTTTCATAGAAGAAAAGAAAATCCAGTGTCCACCCATACTGTTTAATTTGGGCTAAATGCATCACTGGAAATTATTTGTTCAGCATTTCACATGTTAGACTACATATTTAGATTGTAGCTATGGGTTTTGAGCAAGATTTTTGATCCAAAACTTCAAATTCTATTGTTTTTTAGTCAACAAAGTGGATATCTGGTTGCCTAAACGTATCTCAGTTGGATTGCAGAGTGCAGAATGGAGTTTAAGTCAGATAACATGAGCATAGTGTTGAATTTGTGTTTTCCTTAATTGGTGGCATAGGAGACTGGAGGTGCTGAGGTATCAAACAAAAAATAAATTATCACCCTCCCACTTGTCTGTGTGAAAATACATTGGGCACACTCAGTGGAGTTTCATTGCCTGGCTTTACCATGGAAGTCAGTGGGGAAAGCTGATGGCAGAAAATCTGTTGAAAGTGTCTGTGTCTCTCTCTGTGTTAGTACAGTATGTATATTTTCAGAGTAGAGACAGATATTGAAATATTGCTGTGCCTCCATACACAGTAGATGGCGCCAAATATTACATGTTGTGTAGGCTGGTGCCGTGTGTGGGGAGTTGGCAGTCCATACCCCAATCATGCACACTGAGTAGATTAATTGAAAAACAGCCTTTCTGTTTCTCAAGGGGAATTTCAGCTGTCTGCACCATCTCTGCATCAAACTTTCTCTGTATATATTAAAGGGTCTGATGGGGATTTCAGGTTTGAGGAATGCACTGTCTGCAACCATAAGATCACATCTCAGTGACAGAAACTTAATATAGCCTATATTAGGCTGTATGGTGCATATGAAGAGATAATTTCCAAAATCCTACATCACTTTTGGGATGAAATATATTCCCTGAAGTTCATCATTTAGTATCTCTAAAATGCAGTGGGTCCAGTCTATAAAAGCGTTTTCACTTTTTTCAACCAATGACTCAAGTTACCTGTACTACCCTTCAGAAAGTAGTAGAATTTGTTTTAACTCTGCGCTATCAGTCATTTTTTTTAATCACTTTATTTTTGTAGTTTTTGTTTTAGTTGAACACAAACACACAGGAGAATTGAACAAACGGGTCACCAGGGGTAATACAATACAGCTCTTATGTTATCAGTAGTTAGCTTTGTGTTAAGGGTTACGTTCCCGATAGTCCCAGGAAGAAAGAGAGGCATAAAGAGAAAACATCAACAGGGCATCAAGTAAGGATCACCTCAAGTCCATATCAGTCCCAGTCCATCTAGTCCTCAAAGTAAGTTAAAATGACTATTGTCGTATAACATTCATCTAACAAGTTCACATACAAACCCAACTATCAGTCATTTTGTGAGAGGTGTCACTTTGGTAACATTTTGGAACAAAGTTTTTAATTTGATATACACTGAATATCAGTCAAAATACAAATTGCTCTTTTTATGAAGTCCAGATTTTAAAACTTTAAACTAAGATGTGGATTGTGAAAAAGGGGCTGCAACTTAATACCAGGAAGATGTCCCTGATATTTTGTATATTCAGTATTGGTCTGTTAGGGGTTATTCCAGATGCAATGTATTGGAGCACCTTCTATTGTGTAGATATTGTGTCTTGTCTAACCCCTAAAAGGTCAATTTGGATTTAGGTAGCCTATCAGGCCAATGCCAGACCTGGCCTCACCCCTACTGGCGCCCTTAGTTGACACGCACCACATAACTACTTTTCAGTTATCCCATTAATATTTAAATTTGACAGTTATGCGGTCAAAGGTGTGCATTTATTGAGCGCTATGAAACGGATAGTGTCAGTCGTAACTTATGATTGGCTGAACCAGTTGTAAAACGCCCTGTAATCTCACATCTTTGACCGCATAATTGATCATTTAAATAGGCCTATTAATGCGCTAACTGAAAATCACCAAATAGCAACCATGCTATTCAATAACTACATTGTTCTACATTGTTCTATAGGCTATTGTTATAATGTTTAATCAGTATTGAAAACGTAAGATTTCTCGAGCATGTGCGTTATTTTTTGTTATTACAAACGTGTGTTGCTGCGGTTTTATCAACAGCTTGGTCTCGAGCACAGTCTCGAGCGGCTGATTGATTAATTTTAACTGCTTCAAGAAACAGTCAATTTAGGACGGAATTAAGTGTGTTTTAATTTGCTTTTATTGGGTAGTTAACAGCAGAGAGAGATAGGGAAGATGGTGTGTGTGTGTGTGTGTGTGTGTGTGTGTGGCCTAGAACATGCTTTAGGTCCGAGGCTGGATTCGAACCCGTGATGCAGCCGGTAGACCACGCGCCGAGCCACCAGGAAGTGAGTGTGTCCCGGTCCCGGTCCCGCCCCCGCCAGGCCAGTGTTGACATCTCCAACCACGACGCAGAAAGAGGTGGTGGGGGCGGTCCGGTTCCAGATCCCTGCACTCCCATTGGTCGAAACCATAGGTGTGTCAGGAGGTGTGCGCGCCTCGCTCGCTGTCCATCACGACGTTACTTCCTGCACGGGGAACGAGCAGAGTTTGACAGGACGGAGGGAGGCTCAGGCAACACATCAAGATTTAACAGAGTTCAGGATCTCTCGGAGCGTCCTGGGACTAATATCTCCTCCTCTGACCACAGAGCTGTCAGGCAGACTTCCATCCCCGCGACATCATCCCGAAATGCTCCCGACAGCAGCCGCCGAGGTAAATAATAGCCCCTTATTTCAAAGCTGTGCTGTTATGTAATTGTGATTATAAAACATTAAGGGGATTTGTTCCTCCTTTTCCCTGTAGTCTGATGGGATTTAACAAACTTCCATTCTTCAGTCCTGCAGTTTTCTGACCAAACTGATGTTTCTGAGCCCACTGAAAAAAGATAAAGTGAGTTTAGGGCTATAGAATAAGAATAAGTTGCTTCTGTTTTCATTTGTAATGCAACGTAATGGACCAGCAGTTAAGTTATTTCTGCCTAAACAAGAGTGTAGTATATAAAAGCATTGTTCATTGTTTTCACTGTTGTGTTGTATGTTGGGAAGGAGCGCCACTTGAACTTCCTGACTAGCCTTCACCTGTTTTTGTAATAAACTGTGGTGCAGACACACACGCAAACACACACCCACACCAAAGTTTCAGTATGATGAGAACAAAAGATTTCTTTGTAGAAAACCTCACTGTTTTCCACTGATCCTCCAAAATAAGTTTTCATTTCTTGGCCAGTTCAGCAGTAGCCTAATGCCTCAATCCTCTCTCACTGCATCACAACTGAGACACAGAGCCAGAGACAGCGCCAGAAATTGTGTCTGGGACTGTAACTAAATATAGCAATAATATTGTAACTGCAGCCAATGCAGAACTTGGTCTGAGCAAAATGTGGAAGTTTGTTAGGGGAGTTTCCCGTAAGTCTCTTGTGTTGTATGTAGGTAACACCTATACCAGTACATGCACCTGTTGTGCCTCAGCAGATTTTGGTCTGACAGCGAAGGTAAAACCTTGTTGTGGAAAGATCAAAGGTCTCTGAAAGGTCAAAACAGCTGAACCCGATTCAGCAGAGTGCAAAGACAACAGGGGGGCAGAGATATAAATACTCAATACTCAAATACACAAGAATAGGCCTGTTAGACAGTTATTGGGTCTTTAATGAAAGGTGATAACAAAGCGTCAATACCCATAATTCTCATTTGATTGTTTAAGATATCGCCTGTACTTTTGAATAATTAATTTCCTGACCTGTTCTGACCTTAAACACAGATGAGCATTGTTTTCTTTTTTCTGATTCTGTTGTATCGCTGTTGTCGACTGGCTGTCGTCACCCCAGCGCAGCTCTTGTTTCCTCTTCTCCTGTGACCTAAAGATAAACCCTCTGTCTGGGATTATAGTTCCTCTGGGAATTAAAACACAATGTCCTGTGAGGTGAGAGACGGGGCTGCGTTTGGGTCATCTAAGAACGGGAAACAAAGTCAAACTTCCTCACATACTGGAAGAACAAGTGACCAGGGAAGCAAGAATTGAGGATGATATTTTACTTGAACACCACCAGAGTCTTAAGAATGATTTGTCTTTGATATCTTAACACACTCACCCAGCAAAGTTATGCTGTATTGTATAAGGACCATCCACTCTTTCCATGCAGTGGACTCATATTACAGACTAGGAGGATCCAGAAAGAAGCTGTGACCCCTACCTGATTTCACCTGTTAAAACCATTTCAGTCATGAAGGGGAGACAGAGGCTACGGTTACACTTGCTTCAATGTGACTTTTATCATCCGATCACGCCAGAACGCACGTCTGGGTGCACAAAAATTGGATTTCGCTCACATTGCTGTAAGATCTTTTAAAACCAGACATGAAAGCTGTCAGGCTTGCATTGTGATGGGAATTCTACACATATTCCTCCTAATCTATATCTATCTAGGCCTAATCTAAGATGGGAAAACAAGAGCGGGGAAATGTAATGCAGGTGCAGATTTAGATAAAGCTGCAGGAGACGCGTAGCCATGTTTTCAGGCCAAGTGTTGACTGTAGACACACAGTGATGCGATCTCATAAAATCAGTTTTTTTAGAATAAGCTCTCAAAAATCTTATCGAAATGACGCAGGGGAAGAGACAGGTCAAAGGCAGATTTTTGAAACACAGATTGCGCAAAAGGGGGTACAACTCAATATTCAGATGGCAGGGACTAATGTTTTGCGCACTCAATGCACTACTGTGGTCCAAACTGTGTTTAGCCTGTTGCAGAAAGCAGCAGACTTGGCCTAGTAATCCTTGCCAGGAGTGTCAGTTTGTCAGAGGACAGATGTCATGCGTCAGAGCAGAGCGGTTACACAACAGCTGCCTGGTCCTGTACGGTCCCAAGTTCTCATAGATCCTCACTCTCTCTCTCACTCCACTGTTCTCTCTTGCAAATGTAACAGTAAAAATGCTGCTTCAAGCCACATACAGACTCAAGCATACAGGTACAAGCATGTGCTCAAATTTACACACACACACACACACACACACATAATATTAGCCTATTGTCAGAACTTGTCTCCTGAAATGCTGTACTACAAAATCAAGATAAACAAGAACAAGCATGCTGTGCATCAATCACGTCCTCGATGGCCTCTTGTGCTGGAGTCGACGGTGTGCATGTTTTTTACACCCAGAAAGATAAAGAAAGCACTTTGCCTAATGCATACAGTTGTTGTGTTCGACCATTAGCAGTATCTTAAAGATTTAGAAAGCATACGTTCAGTCAAGACTCTCAGCAGTGAAAACAAAAGTTGCCCAATCTCCCATATTAGCTAACATTTCTCCCCTAACTCAGCTTACAGATGTAGGCAGCTGTGTAAACTGAGATTTTACGTGGAGCTCACATGGGCTAAATGGCCTCGCGGTTAAGTGTCTCTGTATATTAGATGATAAATGTGCAAGCAGTTTCTTCCTAAAATGGGCCAGTAACTTTGTAACCGTTACAAGATGGATAAAACTATACTTTAACATAAGATCATTGGCTGAATGACAGTGTTTCTTCAGGAACGAGGAGGCTGTGATTACAGGGTTTGATGTTTCAGGATTTTTTATGTTTTCCTGTCTTTATCCTGCATTTTTGTGATATCAATGGCCAGAAGACATTTGGTAAAGTTGCCATCTGACAACAGCAGATCAGTCTATAGTACAACAACAATAACATCTGCCGCTGTGGGTTACTGGAAGTCGGAGAGAGTGTTATAGAACATGAACATTTCGCTATGGTGCTGTGATGTTACGTGATGGCTCTAACAGATGTTTTCTGCCCCACTGTGAACAGCTGGGAGTTCGACCAAGTTCCCTCCCACATGTATGAGACACACTGAGACAGATTAGACAGGCAGACAGACAGCAAGGGGAGCAGACAGACAGGGAGGGAGGCAGAGAAACAGACAGGTAGAGAGATAGACAGGCAAACATAGAGAAAGAGACATGCAGACAGACAGACAAAGACAGATAATCAGTCATCACTGTAGCTGTCATATAGATTGTAGACTTAGATTTATGGTCTTCAATTCTACAGCTCTTCACTTCTTTGTTTGGAAGTTCTCCACACACTCAGAAGATATTTAAACAGTGTTAACACTTAAGAGAGTATTGTGTTTGTGTGTACTGAGCATTTTAAATCTGTCTGTATAGACTCTGGAGACTCTCAGAGGTTTGCAGTAAACTGGGAATGTGTACTTTGGCTGGTCTTAGCAACAGGCAGGTCGGTATTTAGTCAGTGAATAATGCACTTGAAGTAATGCTGTAGTGTTGACTCTATGGGCATGGCTCACTCGCTTCACGATCACCTGTATAGAGCTGAACTGAATCGAACAGCCCCACCCCTCTCTGGTAGTGGCAGCCTGAGATTTATACTCATTGTGTAAATACTGTCTGCATTGCGTAACAGATCCCCTGTCACAGGCTCTGGTTTTAGGTGAGGATTGGGGTTAATTATTATTTGTTCAGATTTATCCGAAATGTGTTGATTGAAACAGCAATCAATTTAGTCAGTGATCCAGTGTGTGTTCTTAGTTTTGAATGTCACAGACAGGAGGGGGGGCAAGGCACCTAGGAGCTCCTCCCACACCCAGGCTTTTGCTTCTGCAGCCTTTTTGGAGCATCCACCCCGGCCCAGAAGTCTTCCTCCTTCAGCTCGGCAGCTCCCGTCACTGCCAGTGTCCACCAGCTGGTTCTTTAGTTGCCGCCATGATAGGCACCAGCCACCTTTTGGCCAACGCATGTAGCAGCCTCTTCCGTGATTTTGAACTGGGTCCATTCTGACTTCCACATCCCCAACCTCCTCTGGGATACAGGAGAAGCTCAGTTGGAAGTGAGAGTCAAAATCATTCCGAACAGAGTCTTCTTCTGCTTCCTGCAGTGATTGGCTCAAAATTGAATTGACTGCAACTCTGGTTTTATTTACATGGCACAGTCGTCTCTCTGTTTCCTGTCAGTGTTGATCTCTTCATGCTTACCCCCTTCTCCACTGTCCCTCCCTCCCCATCCTCTCTCCTCTTATCCCAGTTTGGTGAGTGAGGGGGCTGTTTGCCCCAGTCCTGCACCATGGTAGACATGCCGGGGGGTCCCTACAGCCCCCCGTCCCCACTGGGGGACTCCCTCCTGGACAGCCCGCTGTGTGGAGACCTGATGGAGGACCTGCAGGATATCTCCCAGTCCATAGGGGACGACACGCTGGGATCCTTCGATTTCCCTGAGTACCAGAGCACCGGCTCGGGCTCCGAGAGCTCCATCACTCTGGGTGAGTAGGAGTGAAGAGCGTTAGAGAGACCGTCTCTAAAGGGTTTGTCATCACTTTGATCAACAGCCCTGTGTCCTGTCAAAGATAAGAGCGTCAGTTAAATGCATAAATGTAAGTTTCAGGGGCTCAGCTGCTTGATAAGGCTGAAGAAAGAAAATACTATGTGCACACTGAGTATGTTTACATGCACATCAATGCTCTGATTACTGGGAGTAATCAGTGTAAGGCAACATTTTGCTTACAACCTTTACATGGTGCAAAGTAACATGATTTCTCTAATAACCCAGTTTACACAGATTCATTTTATAATTGGTCAACCGCTTGTCACGCCACTGCACTGAGCCGTGTTGTTTGGTTTGTAAATACAAACCTGCATCCGGTGACCGACATGCCCAATTTGAAAAAGCCGAAAGAAATCTGGTGTTTACATGCCCTAATAAACTGAAAGATTGAGCAGAAACCTAGGAGTATTACCCGGGTTCTGCTTACCTTACCATGATTAAGATAATCAGACAAAGGCATTTAACAGTTTCAGTGCTCGGAGTATTGCCTTAATCGGGTTAAGATTGAATTATTAGTGTGCGTGTAAACGTACTTTGTACATTATGACATTGCAAGTTTAAAGTGTGCTGATGATCTGTGTCACATGTCCTCCCCCGTCTCTCTGCCATCTTTCCTCTCATTTGCCACTACTGTATACACAGTGTGCATGTGAAACATAATAATTTCAGGTGAAAGCTAAAATGCTAAAATTCACTTAAGTCATGGAGGGGAGACATCGATGAAGGGGAGAAGACGGGCTAAAGAAGGATGTTTAAGCTGTGATTCACTTGAGGCATGGATTATACATAATGGGGTCCAATTTAACTTAATTTAACAGTGATCCAGATACTTTCTGTGCTCAGTATGTGCTGTAAAAGATGGCAGGAGTGGCAAAAAACTGATAATCTCACAAAATGAACATAAAAAACTGCAGAGCTGCCACTGCAATTATTTGGGAAAAGGACAACTGGAATGCTCAGGTGTTATTATCTCCAACACTAGATAATTAAAACACACAGACTACACACTAACTCAGAATCACATTGCACATGCCAGTGTTTATTTTGGTCTCATTCAGCAACTACTGCTGACAGGTAATGCTGATCCTGCTATCATAACGCTGTGACCTCCTGACCTTCTGGCTCCAGTGTGCCATTTATATATTTGCTAAAGAGGCTTGTATAGACGACTGTGTATCTCCGTGATAACACAAGATTAGATACAACTCTGTCTCTCTCTCCCTTTTTCTCCCTCATGAAATACCATCTCCACATTCCTGAGCGGCACTTGACTAAACACCCGTGCCTTCTGTAATTTAAGAGATGCATCAGCTAAAATTCCTTAAGTCTGCACAAGTCAATTATGGACCAGAGCAGGAAAGTCTGCCAGGACGCCTCAGGCCATCTGGTGAAATGCAGTGTCTGTCCAGGAATTTAAGTTAATTTGTCCTGGTACAACAAACTCTGCGTGTTATGTCAAGACACAAATGAAAGATCATTTTTATGAAGCTGTACTTGACTGATAACTTGTTTTTGCTCTCACTATGATGAAGTAGTATAACTGATTTGTTTGCTGGGAGTCCAATATTGTTTCAGAATTTTGTTGAATCCACCTTAATAAGTCTTCCTTTTGTTATAGCTGCTTGTTTGATATGATTGTTTTGTTTGTTTTATTTTACAGCAATTTGCAATGTTAAGAAAATCTAGTTATTATTGTAGCCACTGTTATTGCTAGAGTTGCCATGCTATGGTATTTATCATAGTTTTGTTTGTGGTTTGACAAGTTCTGACAATCACTTTGAATACACAGACTAAGTTGGAAAAATTGGAACCTGTATATTGCACATTGAAATATTTTCCCTATATTTTCCTAGGTTTGCCCTCTGTTCCCTGGCATGACACTATGCTATGAAAATTAAAAGGATATCGTTTCACTCAGAGCCTGTATATAGAAAAATGATGTTAGTACTAGTTCGAAATTCTCCTTGCAAAACAGAATTTAAATAGAAACTAATCGAGATAGCCAAATCCTTATGCCTACTTAGTGCCCAAAATCCTTTAGCTCCATTCCTCCTCTTACGTAACTGTGAATTTCAAGGATATGCTTATGTCAGCTGACCAGTAAGCCTGGATACCTCCAATACTTTTATTCTAGAAAGCTGTAGAAATGAAGAGTTGTGTTACAGAACGCCACATATCCATCTTGGCAAGAAAAAAATCTTTACCTGAAGTTTATCATTCAAAATCTAAAATATAGAGGATCCAGTTTGTAAAAGTGTTACGAGTTTGTCAACAAAGGACTTACCTACTATCCTTTAAAAAACACCTTAATTTGTGTTGTGCTGTGAATCATATTATCAGTAGTGAGTAAAGTATGTGTCACTTTTTTCTAATGGTGTATACCTCAGTTTGGAGCAAAGCTCTTCAGAGACTGTCCCGGCTCTCAACCTGCTCACTGCATTCTCTTCTCCGCTGTGTGTTGTGTGCTGCAGACACCTTGACCCCAGCCTCCAGTCCCTCGTCGGGGGTGTTTGGAGCGGCGCCAGGCCCCGAGGAGAGCTCCGGCCCCCTCAGCCTGGAGTGCAGGGTGTGTTCAGACAAGGCTTCGGGCTTCCACTACGGGGTGCATGCCTGCGAGGGCTGCAAGGTGAGAGACTGGAGACATACCAGTGGCAGCCAGTTACATATCAAATTTTGCCGTGTGAAAATATCTAAACCTCAATTTTCACTTCAATTGAAGGGTCACATG
Source organism: Centroberyx affinis (assembly GCF_046629955.1). Lineage (NCBI taxonomy): Eukaryota > Metazoa > Chordata > Actinopteri > Beryciformes > Berycidae > Centroberyx > Centroberyx affinis. The sequence continues at coordinate 204,087 of NW_027280641.1, read as the reverse complement.
GTCTTCTGTGGGTTGAGAACATTCTCTGACCTCTTGGTCTTATGAAACCCTTTCAAAACCCACTAGATAATGTCCAAAATGCATTGTCATCAAGCTAAAACCAAGGCTTGTCTTAGTTCCTGAAAACTAGGTTTTCACCCGACCGCGACGATATTGTACATGCTGTGTGTGCACACTTGTACCTGTATGTTTGATCACACCCTGTTTGTTTGACATATTCACGTGCCAGCTTACTCGGGTGAAAGCGTAAGTGCGTGTGCATATGATCACGCACATAAAGGTCATACGAAGGTACAACTTTATGCATAGACAAATAGCAGTGCTGGCATGTCTTGTCCCATCTTGGCTATACATCAGAATTGCTGATTACTTGTGCTCCAAAGGGAAAGGCTGGTGGAGTTGTTGGCCCTGGTGCCATCTCATGTGGCTGTGCAAGTGGAACAGAGCTGAAGAACAAATACTAAACGCACACACACACACACACGCACACACACACACACACTCAGATACGTAGAAGCTTGGCATGTAGAGGCACCTGACATAGTGGCCAGTGGAAAGTTTCTGAGGCATGCAGCCAGGTCATGTGAGGTAGGGGACAGGGTGGCCTTGGTTGACAAGTTGCCTCTCCCCTGCTTGGCACAGGGCCCAACTGAGTGACGTTAACACACACACACACACCTACGCACCTACACACACACACACACACACACAAACAAGCATACACACGTAGACCTACTTTTGGCACAGACCACTGTTGTATTAATGCTAAATATTATCGTCTTACAGAGTTAACTTTGTGATGTATGATAACGATTCTCAATATCAAAACTCGTCTACTTGTATCTTTTGTTCTTTTGGAAATGGGAAGTCGCATGTTTGCAGGACCAAGACGCTCTCTGTAGAGTAATTGATTTCCTAACAATGTAGCGACAAATTCAACTGAGTTGCTCATAAAAGACAATACCTGAGACTATTTCAGGACCAGCTGTGGTCTCCCTGTGCATCACAATAATTGGCCGGTTGTTTGTCTGGGGTTAAAAACCATCAAGACTCATCATCCTACAGTTTCTCTAATCATGTGACCCTGTCATAGCTCTCACCACAGGTTGTTGCTACTAAGCTGAGCCTCTATTTTCTCTTTCTATTTTTACATGGCTTTATTCACTTCTGACCTTGTCTGCCTTCCAGTTTCTCTTACAGCAGCCACATCATCCCCTTGGTGTTATTTTTTACCCAGTAACAACCACTTAATGATCCAGAAACATTTTAATCATTTTACTAAGAATAACCAAGTTCTTTACGATGGGTTTTTTGAATTTTCTTAATCAGTTGTTTTTATAATCTGGTGTTGGTAGTGATTACATTCAAAGAGGAAAAAGGTCCTTTTCCCTAGAGGAAGTAACACTCATGTGATGTCAGGCGGATGGAGGATAGAGATGTTCCATTGGCTGCTCATGTTCTTCCTCCTTCTGTGTTTTTTGCATAATCGCCCCTTTTGCCCCTAGCTGGAGCTGGAAACTCCAGCTGGAGACAATCTGGGAGATTTTCTCACTGTTCTGGACAGGCGCTTTGTCCTCGACTTTGCTCTAATCTGTGCAGGACAAGAGAGATGGACACAGGGTACGGGGCGAAGATTTCGCAATTTTCAAGCCTCCATCCAAGATCTACAAATTCTCCTATCGATTGCACAATGCATAATGCATACGTGTGCGTCTGTGTGTTTGTGAACACTGACCAGCTCCCTTCGGACCTCCATCGTTTCATTTATCAGGATGACTGACGCTGCCTGGCGCGGCACGCAACCTTTTCCTAAGTCGGACCACAGCCATCCCTGTCACAGGTCAAAGTACTGACATGATGACACAACGTTGCTGGACGCTGTGCACGTGCATTTTGACAGGACTCTCTTCCTAAACTCACTCACCTAAGATAATTACACCATCATGGAAACCTCTCGCTTGTGATATGCAGAAGTCCCATTTCTCAGTTTCCATGCCGGACGGGCGCTGCGTATCGTTTTCAACACCTCCCTTTAAGAGCGGAGCGCTCAATAGCGGGAATGTGAATGGAATGTGCTGCGATGCCACGGTGTGAGCGCCTGAGTCTGCGGCGGAGACGGTGTGACACACAGACATACTTTATTACTGTTTCCTCCCAGGTGTGTGTGTGTGTGTGTGTGTGTGTGTGTGCGGGACATTATAATGGAAAGGTCACAGCTTCGATCAAAACCCCTGAACCTCTACCTGCTCACTCATTATAAGTCGGTGTGAATAAGAGTCCCAGCAAGACGCCTAAACCTAAATCTTTCTCTGTCTCACTTAACAAGATTCCCTGTTTGCCCTTAAGGCCGCGTTAGACCATAAATCTCTTTGCTTACGTCTTTGCTCGTATAACTCATGTCTCACAGCTGTAGATCATAGCAAAGTACTATCCGCTGGTTGTATCTTCACACACATAGACATGCAAAGACATGCATACTGCACACACACACACATTCACATCTGTTTTGTTCCTCTTCGTTCAGCTCTGTTGTCATGTATTGCTGATGACTATCATATGGCACTACTCTGCATGCTTTGGCCTTCACAGTTTTTTCCCCTTCACCATTTTCACAAAGATGACACTCAGCCCTGCCCGCAAAACTACAATTTTTGGTAAAAGAACACGAAAAGATGATCCATGAATTTTCCATGTCGGCCGGGTTGATGTATGATACGGAGCCCGTAACCACATGCCATAACCGCTCCCAACGTCTCGGCAAGTCGCAGCCAAGGGCTCTGCCTCTGTAACGTGAAGTGCGATGTATTGCGCGGCCTTGTGGATGGAAATATATTGCAGGAAAATTCATATAGTGGCCATTTGAAAGTGAGAGGTGAGGAATGTCCGGACAGAAGTGCCAGGCGTTGAACACGTTTCAGCGATGTAGGTGTGTGAGTGGCATAGGATCGCATGTGTTGGCACATCTCTGACCTTTGACTGGTGTTGGCCTGCTGCTCTGTATGTGTGTGTGTGCGTGTGTGTGTGTGTCAGAGGCCTGCAGGATGTCCTGTCCAATCAGAGTTCTTCTTCCAAAAGGTCAGGGTTGATACTGTACCTTGAAGCCATATTTAAAATGTATGCACTTACAGTACATTAAGGAATTGTGGATAAAACTCAAATACAAAGGACTTATTCTATAGTAAAATATATAGCAGTCAAACAAGAAAAGTAAAAATGAAGTCACCTTTAGGATTTACAGTACACCAAAAAGTTGGTTTCCTGCCCCGTATGCAACTGTGTATGATTCCACTCTTGAATGATGCAAACCTTTTTCACAAGGTTTGTCACACTCGTGAAATATGTCTGAAGAGTCCATTTGATACTCATTAGTCTATTTGATGCTTTGGCAATACAAATGTGTACATTTTGTCATGCCAATAAAGCACCATTGAATTGAAATTAATTGAATTACTCAATTTATTAGACAAAATTCTGTAATCATGTGCAGAGAGGGCTGCAGAAATAGCTTGTAGCCTCCTGACACTTTAGCGCCTATGAAACTCAGTTAAATGAGGGGATCTGGTGTCAGGGAAATCAGTGAAATCTGATCACAAAGGTCACTCAAGACAAATTCACCGCCGCCCCTCTATTACACGTATGTATTCAGTATACGCCATTTATCAGACACTTGTAGCCAACTTTTGCCAACTCTATCTGTCTCTCTGTCTCGACCAGGGTTTCTTCAGGAGGACAATCAGGCTGAAGTTGGATTACGATAAGTGTGAACGCAGCTGCAAAATCCAAAAGAAGAACCGCAATAAGTGCCAGTACTGCCGCTTCCACAAGTGCCTCTCTGTCGGCATGTCCCACAACGGTAAGGTCTCCGAAACAAACAAACGAAACACTGTATGACTATGCTGCAAGCTCACAGTGCCTTAGCTCTTATTTTTATTTATTTTCCGAGCAGTTCTCTCATACATGATCATTTGAACTCCTTATCATTGGTTGCTTGTTACTGTATGTGATCTAGAAATTGAAGCTTATTCCACTGTTGCACTCATTGTATGTTGCTCTGGATAAGAAAGTCAGTGCTGAAAACTTATATTGTTAATGTAAAATTTAAACTGTAAAATTGCTCCATATCAAGTGTATTAGCAGTATCACTGTAATGTCCTTAAAGCCATGAAAGAAATGATGAAATAGTCAAAGAGCTAGCTGCTATTTTTATGTAACAACATGAACCTACATAAACCTTGGCTCCCTAAGTCCTCAATCGACACAGTAGCCACGGGTTTTTATCACAAGACGTTTGCGTTGTTAAGAGTTTCTGTGCTATCTAGATTATCAATTTATGATCCCTTACAGCAACAGCAAGCCATGCCCTTCTGTGACTTTCTGCAGAGCTTGTCCAGTGTGTTTGCACTGACTGGGTTTTGGTAGAACATTGTCCTGCAGCGGCCTGCTTGAAATTGAGAAAGTGCAGGCCCATATAGCCCCACATCTGGAGAGTTATCTGTAGTGATTGCCAAAGGGTCAGTGGGTTTGTTGAGAAGGCCTCCCACTGCAGATAGATCAGTGTCAGAAAACACAGAGTCAAGTGGGAGACGGCATGTTTCCCTCAGAGGAACAGAATACACTGGATCGTGTGTGTGTGTATGTGTGTGTGTGTGTGTGTGTGTGTGTGCTTTTTATCTGTGTATTTGTATGTGTGCACATGCGTGTCTGCTGCAGAGGAGTCTGTCTGATGTCAATAGCACATACCTACCACATAACTATTTATTATGTATAAGGATATCCTTATATGAAGTTTCATTCTAAAATGAGATATCTGCCATTTGGGAAAAAAAGTATTTTAACTTTTTAAGTTAGTTTATTAGCAATTTTAAAGCCTTTGCCTGCCAAATACTAAAATGTTGAGGCTGAAATAATCTGTATTGTTGAAATGTTGAATGATGAGCTTTGAGTTACAGTTGTTTCTAACAATGAATATATTGCGTTTTGTAATGAAACCTTTCATATCTCTGTCTCCTTCCCCAGCCATCCGGTTCGGTCGGATGCCCCAGTCGGAGAAGCTGAAGCTGAAGGCGGAGAGCCAGATGGGGGACAGCGAAGTGGCGAGCCCCATGCGGGCCGACCACAAGATTCTGGTCAGGCAGATCCACGAAGCCTACATGAAGAACTTCAACATGAACAAGGCTAAAGCACGGCTCATACTCACCGGAAAGACCAGCAAGCCGGTGAGGGAAGGGGATGGAGCGATTGGATGGAGGAAAAGGGAGAGATGGAGGGGGTTAGGATATAGGGATGGGACGATAAGTTTATCTCACGATACGATTCGATACGCGATATGGGGTTCACGATTCGATACAACCACGATACGATGTAATAAATAAAAGTTCAATGATACCAAAGTATGACTGTGCAGAATTATGCTTATTTCTGAGCCAGAAATCTTTCTAGCAATGGCACTGGCTTGCTAGAATGTAAACAACAATTTAAAAATGTCATTACAAAGTGCAGATAATATAATTTGGATGGAGAGCTTGTGACATTGTGATGGGCAAACCGTCTCATTTGTGATTACTACAACAGAATAAAATAGAGCTAATATCATGATTCATTTTTTTGCCCCACGATACGTATTGTCGCATTTTTGTATTGCCATATATTGAATTTCAATATCCCTATTAGGATAAAAGAAGAGGAAGGTTGAAGAGGGATGGGGAGAAATGGAGAGAAAACAAAGGGTTTAATCAGTAGTATGGCATCCAGCTTGTAAGTCTGAGAAATAAATAGTCGAAAAATTAGGAGAAAAGTTTGACGAGATTCTTTATTCAGTATATTGGTCATCTTTGTCGTCTAACCTCTTGTTCAATGTTTCTATTAAAATCAAGAAGACATGAAGGTCTGATAATACCAAATGTATGTCACGTACCAAAACCTGACACACTCCCATCTCCTCTCTCTGTCTCTCTGCAGCCTTTTGTCATTCACGACATGGAGACGTTCCAGCTGGCGGAGAGGACTCTGGCGGCCCACCTGGTGGAAGGAGGCAGTCCGGGGCCCGAGGGGGACCTCTGGGCCGGGGAAGCGGCTCCCGCTGGGGGGCCCGAGGAGCTCCGGGACAGGGAGGCGGAGGCCAGGCTCTTCAACTGCTGCCAGAGCACCTCGGTGGAGACGGTCACCGAGCTGACGGAGTTCGCCAAGGCCGTGCCGGGCTTCCAGAGCCTGGATCTGAATGATCAGGTGGCGTGAGTTGAAGGGGTTTTTCTGTCTTTGAATGTGAGAAAGTACAGATTGTAGGCTTAATTTGTTTTCCGGTGTGATTAGATAGAAAAAAAAGGATTGATAGAGGCTAAGAATGATCACTGATTTTTCTACAATGATAAAATACCTTCTTACCTTAATTCAAACAAGAGGTGGTTCTATTGGCTTTTGGTGTGTGGAGGAATTTGTTGAATGTGCTCTTTGGTTTAGGATTTTTGCTTAATGGAAAAAAATAGTTCCATGGCACTCTTCAATTTAAAAAGCCTTTACTTCATGGCTTCATGTTCAAAAGAACATACACTACCAGTCAAACATTTGGACACACATTTTTCTTTATTTTTACAATTTTTCCCATTTTATAATAATAGTGAAGACATCAAAAGTATGAAATAACACAAATGGAATTATGCAGTGACCAAAAAAGTAGCCGCCATTTGCCTTGATGGAAAGGCAAAGGCTTTAGAAAGAAATTCATTCATAGGCATTAACTTCAATATTTATATTTGTCTAAGAAACAAATTTCAAGCATTTAAGCAGAAGCCTTTAGATCAAAATGGCTTTAAGATAATGAAAAACATTGTACATTCAATCAGGTGTGTCCACACTTTTGACTGGTAGTGTATTGAAAACAACTCAGATGCGTTTTACTTACCTTCCCTGAGATCTTGACTTTCTCCTTTGCCTTCCTCGTATGTAGGTGACTCTACTGAAGTACGGTGTTTACGAAGCCCTCTTCACCCTGCTGGCCTCCTGCATGAACAAAGACGGCCTGCTGGTGGCGCGCGGCGGGGGCTTCATCACCCGAGAGTTCCTCAAGAGCCTCCGGCGGCCGTTTAGCGACATGATGGAGCCCAAGTTCCAGTTCGCCACGCGCTTCAACTCCCTGGAGCTGGATGACAGTGACCTGGCTCTGTTTGTGGCCGCCATCATCTGCTGCGGAGGTAACTGACATGGTGGGAAGAGTAGGAGGTGAATAGATAAGAATGGAGTGACAAGTGCGAAATCCTATTCACTTTCTATGGGCAAAAATCAACATTTTCTGTGGTTGCTGTTTCTGTGTTCTAATCATTTATATGAAATGTTATGGTGTTGTTAATTGCCCTTTTCACGTCTGTCAAACAACTGCATGATCATAGTAGTTGAATTATCTGGGAGTCACAAAATGCTAACAAGCTAGCAAACTTCTGTGCAAACTTCCGTTCAAGAGGGGAGTCATGTTCACATTTTGAGACTTCAAGAAAAAAACATCTTAATGATCATGCTGTTTGACAACCGTGAAAAGGTAATGACAAATGATTTACACTATTTACATTTCACATAAATTATTAGAACACAGAAAAAGCAACCACAGAAAATGTTGTTGTTCATAGAAATTTAATAGGCACTTGTACTGCACTTTGTAGGCCTTTTTGCCGCATCATCGCCATTCTTTCCTACGTGGGAACTGAATGAATGGAAGAGTGCCAGAGTGTGCAAAATTTAGCCGAAACTGACTCTTCCCTCTTCTCCATCCCCTCCATCGGTCTCCACTCTCACCACTCTCTGATCCCCATCTCTGGCCTTCCCAGACCGTCCGGGCCTGGTGGACGTGCCTCCGGTGGAGCGGCTGCAGGAGAGCATCGTCCAGGCGCTGCGGCTCCACCTGCTGGCCAACCACCCGGACGACACCTTCCTCTTCCCCAGGCTGCTGCAGAAGCTGGCCGACCTCCGCGAGCTGGTCACCGAGCACGCTCAGTTGGTGCAGGAAATCAAGACGACGGAGGACGCGTCGCTCCACCCTCTCCTGCAAGAGATCTACAGGGACATGTACTGAGAAATTGGTTTACTGTGTGCTCGGTATATAATACAAACTGGGTGTACATAAACATTTACTGATACTATTATGGATATCGATGTACTGTATGTAGATTATCGTGCGGTTTCTATGGATGCACACCGGTGTTTTCTGCAGAAGAAGAATGGAAAGACTGCTCGAAACATTTAGACCATGTGACACTAAAATGCGCCGCTGGAACAAAACAGAAGTGAGATTCCTTTAGGGGGAATGGCAGCTCTTGCAGGTGACATGGCCCATGTAACCATGGAGACACGGTGATGGACGCACTTTTTTTGAAGTGCCTGTGCAGACAATTTACACCGTAGATGTGTATGGATATTTTCAAATGCAATGACTTGTACTTGTACCCAGTCGGTATGAGTTAAGAGTTCTCCTGGATGAACACATGTACCCTACTTTCAAACTAATAGGGCGTATGCAAACGTGCATAGGTGTACAGTGACTCCTGCAGTCGTGCACTGATGTTAGATATTCATCGTGCCTGTGAACAATATTGCACTAAGCAGTTAATGGCCTTGCTACAAACTGTACACAAACTGATATGTGTATTCTTAGCATCTAGAGGGTTTTAACAGAATTAACAAAACAAGAGCATTGAGTCTTCTCTCAGCCCCGGTGGCTCTGTACTGCTGTGAGATCTTTTTTGCTGGCACAGTTTTTTGGTGGATTTATATCCCAGAGAGCAAAGACGACCCTAAACACCACTGTCATCCTGATTTTGATGAACAAGGTGGAAAATGACGTCCTAAACACTGTTTTCCCATAAATACACAGAGTATATAAAATATTAGGGACACTTACTGTTTTCATGAAGTACACTGATGAGGTGAATCCAGGTAAAAGCTATTATCCCTTATTGATTTCCATTGTTAAATCTATACCAATCACAAAGGAGGAGATGTAGATAAAGAGAAGTGTAAAGAAAGAGATTTTGAGGAGGATTTTTAAGCCTTGAAACAATTGAGATGTGGACTATGCAAAAGGCGCTGCAACTCAATATCAGGAAGCTGCTCCTAATATTTTGCACATTATGTGTATATGATCATTTAAAAGGCCTTTCGGATGTGGTTAATATCATTGTCATGCTCTTTGAAGTCCACAAGTGCCTTGTGGAGAGCTGTAAAGTTTCATGTTGGTGTTTGTTTCAGTTTGATTTCAGTCATCAAACACATACAGATACATATTTAGAATAGCTTTGTTAATATACGGGTAGATATATAACCATTTAATTTTCATGTACTGGACCAGGGAATGTACTCACATAGTATTGAATCGTTAATCATGAACAACACTGCCATCTTTGTTTTTGGAGGCAGTATAAACTGAGAAATGTTGGCTAGTCATGAGATCTGGAGTGGACTGGAATGAACTGAATCAATTAAATTAAAAGCAATGAAATGAATCATATGGCTTCAACGGCAACTATGAGGGCCATGTCCTAATGTGTCTGGATTTATACAGACACAAAGTTCACTTTTTGTCCAAATTTGTTCAATTCAGTTCACGTTTAATAACCCAGTATGACCCACATTTGATTTTTGTTTCAGATCAAGGTTGCAGAGTGCAAAAAAAAAATATTTTTGTACAAATCCTGCTGATAACAAACACAAAAAAGCTGTTTTCCCATGAAAAAGGCCAGTATTGAAGGACTTATTTTGACCACAAACACATCTATGACAATACGTTAGTTCATGCTTTGTTTTGTAAATATAAGAAGAATGTGATGGCCAGGGTGAAAGGGACGCTTGTATCAGAAGACAGTAAAACATGACACAATGCTGAGCTGGTGGGCCTTATTTACTGTATTTGGGTGAACAGATTGCACCTCTCCATGTAGTACAGAAACATTGTTTCTTGCTATCATGAAACTGAACTGTTGACCCTTTTCATTATAAGCGATGTACAATGAACAATCATGCATTATCTATCTCAATAAAATCAGGCAGCTCAATGTGATGTTGTAGCCTAAAATAAAGTGACATGTTTAACTCAAAGTCATATTTTATTGCATTAACTTAATGGCCTGCATGATGATGCCATTATGGCCTATTCATCTCATCTGACTGGACACCTCATTTAAATGTAATTAATGACTCATTATCTGAGGATTTCATTGTTTTTACAATAAAATGCTTTAGATTTCATGAATCTTTGACAGTTTTATTAAATTTCCTACTAACATGAAAACAGATCTATCAACATACAGGTGTTTGATACCATAAATATGACTTAATGTGTGATTATACCTCTACTCAGATGTGGGTTTTCAGGAATAATGTTCACTTGAATTTAAGGCATTTCTGATCAAATGTCTGAAAGAAGGCTTATTAATTTTCTTTCATCAAATAAGAAAATAATTTTGGTGAAGGAGAAAATCAAGGACAGACCTAAGGTAGCGTCTCTTTTAACTTAAATGTGTTTTGTTTATAGCAGGTTCAACTTATAATAGGCGAATAGAAATACCGGTTTCTCCCCCAGTCCAGTAGGTGGCGGTAGAGCTCCAAAAAACCACAATAGATGGACTCGACATGAAAACCAGGAACAACAAACGTGCTGCTGCTCTGCTAAACTTCACGATGGAGCAAACTACCAGTGAACCCTCTGAAAAGACATTTGCCTGCCAGTTGTGTGGTTTATCTACCCCCTTCACTTACTACGGCCAGAAACCACCAAACACCAGAGCCATTGTGTAAGTGAAGATTAAATTAGTTCATAAACCCGCTGCTGAGTGTCTTTAGCGCTCTGGAGCTAGGGATGCTAATGCTAATGTTGTCGGCTACAACGTTACTGTGTGTAGCATCCATACAGTGTGTCTTAATCTCATTGCCGCTACGTCAATCATTCATTAAATAACCCTTAGGAGATGTGTACATTGCATGTTAAACAGTTAATTTAGTTTAACACGTTCCTGTTTTCTCTACAAACCATAGAAAGATAATAATGTATTGATTAGACTAGGGTTTCCCAATCCAATCATTCATGTTTCCCTGTCCTGCAAGGTTTTGTTCCATATTTACTCCTACACACCTCGTCCAATTAAGGGTTTGATGCTGATTGGTCGAGCAGTCGAAACAGATCTACCTCAACAGGGTTATCATAAAAGTGTGTAGCCCTTAATTGGATCAGGATTGGAAGAAAAACTTAATTGGAACAAACACTTGCAGGACAGGAGGGTACAGGAGGATTGGATTAGGAAACACTGATCTAATCAATACATTATGAACTTTGGGAAACGCTGGATTAGACCCTGCCTGTCATTCATCTCCTGTCTGTCTTTCCATCATCTGCTAGGTTGCTTGAAGAGTGTTTTGTGACCAAGGACCCCTTCAGTCCAGACAAGGAGAAGTTTCTTGTGTTGGGGTCTAACTGCAGTCTGTGCAGCAGCTCTGTTTGTGTTGGATCGGTAAGTTTCTCTGCCAGTAGTAGAGCTGCTGACTGTTTTCCAAGTTGTATGACTCTGTATTTCAGTTCAGCACATGATTAAGGCCTTGAAGCAGTGGTGTTGTCATCCTGCTCTTGGGTCGAATGACGTCATTCTTGATAAGGGGTGAGAGAGAGAGAGAGAGAGAGAGAGAGAGAGAGAGAGAGAGAGAGAGAGAGAGAGAGAGAGAGCGAGCGTGCATGCGTGCTTGTGTCCTCATGTGGCCTCTGATGGCATTTTATCTAGAGTACAGAAGCTCCTAAGCTGAAAAATGTAGGAACAGAAGAAAGTAATTTAGGAGCATGATAATTGAATATGCTCATCCTTGATTTGAAAATCAAGTTGCAAATGTGCTCCTTTGTCAGTTTTCTAGTTGGCATGAATCAACGTTTTACAAGCATATCACTGGTGTTGTGGAAAAACATGTAGCCTAACTGTGGTTTTGATGTTTTCCTTAGATGTCTATGTCAACATTCATTATAACTGTGCTGAGTGAGTTTCATGACTCTTAAGCCCTTGAAATATGTTAAAATCTGTTTATAGTTTTATAATGTCAGTGAGAAAATAAACTTTAACCCTGAGAAAACATACTTTTTGCAGGTATGCGATTGTGCAACAATAGCTGAAACGGCAGCACTGGTGTTGAACCTCTTCTGCTTTCTCTTCTTTCAGGACTGCAGTCTTTTCTACACTAAGAGGTTCTGCATGCAGTGTGTGAACAAGCACTTGGACCAGTTCCCTCCTCAGATTCAGGCTGAGCTGGCCAAGAAGAAGCAGGGCTCCAAGGCTGCTGTCTCATGACACCTGGATCCAGACTCAGAGGTCAAACCTGGGTCCCCTGCCTGCCAACCCGAGGAAAAGACTCTGGTACCGCTCTGTACCTGTACTGGCCCTGCTGTGGTTTTGGTGCTGCATCACACAAGCAATCCTGTTTGTGTAAAAGTGCAACATGCAGAGACCAGAATGAAACCTCCCAGTAACAAATGTGTTTGTGTGCAACATGCAGAAACCAGAATGAAACCTGCCAGTAACACATGTGCCTTGCCAGCATTCTTCTGTTACACCCGGACTGAACTGAACTGTGGACACAGCATATTGGAAAAACACACTGTACTTAACCAGTATGGCTATGGCATGGTACACTTACTGTATGCAGGGGAAAAAAACATAGAAGAGGCCGTTCTTGTGGTGTCAGGCATGGATGCATCTGGGGTGTGAAGTTAACACCAGCCACCGGCAAAACGCTGGTCAGTGCTTGTGGCTCTGCTAGCCTACCAGGTTTCATTTGTTTCCCCCTAGAAGGTTTTTGTAGAAGTGAGCGAGTGGCAGGTGTCACTTTTGTTCTGGGAAAAATGGCTCCCATTTGGAAACGTGATGTCAGGTATATGGACAATTGCACTGTAGTTGCTCAGAAGAGGCATTTCTATTGTTTCATAACTTTTTTTTTTGTTTGTTTTTTTGTTAGAGGTTGGTGAAGTTTCCAAAAGTACTGAACTGAAAAGATGTAGGGAAAATACTGCAGGACCTTTTTAAAGTGCATTTTCTACTGTTATTCTTTCACAGTATTGACTAATAACTGTCTATGAATATTGTGATTTTGTTCAAACAGCTAGAATTTAATATTTTTATTTCTTCTTCTTTGAATAATTTCAAAGTTCTAAAGTGCTGTAAAATATAAGGGATAAAAACAAACATGTCAATAAACAATGAGCTATAAGAGAAGTGACTCTTTTAACACCCACAGCTCGTTCAGCCCAACTCAATTACTGCTGGATATGTCTTAGAAAAAGATTTGTTTATTACATTCCCCAGGCTGGTTTTTCCAGGTTGTTAACTAGGCAGACTGCATTGAAGTGATGTAAGAGAATCATGTAAGAGAATTGTGTAAACAAGTAGATTGATGTTTCCACACATAATTTACTTGCTTAAATCTTTCTTTGAATTTTATTATACCCGTTGCATTCTCAAAAAGGATGTCACGCCTTCAGTGCATCTTTGTATGGGACATTTTAATTTGATGACACATTCTTTTCAAGAGTGTACTACTTTCATTGCTTTCATTTATGTGCCATGGTCAGGGGGTGCAGTGTTGACTTCTGACTCAAAACAGCGTGCATAATAATTCTGTTTCTCTTCGCGCTTTATCTCATAAAACTATAAAATCACATGGACCGTGAACTTTCTGCATTGTTTTGTGACTATTGGGTTAGGATCAAACTTACTGTGTTACACACTGATGGAAAGTCATCCTTTTTTTTTTTTTTGACAGAATTCATGCATCATTCCACTACAGATGCATTTCACTGCATTGCAGTGCAGGTGTTGGATTCATTTTATTCTCATTTTTTAACATTGTTTTTGTTTTTAAAATGCAAACTTCATGGCTTCATGGCAACCTAGCTCGAAATTAACTGCTGTCCTGGCAAACAAAGACGCCCCCCCAAAAAATTTGAATTTGTTTTTTATACTGTACAAGAGTGAATGGCAGCAAATGTCTTCTTCTGAAGGTAGAAAACGAGCCCTCATACCTCCAACTATGCTGACTGTGTGCAGACAAACCAGGATTAATGTAAAAGACAGGGGCAAACTAGAGGGTTGGCACAAACTTAAACACCAGTATTATCCTTTAAGCCTTGGTTATGCATGCGTGAACTAAAGCGAATGTTCTCTTGCCCCATTTCTTTCCAGCTCGTCTAATCAGTTTGATCACAATACGTTTTGAGCCATGGGATCCTTATCTAGAACTCTGCACATAGTTTGCACATAGTTTGTAATGCAACATGAATGCATTGCGGATTAAGTGTGATCCCGGCATTAACATTGATATCGCAGATGGCCTCACTGTATTTATCACAAGATGCTTGGCTGTTTTCAGGGGTTAATTGAAACGGCATGGCCTTGAAGGCAGGGCTCAGTGATTTGACTGGCAAATGGTCCGGAGGAATGCGGGGTGACACCGGCTAGAGAGAGTTCAGAGCAGGACATCATGAACTCCTGGGCACAAGGGAGCGCTTACTGTTGACTTCTTCACTTACAGGGTTCCTGTGCTCGTCTGGAAAGTCTAGCATGTATAGAAAATTATTTGGATAATTTCCAGGTCTTGGAAAGTTGAGGAATTTCACAAAAACCATGGGAAAATAATGTTCTGTCCCACTATGCTTGGGAAGACACATTTCACGCAGTTATGTACTCGCTGTCATTTCACATATTGTGATAGCTGTTGTAAAGATTAACTCTCATTGTCATTTTGCCCAGCCGCTATCAGCAATCATCATATTAAACACCAATCAAATCCTCAAATCTAGTCACGGAAATAAAGTCTGGTAAAGTCTGCAATTTAGAAATGGAAACTGTGGGAGAATCCTGTAACTGTACCTCAGAAGAAAAATGGCTGTGAGTTTTCGAGGTATGTCATCTCCAAATCGAGTATTTCTTTAAGAGCTGCACCACTTCTGTTGCCTTGGTGGTGTTTCACTCCCAAGCACACGCAAGCAATTACAACCAACCAAGCACGCAACCCAAAGCCCTGGCACCGGTGCCAAAGTCTGACAGCGATAGGCTCCGTGCCAACAGTGACGGAAGGCCTTTTTACTCAAGGGCTGATGTCATCCCAGTGCAACAAGCTGATTTGTGCATAAGTAGGGGTTGGGTTTCCCAGTAAAGCCTCATGTCAGTGTCCCCCCATAACCCTGGAAGCGGTCACCTCAACTTAACTGAATAGACCTGCATTGATTCAATCAATCTGCCCAGACAAAGTGTGCTGAAGCCACTCATGATTGATTGACTTATCTCTCAATCTATCAATTTATCTATTTAACCTTATTTATTAGATTGATTAATTCGATAGTATTACCATATAAACCTCATTCTACTCCTGCAGCAATAGAAATCTGTTAATAGCCATGATGTTAATGAGTGTCTTCCAGTTGTTTTCTTATCAATTTTTTTTTTTTTTTTTACATTATAGGTATTTATCTGATAATCTCATTCAGAGCAGCATGAAGTATTGACACGTGACTGCTGATGGGATCAAACCTGTGACTTTGGTTTTCAGTTCACTTGGCCATTTTGATAAGCTTGATAAACTGACAGTCACGTGAAAATGGAACGATAAAACAAGATTATGCGCTTCTTTACAACTACAACGTCCCTTACATTTGATTTTTCTTATGTATTTAGCCCATCCAGTATATTAATTATGCCATATTCAGGTATGGAGTTAATCCTATCCAGTTGTGTGTGTTGTGGCCCCGTTCAACTTTAAGAGAGCACTATGGGCGGTCCTAGTGCGCAGACCAATGAATCGCCTTCTCTGTTTAAATAGACCCGATGTCAATTTTCTTCGTTCACTCGTAACTCCCTCCTCTAACGCCATGTTGGCTGTTGTGACCTGACTTGTTGTTTTCCTCTGCCTACTACGGAGTTGACAGGAGTGGCCGTTTTTTTTAAACCCCCGTGCACTTTGGAGACGCTTTATTCCACTTTGCGCGTCCGCGTTTGGATGATACGCGCAGAATATGCATGCACAAGAGCTGTGACTTTGCATTTGAAAGGAATACTGCTTGGAGAAAAACGATCTTTGTAAGGGTTTTGGTTGTTGTTGGATTCTTTTTTTCCCTTGTCATATGTGCAACAAAATGTCAGATGTTCGCCTTTCTAATGCGAGCCCGACATTGGAGAGGGTGGATGCGCGGCAGCCGGACATCGCCAAACCCCCGGTGTGCAGAAACCTTTTCGGCACCATTGACCGTGAGGGGTTTCAGAGGGATTGCAGGGCTATGAGGGTCGAGGAGGTGCGGGCTTTCGAAGAGCGGTGGAATTACGACCCCGTTAACGACACACCGCTCTCTCCGCGCACTTGTGAATGGGAGGCGGTGAGTGACGCACCGGAGTTTTATCGCAGACAGCCTCACCAGCACCACAGCCCCCCTGGAAATGAGGACTTGCACGGCAATAACAACCAGCAGGATGCCGCGGAGAGGAACGGGAGGCAGGCGGACCCCCAACCGGCCAGACACGGTTCAAGAAAAAGACCTGCAGGAGCTTCAGGTAGCCTAACTGACTCCGCTTATTCCGTTTGGCACGCATTTAGATTTGCTGTGCAGCGCTGCAGCAAAGTAGACCACAACCTCTTCATCTACCCGGGTGCATGAGTGGAAAACAGCGCTTTGTGGAACATTACGGGTAGAGAGTCCGGGGTTCAACCGGGCGACCCGGGTTGATGCTGCCGTGTCGGCAAACATCCGCCCTGCCCGAGTGTCCTTGAGCAAGGCACCGAGCGGCGGAGGAGGGAAGGGAAAAGAGAATTATCCCACATACATCAATACAGCGAGACTTTACTGATCTATGTGGAATAATCCTCTATTCAGGGCAACGCGGTGTAGCGCTCATATTTCATTCTTCTTCTTCTTGAGAAATGTGGCATTTTTCAACTCGCAAAATTTGCCTTCAACCCCGGTGTATCATGAAATCTGAAGGTTTTCCAGTTCGGCTGTCAGGTGCCTTTAGGTGGGACGTGCAGCTCCGCACGGCCGCTCTGTAAACTTTTTTTTTTTTTTTTTTGTCTCTGCGCTTCTCTTCTGCCAGGTGGCTGTTCGAGTGAGTGTCAGAGTAAAAGGTCGCATACCGACGAAGATGATGATGACGATGATGAAGACCAGTCAGGATGTCCAGGAAGCCAGACAGTAACATCCGCGGAGCAGACACCCGGCAGGCTAGACAGCAGGACACTACGCGCTGAAACAGTATGAGGTTAGAAGTCATTTTGTCACTATTGGACATTCACACGATATTATGTGATGTGGAAACTGTTGAAAATGTTAAAAAAAACCCGTGTGTAAACTGTATGATAACACATTAATCTTAAAGGTATAGATCTTAGAATAAATTATAAACTGCTTTTAGGACTGTACAGGCCAATAGTTAGTCAATAATTTTGTTTTTAATGCAGTTTATCCCCAGCATCAATAAGCCAAACATGTATAGTGTGAGCTTCACCTAGGTAAACATGCCTCTCTCGCGCTTCCCTGCACAGCACATAGTAATACGTCACCGGCCCTTGAAACCGCTTGCAAGTTTGCATGGTGGCTTTTTTTTTTTTACAGTCTGCAGCCCTTCATACTATGACTGTTTCCCTGTCATAACTGTGTGTGTGTGTGTGTGTGTGTGTGTGCGCGCGCCTGCATGGGAGATATCAAGCATGAGCAACTGCTTTTTCAATTGCACCATTCAACAGCCTATTTCCTCTTTATGTCCCGCAGAGCAGGGAGTCGTGTCGCTGGTGGGATACTGTAGCCTCTCTCAGCACCTGACAGACAGACAGACAGACAGAGGGAGAGCGGAGAGAAAATCAAACGCAGCCTTTTTCCTGGGACGGGAGGAAGAGAGGAGGAGAGGCTGCACAAGCACTGAATATGTACACTATCAAGTTTTGGCACTCAGTTTAATTAAATTGCCTCAAAAGCAGCAGACAATGTAGCAGTGTGCAAATGGAGTCCTTTTCCTTTTTGCTCAGTTTTTTTTCTACTACCTATGTTTCAGATGTAGCACATACAAAAAAAATGTAATGCTTTTCATACCTATGTTAAATATATTTGAATAACTGTGTGAATTTGACTCGGGAAATTGCAGTGCAATTTCCAAAAGAGAACTATTATTTTGTTTTTAAAAGTGGTCATATTGTGTCCTTTATTCAGGTAATTGATATAAGTTAAAAATGCAGATTTCAAAAGTCAGGGTTATGTGGAAACAAATGTCTTCACTTTTTTTATGGCTTTATTTGTCCCAGTGTTCATATCTTGTTCTGAAGGCCCGGAGGTTTGGAAGCTGGTCACACTGTAAGTTGAGGGTCCATGTATCTGGGGCTAGCCATGACAGATAAAGTTTACATGCAAATAATGTCTCCTTACTTCCCCTGTTTTATTTTTTATTTTTTATTATTTTTTTGAGGGATAGATTTTTGCCAAAGTTTGTGCCTTTATCTTTTTGGGGGAGGGGGTGGGGTGGCTGAACTGCTGAGCAATACCCAACCAAATTTAGCAGTATTTGCTAATAATCCCACTATTTTGCTTTCTGTCTTAAATTAGGTGAGTAGAATATTTTAGTGGCTTATAATAGGTCACTTATCCTCCCTGAAGTAATCCATGGTGTAGTCCAGGTTAACATAGCTATGAGACAAGTGTTGTTTAAATCACTGGGCTACACTTTATGCAAACACAAATATGTGAATCAGTCAGCGATGTGTGGTGTGGAATTCATGTGGAACATGTAATTGCACTATTATGATTTTTTGTGAGGGTAGAAAAAGACAAAGTTACACTGCCGGATGAGTTGGTGTAAAACTTTGAAGTGTACCTGTGTGTATAATTTTTTTGTAAAAACACTGAGAAAATTATACTAACTTATTTATGTTGAGCTTTTTGTGGGTGTATGTATGGCTTTCCAAAGTGACATTTTGTGCATTTTTGTAAATATATATTTTCATTATTTTGTTTTTAAGGTAAATAAAAGGTTGCAAAACTGAGCCTAATAATCAATTTTACATCCTGTATGTTTTGTATTTTTTTCTGAAATCTGCAATTTGATTAAAAAGCATTGCTGGTGTAATTAATGCGCTCACTTATTGATTGCAAACCCTACAACCACTCCTCCTGTCCACCCTTAACAAACAAGCACACACACACACACACACACACACACACACACACACACACACACACACACACACACACACGATAGTAATCTTCAGTGATTCACCCCATGTAAACTACTAGATTATCATGTGATTGCATATTTGTACAGGACAGGGCTACACCCACGTTATTAAAGGGTTTTAATGTCTTGAGCTATTACACACCAGTCAAGAGATCACTACCTATACTGATCAACTGATCAACAGGCTAACCACTTTAAAGAAAAATCAATAATATTACTATAGGGATTTACAGTGTGTCAGTGGTGCTCTATAGTGAGTTTAGAGTGACTTTATCTTACTTTATGGTATTTTTTAATCTCGTATGGTATTTCTATAATATTCCTATAGTTTTACTATAGGACTTGTGGTGTGTCTTTTGTATTCTATAGTGAGTTTATAGTGACCTTATCTTACTTTATGGTATTTTAATCCCTTGTAGCATTTCTATAATATTCCTATAATTTTCCTATATGAATTTAAAGTATGTCTGTGGTTATCTACACTGAGTTTATAGTAACCTGTTCATACTGTAGTGTATTTTTTTTTTTTTACATTTCCTATGGTATTCCTATAATATTCCTATAGTGACTCAAAGCGTGTCTGTGCTCTATAGTGACTTTTAGTGACCTATTCGTATTTTATAATGCAGTGACTCAAGGTTTTACTGTGATATCTGTATAGTATCCTTCTCAAATTGATTATAGGATGACTATGATTGGAATCAAACCCATCACACACCGTGGAGAGAGGTAAACAGCGCACACTGTCTCTCAGTACAGCTGCGCATCTTGAGGGCAGATTTAACGCACCACCGTGCTGGCTGCGGCGTATCGTATCTCTCCACTCCTGTCTCCAAAAGTTGAAAACAACAAGGGCACGTCCTGAGGAAACCAAAAAAAAAAAAAAAAAAAAAAAGTTAGTTATTGGCTTTCCCTGTCTCCAATCAGAGCGGGGATAAGAGAAGCAGACCACTTAGGAAGCAGCCAGTCAGGAGTATGTGGGAGGGAGCCCGGGACAGTACAGGCTGTTCTTTTCATAAAACACACACCTCCCAATTAGTTTCATTGGCTGCCTTTTTCCTGTTGATACCAGCGCGTGTAGGAGTCAAATACACGCACGCACGCACACACACACACACACACACACACACACACACACACAGGAGAGAGAGAGAGAGAGAGAGAGCCGTGACGACAATTCTCTACAATATTCCTATGATATTCTTATAATATTCCTATAGTATGTCTAAGGTAAAGGCCTAGTGAGTCTATTATGACCTTATCTACCACTGTGTCACTGTAATATTCCTTTAATATCCCTATAATATTCCTATAGGGGTTGACAGTGTGTCTGTGTTGCTTAATAATGAGTTTATTGTAGCCATATTGCGGTTTATGGTATTTTTTTTAATCTCCTAAAGTAATACTATAGGATTTTTCTTTGACCTATGATATTTTAAAGATTTCTTGTGATATTTCTCCTTCTAAACTGTATTATTTTCTTAAAGGAATGTAGAATATCGTAGTGTGGCAATGCCAATAAGCCATATTTCTGTGGTTTAGTGTTGTTTTGGACAGTTCAAACACTCTGGGCATGATTCATATAAATACTTGAAGGCTATGTTTTTTTTATTTCTTCATTTCCAGGCAGGCCGACCCCATGTTCAAGTCGTGACGCCAGCAATTAAAGTGCATTAAACGTGTCTGTGGACATTACTGTAGGTGACCAATTGCAAAAGCAGAATTTCATTCCTCAGGGGAACAACACGCTCCTCTTCCAGACTCTGTACAGGCTGCATGCACTGACATCTGTGCAGCTCAGAAGCACAGCAGTGTCATTTAAGTCAAGTATTAGGCTATATTCATTTAAATTTAATTTTAGGGTTATCAAGGTTAGAACAGGCCATAAACTTACTCTGGGGATGTGGTGCATGTTGTTCATTGTTGTGTGTGATATGCACTACTTTCTGTACTGGCCTAGAAAACTGAATTTCTCTTGGGACAATAAATGGCACTGTATCTTGTATCACAGGATATTCACAGAAAATGTCACACTACACTGCAGTTTGCACATTGCAATTTGCACGTAGGCTTGGCAGTTAGTGAGAGGATAAATATATTTCAGCTGCATGTGGGGAGAAGTTCATTTGAGGACATTTTCAGCAGTTAGTGAGCTACCTCCCAAAGATACAGCCCAAACCACTAATAATATAAAATTTAATCTTTTAGGAAGTCAAATCATATGGGTACTATATTAGGGAAGTGTGCAGACAGAAAGAGCCTTATAATGCATTTACACTTCAATGCAATCTTTCTAAGGAGCAGGATCAGCATGCAGTGAGTTGGAGGAAGCAAGTGGAAAATACCTCACTGGTTATGTGTACATCTGGTAGGCTTAGTCGTCATCTCTAAGAATTGTAAAAATGTCTCCAAATACATTTTAATTCATTTTAAAGTGTTCGGCAGTAAGTGTTCAATTACCAAATAAGGAATATATACAGTAGCATGCGGAATACATAATTTTAACCAATCATGACTCTCTCTTGCCTGACTAAATCACACAAAATTTGTTCCAAGGAAAAAGAGTTTCAAGTGACTCATGACATTACAGTGAATAAAACAATGAAAGTTGGCCGATGGTTCTTGTAAGTGACAATGAGTCCAAGTCTTTGAAACTCCCATTTCCTTCTCATTTCCTCGGGTTCCCACCTCCAGTGTCGTGAAAATATCCTCCAGTGACATTCGTATGAAGCTACATTAGGGTCGAAAGGGCAAAAAAAAAGTGGATGCTCAGTCAGAAGTTGCCCCATTTCTCCACTATAGGCAAATATTCTTCAGATGAATGCACTAACCTGCCTAATAAAGAAACATTTCAAAATGGTAACGTCACTTTGTTACAGAGAATGAGTGAGCAAGCCAGCACACATGTATGATTATAAGGGTGTGTGCGTGTGTGTGTTTGTGTGTGTGTGTGTGTGTGTGTGTGTGTGTGTGTGCGTGTGTGCAATCACGGATGTGTACTTGCACACTCCTCCACTTTACTGCCTCCTCCTTCACAGTTTGCAGTCTTTCCTAAGCCGGACTACTACAGCAGATCGTGCTGTGACCTTGAGATCCAGCTCCTACGATTAGGATCTGGGCCCAGAACCCTCAGGTGGTTGCAATTACATTTTTTGCTCTGTGTCCACGTAAAGGCAAACGACCTGGCCAGCAGTCCCAGCAGATGTGGAGCTGAATGGCAGCGAACAATATCTGAGCTCAGCAGACGGCGTCGAGGCCGACGGGCTGCAGGGAACGCGGAAGAAGAGCTGCATTCCAAAATGCAATGCAGCCATTTTGGAGGCAGAAAAAAAACCATCTGAACTTTGTCATTCAAAGTCAGTCTGTAAGACAGCTGTAATCAAGGGTCTAGATTTCCTACTATCTATAGTATATTTAAGAAGTAGCATGATTTGTTTTCATTTTGTGCCATTAGTCATTTTGTGAGCACATTTCGCTGTGTTTGGTGAACAATGTAACTCCAATTTTGTTGATTTTCATGTTTTCACTTAAGGATCACATGGTTCTCTACAGCAGTGGTTCTCAAAGTGGGGTCCGGGGTCCTTGAGGGGGTTCCAGGGGGTCCCCAGCAAAAAGGGGAATAATTTATTTTCACTATAATCCCATCCATAAGTAACACAATGACAGAATGTATGACTATTTTGGTCATGGGTTTCATACACTTTCTGTAATAAAACATCTAAAAGCAAAAATCTTATCAGATGGGGGACGCTGGGACAAAATCTTATCAAATGGGGGTCCGTCGTCTAATTTGTGTCAGTTTAGGGGTCCCTGATGTGAAAAAGTTTGAGAACCACTGCTCTACAGGGTGAGAAAATTCTTCACCCTTTGGGAAGATGAAACACTTCCCAAACCTCAAAAGACTCAAAAATGCACGGGCATCAAGGTAAAAACAAGGCGGTGTTTCTTAGCTCCTGAAAACTTGACATATTGGAGATACAACAGCAGCGGTACGTATCACCTTTTCAAACGCTTACCATCTCATATTGGAACGCAGCTCTTTAGATGGATTAGGGAGAGAGAGAGAGAGGGAGAGGTGAGAAAACGCGGCACTGAATCGCAGCCAAAAACGTTCTTCGAATTCACCAGAAGGGAAAGAGGTAAACCTTCAACCTCAAGGTGGTGCAGGGAAGAGAGGCAGCGGCGCTCACAGATGACATCACCACTTTAAAGGATTTCAGAGCGCTCTGCCAGGCATGACCTCAAAACCACGGCGGATGGAGGGTAGTGTGTGGGCGTGTGTGCGTGTGTGTGTGTGTGTGTGTGTGTGTTACCCCAGACTGACCCTGTTCATTGTTATAGCTTGGTGAGAAATAGACACACACACAAACACACACACACACAAGGCCTCGGCCCTGAGTTGCCTCTTACCGACTTCTCCCACATTACCTCCTAATGTGAAGTATGGAGAGTTTAATCATGAGCCGTCCTGAGTTTGCTTCCAAGTCAGGAAAACACTTCCATATTCCCAGAGCTAAATTAGCAGGCCCCTAATTGTTGCAGCAGATAACGAGAGGAGAAATGGGTCATAAAAGTCTGACATTTGGAGCTGGCGCTATGAATAGACATTCAGCAGAGGGCCTACAAAGCATGAGCTCACTATTTGGCAATCCCTCGGGGGGGGGGGGGGGGGGGGGGGGGGAGGCTTTTTACGAATGTCTTATTTTATTTTGGAAATGCAACTTCCCCATCTGTTTTGCGTTGTTATTAATTTGGCTGTTTTTTTTATTTTTTTTATTTTTTATTTTTTACAAGGGACGCTTACTCTTTTATTTTTCCACCTCTCTCTGCCTGACGGTCATGTGCTCTTGGCAACGGTTAGTTTCTCTCCTTTTTTATCAAGTCGTATCAGAGCGAGAGCGAGAGAGAGTGGGAGAGAGAGAGGTAGAGAGGAAGCAGAGAGAGTTAGAGAGACAGAGAGAGAAAGAGATAAAGAAAGAAAGGGGAGAGAGACAGAGAGAGAAAGAGGCAGAAAGAGGAAGAAGATGGATAAGTGATAGAAAGAGGGGGGGAAGAGGGAGGGGAATGAGAGAGAAAGTGAGAGCGAGAGAAGGAGGGAGGAAAGAGAGGAGCGGCTCCTTGGCTGTGTCTCGCCCCCGGCCGGCCAAAACACGTCCCGTTCAGGATGTAAACAAACTAATCTGCCAATGTGAAGTTTTTACACATTTTGGCTAGGCCGTGGGCCTTGTGACTCATGCAGCCTGGCTGTGTGACCTCAGAGGCTCGCTGGCCCGCTACGTGTGTTTTCGATTCGCTCTGCAGCCACGGGTCACTAGGAGGGTCCAGGCCTGCTACAGTATGTGTGTTCTCTCTTTTAGCAGCCACACACACACACACACACACACACTCACAGGGGCACACACTGAACACACACATTCCATATATTGAAAAAAAAAACATCTGCCTCCAGTAATAAATACTGAGGCAAGTGTGAAAAATGACTAAAATGACTAAAATATATTCTTTTTAGTGAAATTTTACTTATATATGCATGTACTATAGTTATGTACCATTTAAAAAAACTGTAAGCCCAAGCTTACAAAATGTTTCATAGCATAAAAATAACACAGATTATGCTAGTTTTTGAAGGAGAGTAGGTAACTTAAGCCCTTATTTTAGAGATATTGAATTATGAATGTCAGGTAATAATATTTTTTCCAGAATTGATGAATAGTGTTATGGAAACAAACTTTTTTTATCAGCTGCAGACTGGTGGAATGTCCTCAAGAGCGCTGGACTTTCTAGTTTTAATACCTGCACACACACACACACACACACACACACCACCTCTGCCCCTCTTCCATCCCTTTGCGGGTCACATGTCTTTGATTTCTCTCATCTGGCCCTGAGGGTTTGATGACATGCGTGCGTTCGGGGAGAGGGAAAAACAACACGGTTGGAATAAGGCAACAATCAACTGCTGAGGTGACCCGTGCTCCAGCTAATAACCTGGGGCCATGTCTGTTCCCCTACATACATCACGGTTCAGGCAGCTGGGAGATGGCACGCGAGACCCAGCCAGCCACAGCGTTACCCCTGGGTGTGTGTGTTTGAATGTGCGAGTGTGCACTGGGACAAGCATAGGAGTTTAAAGGAAAATTCCACCCTAAAACCCTAAAAATACACTATTAACACTGTTAAAAACTGCTATTGGTGATGTACCTTGCATTTCTGAGTCCATTTTGCTGTTCGGTGGTGTATTTTTCTTATTCTTGCAGATAACTGGCCAAACAGAGATGACATCCTATCATGTTGTGATATTTTCAGTGCAGCTACAATGGAGTTTAATAGCATGAAAATGTTCAACTATCTAAAAGATCAACGGTAAATGTCAGTTTTGGTGTCAGTCCCTCAGAATCAAAGACAAAAGGTTTCTTTCTAGACATTTTGCACCGACATTCAGCAATGATACAGGGTGAAATCCATTATATTAAAGACAGAGAGACCAATTCCTCCACCCACTGTAGCCTCAATAGACCAGAATGCAATGCAGCTACAGGACATCCTGCGTTTTGAGTATGGGGCGCGATTGTTCTTTTTTCTTGACTGGAAAAACTCTCTTGCTCTTACGATGCTATCACTATCGCTCTATTTACACTTAAAACCCACAGCTGAATGCTGTTCACACCTGTTCTCTGGGTATTGTTGAAAGGCATTCTGGGAAATGTAGGAAATCACTAACTGAAGTAGCAGTAGATGAGGCAGGTTGAGAGAAAGTGGGTGCAACAAAGAAGTAAATTATAACACTTCATCACAAAACAACCGGAATGCATTGAACATCACAAATTGATGATATATAACAATGTTAGAGTATCCAAAGGTGGAATTTTAATTACTTATTGAAATCTTATTGAAATTGAATATTAACCCTGTGTGTGTTTTGTATGTTCTTGTCCATGTGTAGATGTCTGTGTTCATGCAAGCTGTCATATTTTGTTTCTCTGATTCCTTCAGTCGCATATCGACAAAAACTAAACTTCCACCGACAAAGATGCTCTTATGATAAGTAAGGTTCGATCCCCGTAACAGAGAGAGATCCAACCCCATCTAAAAGAATCAGTATCGGTTTTAGCGTCATCTAGTATAAATGATCTATTTGAAAGGCCTTTGGATGCTGCCAAGAAAAACCCGGGGGTGGGCACTGATCTGTCTGCATCTCACCTGCATAAAACATTAACAAGAGTGTTTGCCAATTGCGAAAAAGTAAACAACTCCGATATGAAAACCTGGCTGTGGATGATCTCTGAACAGTTCGCTCACAAGCTGGGGTTTTTTGGCGATGAGTAATGTTTGACCTGGGGACGGATGTGTGGCTACAGGAAGTATCAGCGTTCGTAGGGCCATGGCGAGGTCAAACCAAACCCGTCTAATGTGTGTGATTGGTCTTGTGATTGGTCGACGAGGCGGTCGAATGTTAGGTTAGGTTAAAGTGTGTCCGATCCCTACAAGGGGCGGCGGCGGGGAGAATGTTTTCTTATGCCGCGGTCGAGAGAAGAGGTCGAGGGAGGGTCAGGGATCGGGTGACGAGGGAGGGACTTTATTTTTTTTATTTTTTTTTAGATCCAAATTTTACCTCATACGTACAGTTTCCCCAGCTCATCTCAATAGCTGTATTAACAGTCTGACTGTTCACTTATCTTTATTTATATCCTGCATTTTCTCTCTTTCCAAAGCTGATAATATCATATTATGTATCCTGAACACATTAGCAGTAACTGGAAGATCTGGCAAGAGTTTGATATGTAGTGATATTTGGGCTGGGGAGGGTCACAGAACGATTATGCCTCTCTGTTTTCACCAACATTTTTACATTTTAGGCATTTAGATGACGCCCTTCCACAGAGTGACTTACAAAAAGTGAGCAGTGTCTTCTTGAAGGACATTTTCAACGGGACAGGACTGTTGATGGGATCAAACCGGTGATCTTTTGGTTACGGGACAGCCTTTGCAACCACTAGACCGTCCCACAGGTCCAAATGTATGACACAGCATATTTAAAGGCAGAGGGTAGCATGTGAGTGTAACCGCTGCTTCTGCTGAGGTGAAAGCAGAGGCTGGATATTAGAGTGTCTGTGTTAAATGTCAGGACTCATATGACTGAGAAAGGGTGAGAGAGAGGAAAAGGGGGGCGAGAGAGATGCTCAGGCTCACTTTTTGGCCTGATTAAGGAGACGAAACCACCTCATTTGTTTCTTTTCTCCTCTCTTCCGTTCTTTCCTTCTCTCTCTCTCTTTCAACTGCCTCTGCACCAGCCAAAGATAAGTTACACAGCTAGATTGGAAAGCTTTAACGTGATTCAGGTAAATCTCTCACTCTCTCTCTCTCTCTCTCTCTCTCTCTCTCACACACACACACACACACGCACACACAAAGACACATTTGAGTTTTCACATAGATAAACACGTATAGGGCAGGATAGGTGAAATTTCGGCTATGATTTTGGGGGAGGGGGACGTTCTGAACTACTAGCAAGGCCATTGGTGACACCAGGGAATTGACCTCTTCCAGGGGAGGCCACCTTGCCCTGTGGATGACCCCAGTGTGTGTGTGTGTGTGTGTGTATGTGTGTGTGTGTGTGTCTGTTTTGACTGTGGATAATAATGCATAACCCCAAGTGAGAGACAGATCCAATGAAGCCCTGGTGGGAAAAGGCCATGAACTCTGTTACCAACAGCTGGAGATGGAAGGTGTTAGGTTTCTTGTTTCTCTCTCGTTCTGTCTCTCTCCTCATGTCTTTCTTCCTTCTATCTATCTATCTATCTCTCTATCTATCTATCTATCTATCTATCTATCCACCCCTCTTTCTCCCCCCTGTCTCTCACAGTGCAACTGGATGGTAATGGCTATCCGTTTTTAAGTACCATAACTGGTTCTGGTATGTGTATCAGAAAAGTCTCAGGAACTTCATAACTTTTTTTCTTAATTTAATTGAACATTTACATCCTTATTTATGTGCTTAGTAAATTTCAAATACCCATGAAAGCCTCTGAAAATTCTTTCAGTTATTCAAAAAATATACATGGTTTCTGAACCAAAAATAAGAATGTTGTTCTTGATTCGTGAAAAAAAAATAAAAATCTTGGCAACACAGTGTTTTCATTCGCGAGGAACGATATGTAGACTTGGGATGAGTTCCATTTTTCGAGAAACGTTCTGCTCTGCTCTTCTTCTCCTCTGTGCACTCAGACGGGTGAAGGAGGGCGGAGAGGAGGAAATAACTCGGAGCGTTGAGATCCATCAAAGGAGCGGCGGGGTCGGGGGGGTGGTGGGGGTGGTCAGAGGCCTCCTTTCAACCAGATGACCTGGGTTCAAGGCCTCTGTATGGGCAGGCATCCGCCCTGCTGAAGTGTCCTTGAGCAAGACGCCGAGTCCCTTGTAGCCCGACCCTGACCTCTGACCTCCTCGCAGAATTTCAAAGCAGAATTTCCCTGCGAGGATCAATTAAAGGAAAATTCCCCGTGTCAGATATTCTTACACTGTTATATATCATCAGTCTGGGATGTTCAATGCGTTCCAGGAGTTATTTTGTGATGAAGTGTGGGAATTTACGTTACGTTTTGTTGTACCCACTTTTCCCCAAACCTGTGTGTCTCAGAATGTTTCCCACGTTGCCCAGAATGCCTTTCGACAACCTCTTAGAGAACGGGCGTGAACTTGTTGCATCCAGCTGTTGGTTTTACATGTAGGTGGAGAGAGCAATAGCATAGTAAGAGCAAGACTCTTCTCCAATTCTCCAAGAAGCGAGAGTTGCGGCCCTTACTCAAAACACACTGCATTTTGGCCTATTGCGGCTTGACAATGATGTTTTAGATAGCTGAAAGATTTCTGCTATTAAACTCCATTGTAGCTGCGTTGGAAATATCTCGACATGACATGACGTTGTCTAAGTTGTGTCAGTTATCAGTGAGAATAAGAAAAATACACCACAACAACAAAATGGGTACATCAAAAGGTAAATATACATCACTAATAGCTGTTTTTTATGTTTTAGGATCCAGTTATATTACAAGCAATATATGGATGATAAATTACTTGCCCACAGTGTTTTCGCCTTTTTTCTTTTTTTACTTGTGGGGATTTTTTATGCTTTGAAGTAAAGTTGACTAAGAATACACTGTTATGTACAACAGCCTAGAGAAGAATAGTTGCAGGGGGAGGGAGGGTAACACACACACACACACACACACACACACACAACCCACACTCAGGCCTGGGAGCTGCCCAGCGCAACCACAGTCTTGCGCTGTTGGCCACTGAGCAGCTCCACTCGAACAGTCGGGAGTCCGGTTCAGTGAGAGGAGAACGCATCTTATTCACTTCCCCTGCCCACATTTATCCTGGCTGTCTCGATTCCCCCGGAGAGATGATTTACAGATGTTGAAACCCGACCAGCGCAGCATCAGCATGTTGGTCAGTATCAGGGCTTCTGCTGCGAGAGGAGATATGGGTTAGAGATTGTGACGGGATTGGCCGGTTGAAAACAGGTAACCCGTCATCAGCCTATAGAAGAACACACAAAATGGAGTCAGGATCGCAGGTTGTAACGCACTTGGTCTTAGTTTACATTAGCTTTAGGGAAGGCAGTATTGTGATTTCACACATGTAACTTGTAGCTTAATTCACCTATACTTGTCAACCATACAATGCCTGGTCTCTATGGCACTATAAACTCTCAACATACATGTAGATTCATGTAGTTTAACACGTACCGAATCGTTACGGAAGAGACAAGCTACTCGTCGGGAGACAGACTGGGAGTAGTACTCAACCTTTTGCTGTAATTCAGTCTCAATAAAAACAAGGAGCGCCACCCAGTGATTTAATCTGTTACTACAACCAAACAATGTTCCAAAAGCATAGTAGGCATATTTGCGACTGTTACAAGGTCCACTTCAATTCCTCTATTATACATAATATTTATAGTCATCTGATAAAACACAGCAGGCCCACGCCCTCTGCAGGCCCAGCTGAAAGCTAGACTATACTGTCTAGTTAGGCATGGCAGAATATGAGATATGGCAGTCAGACCTGCATTTTTTTTTTCAGACCTTTATCTGATGCTTTTATCTGAACAACATATGATGCGTAAGCAAGCAAGGGTTCACTGTCTGGGTTAAGGACACCTTGGCTCCTGCAGGATTGCACTTGTGACCTTTTAGCTGCAGGACAGCCTTGGCACCAGTTGCGGGCTTTGCGGATTATTTGATTATTGTCGCTCTTCTTGGCATGCCATGGGTGGGCGTGCATAGCTGCATAGTGAGAGATGGGCAGATAGAGAGGGAGACAGAGAGACATTTGCGGTGGTGTGTGTGTGTGTGTGTGTGTGTGTGTGTGTGTGTGTGTGTGTGTGTTGGGAGTGTGAGTGAAAAAAAGAGAGAGAGAGAAGAGAGAGATGTCTGTAGGCTTTTTTTTTTCTTAACCTCTGTGGTGTCAGGGTCACCATGGCACACAGACACACACACAGACAAACAGACACACACACACACACACCCCCTAAAGCTACCACTTCCCACACACTTTCACTCTTTAAACAACTCTTTTATCTGGTTTGAAGTTAGAGACTAACATTTTGAACCAAGCGACACATGCAAAGGGGACATCCGGAGTTTTTTTGCATCGACTGGATCAAACAGGGGCACAGCTTGCACCCACGCCTGCACTGGTGAACCATGCGTGTGTGCATGTTTATGTGTGTGTAGGTGAGAGAGAGAGAGAGAGAGAGAGAGAGAGAGAGAGAGAGAGAGAGAGAGTGAGAGAGAGAGGAGGAAATAGCTACCTCTAACAGAAAACAACACGTCTATCTCCTGAGAAACCACAAGGCAAATGTCACATCCAGCACAGCGCTGTGGAAAGGAAAACCGCTGAACCAGGTTCTCACAAATAAACAAATAAATTTCACCTGCTTTTAATTGTTATTGAAAGGAACAAAGACAAAAAAAAAATCGAATGATGTTCGTAAGAATTACATGATTTATATGACAAATGTATGTGTGCAAGCTTGTGTGTGTGTATGTGTGTGTGCGTGTGTGTGTGTGTGTGTGTGTGTGTGTGTGTGCGTGGGAGACAGGGGTTATACTGCGGGAAGTCTTCACCGAATATTTCAAATCAATAGTCGGGAAAAAACACTGCAATCAGCTAGGTCAACATGCCTATCTCTCCTATGAGCATTAACCATCTGTTCAAGATAAATGGACGCACGCACACACACACACATACACACACACACACACACACACACAAGTCCACAGTGGAATCAACAACACACACCTGCGTGCAGCTGGTCTGAATCCAAAAGCATGGCTCATTTTTATGATTGATCATGATGCATGTACCCTGTGATAAGCTGTAATGTTGATATATCGGTCGATTATTAACCATAATTAAGGTCTGGGATCACATGAGTAAGCCTGTTTACATTGGGTTTGTGTCGAGTGCAGTGGCACAAAGGGCAGTGTACACAATCAACTGATGGTCGGAGAAAAAAAAAATCTAATTGCACACCGTTTTTGCCGTTCAAAGTTCAAGTATAAATGATAGAAAGTCATCAGTTCAGCAATTTTTTGTCCCGTCAAAAGTTGAACATTCATTCATTTCTCATAAATCATTCAGAATTTCTCATAAATTATTCAGAACTCCTGCATTACCTTTTACACCATAAGAAGTATCAGAATCTGTTTTGGGTTTGTATATCTCAACCATTTTTCAGGAATTGCTTTCACATTTTTGAAACGCAGTTAAGCTCATTTTTTTGAATGAAACTCTCCATATGTTCTGCATTGCACTGTCACATCTGTGCTATGTTTATTTATCCTGTAATTTATTACACTTTTGCTTATCTGCCTACTTCCAGCTGCCAAGGTTTAAACAGTGTGCTTCTGTAGAAGGGAGCGTGTGTGCTTACCTGTAGTGATGTAAATTATTAATAAGGCTGAATGGAATTTGCCGTAAATTATCTATGTTCACTCATTTTATAGCATATTTTTCAATATTTAAAAAAAAACAAAAACATATTCCCCTATACTGTCTTTTTTCAAACATCTGTAATAAAGTTAAGGCTGCACTAGGCAATTTTGCACATTGGCGGCCTCAAATGGCAGGAAGAGGTAGAACTGTTTGAAATTTAAAGACGACAATTCCCAGAAATCCTATAACATGACGTCAGTAAACTGCACACAGCACGCCGGTCTGTGTCCTCCAAAGGGACGAGAAAGGAAAAAAGATCTAACATGTAAGTTTCTATTCGTCACTTTCTGTGCATGGAGACTTCAATTTAGCAGTGAAGTTAGCTAGCTGATATAGTGGGCAAACTATAGTATATTACCATAAAATGTGAACCTACTGTATATACGATGTCGTTTCGATGTTTTTCAGAGGGAAATGTGTGAAATGATAAATGTTGGTCCAATTCCTGATGTTTGTATGATCGTGCGTCTTGGTACACAACAGTAGAGGAGATAGATGGGCTGTAGAGTGTGATTCAAAATGGCCACCGTTATGAGTAAGCAGGTATTGTAGGGGCTCAGCATCTTGCTCACGGACATTTTGAAAGGGCCCATGGCAGTTGACAGACGTCCATTGCTGTCATCAAACCTGCCGCCCTTGTTGTTTATGGGACAGTCCCTCTAACCGCCAGTCTTATTATCAACATGTAAATCGCTCTGTGGTCTGAGACTCAGCTCCAACTGTTTGTCGCCAGTACAGGAGACTAACTTTTTCCAGCGACTTCCACTATTTTCGCAGAATAAAATCGGATCTACAAATGATGGTTGTCTACCTGCCAAAGTGGTTGGTAGACAAACTTACCAGCTACAGCAAAACTTCACCAGAGTTTGACTGGTGGCTGGTGTTAATTTCCCACTCTGTCACACTGGCCATTTTTGCAACTGAGTGCATTCTGAGTTTCCTCTATGGCTCCAAGGAGGCCTATAAAATGGCCCATAATTGTTATGTAGATGAGCGATGAGGTTATGTCCTGGGGTATATAAATATATCTTTATCTGTGTGCATGGTAGGTAATGAGCAGTCATTATGATAGGGGCTGTCTGAGATTGCACACTCATTCATTGCCCTAGGGCTCCACTCTGCTGCACACACATGCACGCACGCACACACACACACACACACACACACACACACACACACACACACACTGCTGGCAGTTTTCTCTCCGGCCCACAAATGGATAAAAGGAAGGAAGGGGAAAGAAAGGAGAGCGAACAGAGAGCGGATAGCTGAAACCACAGCTTTTCACTGGGGAGGGAAGGGAAGGAGGAGTTGGAGTCTGAAGAGAGAGAGAGAGAGAGAGAGAGAGCGAGAGAGAGAGAGAGAGAGAGAAATGGAGTGAAAGAGTGAGAGAGAGACAGAGAGAAAGACAGAGAGAGGAACAGAGAGAGAAATGCTACCAACCAACTGCTGGAATGTCTTGGCATTCACAGAGAACTTCAGCCATTACTAGAGAGAAAGAGGGAGATAGAGAGAGAGAGAGAGAGGGAGAGGGAGGGAGGGTGCGCTTGGCGCCAACAGCCTCTAAATCAAACACAACAACCACAGAGGGGGGAAACCTTGAACCCTCCACAAGGAAACCATGAATTTGATTTTCACTTTATCGGTGTCAGTTCTCTCGTTTTCTATTGTTAGAATTCTTGTGCCTCATTCAATAATCACACATTTACACATTTCTCTGGTGTTTGATGGAACCAAAATGCCGCTAGTGTAATTTTCACCAGAAGAGCACACACAGACACACATTTACACATCAACCACGCCCCTCCACACACATGTACAAACTTCCACCATTGCATACTGCATAAAAAAAATACTTTTTTATTTCAAAGGTGGCATTTTCTTGGAAGGTGAAATTTTACTAAAACAAGTGACAAAATCTTGAATTAAAGCATGAGCTGTTAAGCTGACAAAACCACGGGTGAATTTTGAAGCCAATAAGGAAGTGGCTGAAAATTGCAATTCCTCTAACGTCCACTAGATGCTGGCTTCAAAAACACTCCAAAAACAGCCCAACTCCATACCCAAGTTAATGGGACCACAACCCAACTTCTCACTCAAAATAGATTTTTTCGACAAGAGGTTATGTTCTCAATAGCTAATTTCACTTCTTCTACTATGTGTCCATATGGCGATTTTCAAAATAATTGCGTCATTAACGGGATATAACGGTTATAAAACAGGGTTGTTTTCTTAGTGATTGACAGGTCGCCTGTCCAGAGATTGACAGGTCGCTGATTACGAGCCAATAGCAGGCAGAGCTGTGGCTCTGTGGACGACCCTCGGCTTCGTTCTGGCAGCTTCGGCTCCAAAAAATGTCAACATGGTGGCACTCGTAAACCAAATCTTTTGGCTTCAAAACGGCCATTCAGAAACCTCTCGGTGACGTCACACTCACTACGTCATTTTATAATCTATGGAGCTGTCCCTTGCTTTTTTGGGGGCTCTAATCAAAACTTTGGGGGGCCACATGCTCCTCCAATACTCTTTCTAGGCTAAAAAGGATCATAATGCTAGCTACTAGCTTGGTTTTGTTAGCTAACATTAGCTAGCTCCTTGCTTACTTGGCTACACACAGTAGCAACAAAGCTATTAAAGTTTTGCTTTTGACACTCATGATATAAGAAGACTTCAACATACCGAATTCCTCCTTAGCACAATAACATACCTTAATACTTCTTCTTTTTTCATTTTTTTCCTCTCTTGTCTCAGTACCTGACCGCTAACTACTGTTGTTTTGACATGTTTGACTGCTGTGAATTGCTTCATGATGACTGACAGTTTGACAGGTTGTGATTGGCTGACTGGTCTGCTCCATCAACAATGAAATAATAGGGGTGGTGATGCGAGGCTGAGGCCCTATCAAGTCTATTTCTTACGGGCACACTTTTCTCATACTGAGATACTCTCTTCATTCAACTTAGGTCCACAATTTTTGTTATGTGAGGGCCTCTAAAGGGCGGCGAGGCTCTAGGTGCAGCGACTGATCTGTTTGCAGGACGGGTCGGCTATGATTAAAGCACTCCACTTGTTTCAAGATAACCTCAATCAACAAAAGGAATTGTCAAGATGGATGTATTTTGCAGTGTGTAATTCCACTCTTGTCCAGCCAGCAGGACCAAAGCCTTCAGGTAATAGATGGTCAGTCAGTCAGGGGGCCGTTCTAATAAAACCACCTTCCATTACCTTATTACCCCTCAGGGAAGCCATTTTCTCAATTGGGTCAATCTACAAAAGCGGGAAGTGGTTTTTATCAGCTCTCTAATGTCCAGTGTTGTTAAGTACAGAACAGAAACGCTGCCACCTCTGGGCGGATCACTGGTCCACTTCAAAGGTATTGGAGCGGTGCAAGGTCAGGGGTCAAACTGTTTGTCTTCCTCCCAGCGGCAGTGGAGTCAGCGGCCCAGTGAGAAGGTAGATGGAGAGAGATAGGTGCAGATTTTATCGGGGTTGTCCGTGTTTTGTAAAAGAGTTCCATAGACATTGAGGAAGGCGCTCAAGCGAAAAAAGGTCATACCTGCATTATATTATGTATATTATGTAAGGACAACCTCTTTCTGTAAAATAGATGGATAAAGTGAATCCTACAGATTTCATCCATTAAACCCACTTCAACCGTGAAGGGCAGAAGGGAAAGAATTGGAGACGAAAAATTAAGAAGGAATCGTTATCGTGTGCAAACCTTGTATTTCCAAAACATTAACTTTTAAGGAACCAAGAAAAACAGCCTAGTTTTAAGCATGCATTTTACAATGGGTTTTAAAAAAACACCAAGGGACTGTAGAATTTTCCCAATGCATAGAGGACCACATAATCCCTCAATTGATTTGAAACATCAAAATCACCAAAATTGCAGTCACAAGTGTTCACGTGAAAATAGCGATGTTTAAGCCAATTTAAATAGAAATTGTGCAAAAATAGGTTGCATCTACTATAATGGTGGTCATAATATTTTGCTGTTCTTCTCAGATTATCTGTTTTGAGTTAAAATGATGGTGAATTTAAAACATGATACTCATTGTATGACAGCACTTAGTGATTAGTATGGTAATGGTGCATGTGCTATTGTTTATGTTTCTCCAAAGATCTTGGACAATTCAGTCGAGATTTGTGAACATGAACAACTCTCTGCCAATGCTATAAACCTGGAGAAATCTGGAGCTGATCCACTGATAATAAATGAGAGGTCAATTTGGACACTATAGCAGAGTCCAGGGTGATTTTTGAGTTGAATGTGTACGATTTCTGGTTCGCATCACTATGAAATAAAGATCAGAATGATAGATCAACTTTCTGTGAGTGCATGAGAGGTCTGGTAACCTGTGTGTGTGTGTGCATATGCACACACACACACACACACACGCACCCTGCAGTTTCATGCAAATTTGAATCGTAATTTGAATGTGATATGGTCTATTCATTCATTTGGAGTTCCTCAGCCAATTTTAATCATCTATCCATTTATTGGATTGTCAGATAAAATCAGACCTGCAGGCTAATGAACCCAGTGAACTCAAATCCCATCTGGTCAGTTGGTTTCTTTCAGATGAGATAAACGCTTTTCTTTTTTTTTTTTTTACCTTCACAGTTATCGGGTTTTTGCATGTAATCTTTGCATGTACAGCAGGGTGACAGAGGGATTAGGGAAACAATCTTTCAGCTGAAAGACTTGGGTTCAAGCACGCATCCGCCCTGCTGAAGTGTCCTTGAGCAAAACACTGAATCCCTACCAGCTCCCTGCGTGCTGCTCTGAAGCTGACCTTTGACCTTTGACCTCTCTGTGGAGGGGCTGAATGAAAAGAGAATTTCCCTATGGGGATCAATAGAGTAACACAAAATAACCTATAAAAAAGCGAACTAATCCATTACTAATCCTGTTGGGTTACGCATAAACATGTTGGAAGGGAAAAAGGCATTTATTTAGGCATTTAAGGATTGTGAAATAATCAACATTAATATAATTTGCCACATGTTGAAACAATGGTCAATAATGGGTTTAGTTGATAATGATAACACTAATCAAATTATAGTTTGAAAATTGAAATAAAGTGTTTGTTTAACTGCATACTGTATACACTGCATACATTTGGAGGCAAAGCATTCACTGATTAAGTGAAAGTAATCAGCTTTAGCTTTTTAGCAGCTTGTTGATAATCTGTAGGCCTAAAATTCCCATTCCTGGCAACCAGTGTGTCCAGTTTGCAATGTACACAATGTTTTTTTTTCACTTAGCACAGGTATTTGCATCTATTGTCAGGGTGTTTTGGCTCTGACATAACTAACTGCTGGCTGCTTGTTATGTTGGTGATCCTGGAATCTGCCTTGCGCTACACTAACAAACCGCAAATAAACAGGGACTAATTTCTTTCCTCCTATTTTTGGACCAGTCACAAATAAAACAAAAGCAAGGGACGACTGTTTTCCATCAGCCTATGAAGAGATTGTACCAAAAATGAGATAACCACCACATGAAAAAATATATACCTGCTCTGACAAAGTGATTTATAGTACACACTTGTTGAAGGATAATAGGTAACTGATTGGTTGACAAAATTATAATTTTATAGATTAAGAGCATATAATAGTGGGATGATGATCTTCAGGTAATGATTTTATCCCAAATTGATACATAACATTTTTGGAAGTGAACCCCTCATATGCTCCAACCACCAAGCGATAAGTCAGTGGCTGGTAGAAAATATAGTGGAGAGTATTGGGGCCCAAATTCATGCCTTGTCAAAACAGGACATACTACAGCGGCCATTAAATTGGAAGGAATGTAGAGCGAGCGTCTCGTAATTTCTCTCTCTGTCTCTCTTGGCCTCCGCCACTCTCGTTGCTTTTGGAAACGCAAAATGAAAGACAGGCGCTGGTTCGCGTGCTCAGGGTCTCACCGCACTAAACCCTGAGGGCAAGTGTGTGTGTGTGTGTGTGTGTGAGTAAGTGGATGTTGGGTGATGAAGGGCTTGAGGGGGACAAGAAGCGTATTTCACAGGCTAGACAGATCAAAGAGTGACGACATGGTTGTTTATTAAAGGTCTCTCTCTCTCCCTCCCTCTCTCTCTCCCTCTCTCTCTGTTCACTGGGCAACTAATAAAGTCCACTAATCTAATTAGGGCCTGCTTCTAGAGACCCACTGGAGCCTCATGTGGAGAGAGGGGAAGAAAATGAGGGATAGGGAGAGGGGGGGGGGCACTGAGAGAGAGAGGGAGAGAGGACAGACAGAAAGTCAAAGAGAGGCAAAATGATGAGGCGATGAGTTTTTTTTATTTTCAGTCATTTTCCGTTGATTCATCATTCATTCATTATTAGTTCTCCTTTTTACTATTATTTTGTCTCATACTTCCACTCTTTGTTTCTTTGTTACTTTCTTTTATTTATTTGAAATGTTCTGTCTATTGGAACCTTTCTTTCTATTTGAGTCTTTTTGTTTGTCTTTCTCTGTTTTAAATGAATCTTGAATCTTTCTTTCTTCCATCCTTCCTTTCTTCCTACCTTCTTTCCTTCCTTTGCGGATTGCGGCTGGGCGAATTCTCCGGCCTGGAGGGTTGTGAAGTGTGGGTCTTTCTTCCTTTCTGCTCCGTTCCTCACCTCTTGCCCTTGCTGTGTGACAGCGTTCAGGCACGATAAAGCAAAGCTTCAGGCTCTGTTCTCTGAGGACGAGGCTTTATCTCTGACAGCCATCTGAAGTGGGAGATCTCTCCAGGTCTCCCAAAGGTGCCTCACAAAAGACGTTTAAGGCGATCACAGAAACACATGACAAAGACACTTACAAAACCCTCACTCACATGAAGATAAGAGGCCAGGCTGCACAAAAGAGGCAATTGTTTTCTTTATCAGTTGTATGAGCAGGAAATTAAATGATCATGCTGTACAGATAGAATGGATAAAGAATACAAGTGGGTGCTTTTTAAATTTCATGCCAAACTCTGGATTGACAGTCGACAATAGATTTTACACATGGGAGACATGCGAGTCATTTGATTTGCTGCCAAAAAAATACAAACCCCAATTTTTTCCATACCGAACAGACACATAGGGTTGATGAACAACGCGATAGTGTTGCTCTGACACACACGGCACACATAAACAACACACTCAACAAGCAGCCCTTCACTCTGTCTCTGCTCCTGTCTCCCTCTCACTCCACACTCAGTTCATTTTCAACTTTTCAACTTCATTATCGCTGTGAAGAAGCCGCTCTCTTCTCTCGCTCTCACTCAAATTACTCTCACAATTAATCTCACTTAATTGTGGCGCCACTACTATCAAATATCCATGAGATGCATGGAAGCATGGGAAATGATCCAAACGAAGTATGCAAATAACCCAACGGCCTTTGACAGAGGTAAAGCTGGTTAACTCGGTTACAAGTGCAACAGCATGTTGACGCTGATAATGTTGAAAAAGCGACACTGCAGTTTTTCAGCAACAGTTAGGTTTTGTTTGGGTTGCAGTATAGCTGACGTTTGATTTTACTACGAGAAGGGTGTGGCCTGTCCTTGCAACAACACACACACACACACACACACACACACACACACACACACACACACAGTGTTTTCTGACTTTAAAGAGACAATCTAGTCATGAAAATGTGGAATTCATAATGCAGATCCAGCATTTCTGCTCCTGTCTTCTTTCCGCCTGTGTAGCGGCTGGTGACTGTGGAAATGAAGGTAAAAAAAAACAACAAGATTTCATAATTGTTGCATAATGATTAGTAGCTCAATGGCATCAACATTATCCCAGAGGTCATGGGTTCAACTAAACTATGAGTGTCGCACCAAAGCATTTGAATCTGACCTTTGAATATGATGGATGAGTACCAATATATTTGCACTTATACTGTTAATGCCCTGTCTATCTCTGGAAAGTGTGACTTGAAATTTCAACAAACATGCACAGATACACACTGTATTGAGTAACTGAATTCACTACTACCACTAACAATCAAACTGGTCCGACCAGCAGTTCAACTAGTCAAACTATTTCCCTCCAAAAGCGCGGGGCGGGGAAACAGGTGCAGAGGTGTTGGCACGCTGCCCTCTCAGCTATGCAGGCAGGGGACATTTCAAAACAGATAGAGGTACTTTCTTTTCCTACTCAACCGTAAAGTCTCTCAGGGAGGGTAGACTGCTGGAATCTGAGCCATTTTTTTTCTCTCTCGCATGCCTCTTAAAGATCTATGTGATACAGTGCGTCAACTTGTAGCTACACACCGCAGGCAGCGATGAAAAACAAAAATCTGGGAAGCGTTTCAGAGATTTCAGTATATAGCCTGACGTGTGAAAACGAGCAAGAGAGCAGTGTGTTTTCACCAGCCGGCCGACCAGAGTCAGGAGTGTATTATGCGTGCCTTTGTTAGTGTGTGTATGTGTGTGTGCATGCGTGCCTTTGTGTATACGTGCATCATACATCAGCCCTCCGTCCTGCTGCAGTTTTTTTCGTGTGCATTAGCTTCGTTGTTGTCTAGCTATAGTTTGCTAGCTACACAGCTAATAGCAAAAGAAACATCACTATAGCAACGTTATGGGGTCAGACCAATGACATGAATTTCAAGTTTTAATTTTATAATGCTTAACATAGTCTACTCTATCCTCTCCTCTTTTTTATCACAACAAGGTCTGTTTTTTTTTTAAGTAACTGTAGCCTAACTTTTGTACATTTTAAATGGGCTGCTTCTTATTTTTACTTTCATAGATTTTTACACCAGTAATATTACTTGAAAGTAAGTCAAGTCTCAGCAAAGTGACAGCACTTCTACTTGAACTGGGGTATTTCCGTACTTTTCCGATGGCACGGGGGCTTTAACCTGGGTTTTCCCATCGGAGGAAGGTCTCTGTACTGATGACGCCACCCTGCTGCTGATGGCAGAACAACGCTTTCTCTAGATAGACTCTCACTGAGCAAAGGATCAAGGAAAGAAAACAATTTCCCTATTGTTCTGCCACATTGTTCATTTGCCTGGGTGTCATAAATACATCTCCCTTTAGTGGATATTTAAATGTCAGTCCTAATCTTCTCTTATTAGCATAATATAAAACAAAACGACTGACAGACTCTTAGATGATTAGACCCACGGGGCTTAAAGAGATTCAAATAAAAAAAATCCAGATGTCCATTATCACATTTGATTTGAAATGTTATACCAGTACATTTGAAATTATACAAATTTGAAATACCCTGTTTGCATGCTCTTTCACTCTCTCTCTCTCTCTCTCTCTCTCTCTGTCACACACACACACACACACACACACACACACACCATAATGTATGGGAGTCAACTGGACTATTCCTGGCATACCCATCTCCCCCATGTGCATGAGAGCA
Source organism: Centroberyx affinis (assembly GCF_046629955.1). NCBI lineage: Eukaryota > Metazoa > Chordata > Actinopteri > Beryciformes > Berycidae > Centroberyx > Centroberyx affinis. Next base: position 162,496 of record NW_027280641.1, on the reverse strand, counting down.
AGCCACTGGGATACACAGGCTAAGATAAGATTACTCCCTCTCGCTCTCTCCATCTGTCCTCCCTCTCTATACATCCTCCAACTCCCTGCACCTACTGTAACACACACACACACACACACACACACACACACACACACACAGACACACACACATGCACACCTCGTCCTCCTCTCTCCTCCCTGAATATGTAACTAATAACAACTAACTAAACAGGGCCGATACTCCCTGCCTACCTGGTCATCATACATCTACATTCTCTTTAACGGTCTCCTTCTGCTCTCACTCTCTTCACGCCTCCGTTATCTCTCTGTCTCTGGTTCATGTGGGGTCAGTGCTGATGTCATCATGAACCCCTCTGCCCCGTCTGAGGAACGTGCGTAGACGGCTGTGTAGATGCAGTTACTGTAAAAAGATGATGGTGTATTCATGTATTTTAAAGTAATAACTTGTGACATTTTCATAGTAAATGTCCGTTTTGCTACTCTCTATCAGTAGTTGATATATCACAACAGTGATTCAACCTAGACTCAGTTCATGAAAGCTTTTACATTTGCTGTTCTAAAAAAAGCGCCACCTACAGAAACTCAAACTTCATCCACAGAAAAAGATGTCACAGTCCTGGACACACTGTTTGATTGACAGGTGATCTCTGGGAAGTGCAGTGCAGAAACACCAAAGCAATGAACGCTGAGCACCAAAGATGCCATCAAAATTACAAAAAAAACACAAACACAAATTTCATCAATTGTCACTTTAATTGTATTTTTAAATTACGTTTGGACTACAAATCTGCCACCCACTCAAGAGAAAAACTTGATGGTTCAAAACAAAACAAGCACATTTCCTGTACAGACCCACAGTGTGTTCAGTTCAATTCAATTCAATTCAATTCATTGAAGCACTGCGACACGGTTATCGGTTAAATAATTCCACTAACGTTACTTGGATACCACAAGGTAATAACGTTACCTACCGTTAAAAGTTTGTATGGCAGCAGAAAACGTGTTATTGGGTTACTGTTTACAAATCTCGTTGCTAACACAGGCGAGTTTGGAGCAAATGGTGGAATGTTAAGTTTCACTTTTGTTGTCACACCGGAGATTCTGTTGGATTGAGTTCAATTCTGCTGGTCTGCTCTTTGTACATCTCCAAATGACAGACATGGCGTGATGCGGACATCAGGCCCATTAGAGATCGATTTAGATCAATTTCTCTACACATTGACCAATTTGATTCTGTGCCTATCTATGGGAAACACTGCATCTCTTAGTCAAAGACACCCTCTAGAGGCCATCTGACGAAGCCACATCTCACTAAGCAACAGGTGACTGACTGACTGACTGACTGACTGACTGCCTAACCTGAATTTGGGAAAAATTTGGGAAAAATAAAGGGGTAAATCATTTTTGGCATGTAATTTTTATATTTTTGGGGCACAATTATTATGTTATTACCAGTTTTAGAAATTATTATGAGACCTATTTCCATCTGTTGCATCTAGAAGCCAAGAGGCTATGAGCGAGTGATGGAATCTGCACTGAATGACTGAAATGTCTTGAATCATTAATGGCTTCTTGATTCTGGTTGATGTTTTGCCCTCTAACATAGTAAAATCCAAGGCGATGGAGTCACTTGGGTTTCCCTACTCTTACGTGTGGAATTTGGGTGTAGATGAAAGTTCATTTAGTAGGAAAATTCTAAATTAAGACCCATAAAAAAAAGGAAGAGAAAAGTTTTTTTTTTTCTTCATGTTTGTTGACCATCCGTCAGAGTGCCATGGAAACCATGGGTGTTGTCGTTGGTAACCGCAGAGAAGTTTGTTCGGTTCACACAGATGAGACAGCTTCACTATCTCCTTTTCTACAGCAGAGTCCAGCCTCATTTCATCCCCAAATCATGTCTACTTTGTTGTAAATTTTCCCAATAGCAGTGCTGAAGGAAAGGTATGAGCGAAAAAATTTAAAGTGAGATATCTATTAAGGCTCTTTGCCCAGGTGTTGATATATTTGTTAAATCTGACTGGTTTAAAATAGAAACTGTGTGTGCTTAGGATAAAAACCCAGAAAAGGAAAAGCAGTAGCGGCCTAGTGGTTAGAGAGACTGTTCTGTAACTGAAACTTCACAGATTTGATCACTGTGACAGCCAAAGTGTCCGTCAACACCATGAGACAGTCTGCGTTTTCTCATTATAAACCTAAATGGAACTACAGTTGAACTTTACTCAGCGAAAATCTCTTCCACGCTACAGGGGAAGCTGACTTTGTGATTACGAATCAGCAGGAGACCATCCAGTCCAGAGACAAACTTGATAGCTCAGCTTTGCCAAAACGGCCAAGAAAAGGGCAAACTGCAGAATAATTTTAAGTGCTCCTGACTCCGGGGTAAGTCAGCCGACAAATTTATCCCTCATTAATGATAATAATACCCTTCCCGGTCTATTTTCAGCCAACGGTGGTTGCCATCAGATACATTTTTAGCCTGCTTAAATGCTCCGTGCTTTTTTCCAGCTCTTAGTTTCTGGGGGAAAATAGATGCTGGTGGAGCGACCTCAGACCGCAGCATGGAGCTACGTCAGGCCCATTAAAACGCCAGCAGTTCGCTAAGTATAGGGAGCACTCCTCACGTCGCACGCCGTTCCTCTCTCTCTCTCTCTCTCTCTCTCTCTCTGTACACGTATGTCTTTCCCTCTCTCTCTCACTCTCTTTGCATATCTCTCTATCTCTAGTTCTTTCTCTTCCGCCCTTTGTGTACACATATCTGTGTGTCGCTGTGTTTTTCTGTCTCTCTCTCTCTTTCTCTCTCTCCTTCTCTTCCCTCTCTCTCTCTCCAAGAGTCTCAGTCAGAGAGTGTGGCGGTTAGGAAATCCAGGTTTATTTGTCATGTTAACAGTCGGCCCAGTGGCCTTCTGTCTGAACACACAGTTTAGTGTGATGTCATTCATATGATATACCGTCCTTCAGCTTCTCCCAAACTGTCTATTTTGTGGTCTACATTAGCCTTGCTATGGATGTAGCCGTCCTGCTCCCACTTCCTAGATGTTTGCTGAACCTCTGTTGCACTTTTGCTCCAAGAGGATTTTTTTTTTTTTAAATCTCTTCTCTACAAATGCATAATACATTGGCTACCAGTACTTATACAGTACTTATGTAGGATTGATGCAGGATGGGAAAACCACTGTTTTTGCCAATACTAAATCAAAGACTGCTTCTCTCAAAGTTAGGTGTTTACATGCACATCGAATAACATGTAAAATCTGAATACTGAATTACACCTTTCTTGAGTTCCTATTTATCTCTATAACAGTATATCTCAGATATCCTGTTATCTCAAGGAGAGCACGATAGTTGGGGTTGGATGTCCTCAATGCTGGAAGCCTGTTAGAGTTTTGTTCTAAAATTAGATATCCACCATTTGTATCTTATACAAAATAGAAATTAAAGCAAAATTAAGGTACTTTTACAGTATAGTAAGTAACTGGAGTCTTTGGTTGATAAAATAATACATTTAATGATTGGATACTGTGTATTTTAGAGATATTGAAAGATGGACTTTAATGATTTCTCTTCACCATGGATCTTTACCATTTTGCAATCTAACCCTTCACATCTTACTGCATTTATTGTTTTTTTATTGTTTAAACCCTGCATAATATTCTGAACGCTCTGAATATTCATGTATGCAAGGTTTTTCATCAGCACGATAAGACTGAACACATACTGGCAGCTTAAGAAGTTGAACAGGTTATGAACTATTATGCACAATATAGGGTGTATACTTGTAAACATTGCAAGATTATGTTAGTGATCTCGGCATTTGCACTCTGCCACAACAAGCTATAAACTAAAGTGTAGGGAACTTTGCTGGCATGATTATCCATTGGCAACAGTTATTGGAACGAAGCAATGTGAACAGGAATTACCTGGACCAGTTCTTGCAGCGTATCTTTTAGTAAGTTTATAATGTGGATGCTGTTGCCAAGGGACTTTCCCTGTCAGGAATAACAAAGATCAATCGGTGCTTGAACTTGTGGTATGGATTCATATCAACTATGCTGTGGGAAAACTATCTCTTTTTATACACGTGATCGTGTGCTCCACTTTCTTTTGAACCGCCCATGTCACACAATTCAAGCATGGCGACGTGACATTGTTTTATCCTTTTAATGAACTGCACACAGAATAATTGCAATATGAAACTGGTTAAATAAGAGTCCCTGCCCTACAATGGGTGATAACAAGAAAGAATTAGGGTGGGTCTTAATGAAGGTAATTGACAAAGGGTGTTAAATACCACATGCGGCATTGCTGCCAGGGACAGTACAGGGCAGCGGTCACACACACACGCACACACTGGGATGACACAGCTATTTTAGCCTGATGAGTAATAAGAGTAATAGGTGCTTTCGGGGCTGGGCAGTGGGCAGGACAAAGTGGGGACTTTCCAAGATGAAAGATTGCGCTGTCTTGAGAAGGAGGGAGCTAATACTGCCATGGAGAAATGGATTGCTATCAGAAGAAATGAAAGGAAAACTGAACCCTCATTTCATTTACTTGTAAAATTAAAGGTGCGAGATGACTAACAGGGAACTACTATTATATGTTGAGAATGTTTTCTAGGTTGGAAAGGTGTGACAGCTATTTTGCATTCATTAGAGGGTGAGGGCATCAGGTGATGAAACACACCCTCTGGTGATGTCATCGAGGGCCACACCTCTTGGGCACAAATCGGGTTGCATTTAATAAATGTAATTCTTAACTTACTGTATGATGGCACATTAGTGAGGATTGTAGTAGTACAAATCGAAGGTGATGTTAGCACTGACTGCTGCTACAATTATGTTTGCTCACATTGTTGCTGTACGCTCTGTACTGTCGATGAGGCACTTTGATGTACTCTCCTTTGATGTACTCCTCCTTATTCTGTATGCTTTTTATCTGCTGGCTGCAAGACAAATTGCCCCTCGGCTATAATAAAGATTTCTCTACTCTACTCATTTCTAAATGTACGACTTGGCCATCTCAATAGAATTCGGTAAAATGGTCAATTTCTGTGCTGTTGACTGATCATATCCCCACTTAATTTTGTATTTACATAATGTCAGCTTGCTAACTAGCAAATCATAATATCTGGTCAGCTAACTTTCTCTGTCCTGTTGTTTGCACACTAGCCAACGCACTGTATCTAGTAGAAGCCAGTTAATAGTGGCTAGTAGTTGCATGTTAACATTAACATTGGTTACTTTGCTTAATTAGCTCACTGGCTAGTTAGCTATCTAACAAAGCCAAAAACCAACTGTCTGTTTAGATTAACCGAGCCACTCTTTTCAAGCTTCAACAGTAGAGACTCCTGCATCACAGTAACCTAAATTTGGAAGCAAATCAATCAGACTTTTACTTTTAACATTATTGCACTAACATACGACCACACCACAATCTTTTTTAGGTAGGCTTTCTCTCCTTTTCTAGCCAGGTTATTTATTTACACTGGACCTCCATGATGGCGCCAGGTTGCTAGGAGATACAGTATAATACAGTTTAATGGAATGAATCACTGAATTACATTTATCCAGCATAGTACAGTGTAATGGGGTGAGTATTGTACTGGATTATCTGGTTGTGCCAGATAGGGCAGTAAGATTCTTTCTGTAATATTTGGCGGCCACTTCAGTTCCATTCTCAGTCAAGTCGTCTTTCACCTCTACAAGGTGTGACCGTCAATTAATTTGTGACGGTGGATACAACATAGGCGAGGCTCTGTGCTTCAAGTCTGACTCTAATGACACAGTGCCAAAAAGTCTGGAAAGCTTTTTTGATATAGCAAGCAACCCAGTAGCTATCAGTAATAAGGAGGGTACATATTTTTTAATTAGTTAATGACATGTTGATATTGTTTGACTGTATTGAAGCTATTCATCAGCACATAAGCTATAAAAGCTCAAACGTTGAGCAGAATACAATTAGGCAAAATGATTCATCCACTGTCTTCTTGCAGAGACTCACTTTACGGGAAGTCTACCTTGCTCAGCTACTTTCATTCTTCTGACGTGGGAAGGCATTATTTTGCTGACTTCTCTCACTCTTTGCACACAAGACAGTTTTTTGTTTTTTTTTCATTTTTGTATTCCTGTTTACAATTACATGAATATACTCTCGCCCCAAATAGTAAAAACCCCAATAAGATATTTGTTGGACCAAGATTTGGGGATAGCTGGGAGACTGAGGCATTTATACATCTCATCCCATTTGTCTGCATAAGCTCTGCTTCCATGGTAATATCCACAATATTGTGGTCTATTCTGTTTATTCAAGCCAAACGCGAACTCAAAAACCAAATGGCAACAGCGGGTGAAAGGACATTAACCTTTATTCAGTTACTGCAGTCCACTGAAATCGCATCCTATGATCAGAGGTCAGGTTTACCACTAAACAATATCATCAAAGATTTTCCTTGCCCTTGAGAGACACTTTCCACAATAACAGCATATCCCGTGGCAAGAAAGTCCTTGGTTGCTACAAACTACACTTTGTTTACACACAGCTTAAAAAAAAAAGAAAACATTCTCTATTTTCTGAGAAGGTCTAGGGAGAAAAACAACATATATACCTTATACGGTCCGGGCGTTTGGGGCCTTTATGGTTGCATATAAAAATAAACAAGCGTACTGTCATCACAGAGGCTGTTATATTGTAAAGCCAGGCAATTAAAAATGTGCTGATAGTAGCAGGGCAGCAGCCGAGAGCTGAGACGGTGCCAGTGCTCCATATGTGCGAGGGAAGAATGAACTCGCAGCTGAGGTCACAGGAGAGAACAGCGCACGTGTGTGTGTGTGTGTGTGTGTGTGTGTGTGTGGTGGATTGTCTTCTGTTGTTTGTGCACGTTGGGTACGTGCATAGACCTGCACATTCATGACAGCAAGCCTGCCGCTGTGTTTGGATGTGTGTGTTTGCCTGTGTGTTTGCTTTATGTGTCCGTATGTAGAGGCTTAGCACTGTTTGCATACTATGTGTGTGTGTGTCTGTGTGTGTGTGAGTGAGTTTTAGCAGCACACCAATTACTGTAAAAAGACTGCCATTATGGTAAGGATTATGGGGTAAGTTCAATGGTTACACCATGACAGCATAATAGGGTGTGAGCAGTCCTGCATTGTTTGGTTTCTACCAGAGTTACTCAGGCAGTATGAATGGTGTCTTACACACACACACACACACACACACACACATACATGCATGCATGCTTGCTTGCTTGCTTGAGATGTGGCGTGCGAGCTGGCTTATGTTCTCAATCATTCATCAGCACCGATGACAGGTTGCACACACACACACACACACACACACACACACACACACACACACACACACACACTCTCTCTTGGGCTTAGAGCCTCTCACAAACAATCCCCATGGATCTGCAGCAGCCTTCCCCAGAAAGAGCAGATTTAATACCTCACACTCTGTATTACAAGACCTACCAGGCTCTGGATGAGAGGAAACTCTATTAAGTCTTACAGAGGGTTTGCCTTCCCACTGTCACACTTCCAACTGTTTTGAAACTAAATTTAGAGTTAGAGTTGAGGAAATGCTTCACGTGAAATTCTGTCCAACTGATTCACAGCGCAGGGCTTTTGATGAAGAGAGTCAGACAGCAAAACACACAAACGCACAGTAACTCCTGTTTATCCTGTAATCAAGGCAAGTAAAAACCTTGGTCAGATTTTTAGTGTGTCATTGGTTATGTCATGCTGGTCAGTGATAATACACTGTTTCAGGTTGGAAATTTAAGTTGTTCTGTAATTAGACTTAAACCACGATGAAAATGAGGCAGAAGAGAATAAAAATGACCACTAATGAATTAAATTGTACTTCTAGATATTATATGACATACTAGGAATGCTGATAGGTTGCACAAATTTACCCTTCCACATTTTATTTTTTGATATTTTGGTTTAAGACATTTCTCGATAGATTATCTGGTAAACTATGGACGCATTATTAAAATTAAATCAGTTTTTTTTATTTAATGTCTAACTCATCTAATAGTAATTCAGAGAGCTGATCAGTTGATTTCACGTTTGTACTGTAAAAAAACAACAACAAAACCCCCCCAAAAAACTAAACTTTACAACGTTTTAAATGTATAACGCTTTGTACTGTACAAAGGCTTCTTATTGTTCATGGGACGACTCCCTGAAAGCTCACAAACATCAGCAACCCTTGAAAATACAGTTTACAGGCACACTGCTCAAAGACACACACACACTCACACACACACACAGACACACACCGGCCCGCTGAAAGATCTCTCTAACAACCAGGGGTAAGTCTAGAGTCTGTAGCCCGCAGCGCTCATCCGAAGACAGGGAGTGAACTCATCCTCTCGCAAATACAGAGCAAACCAAACAGAAGACTATTGGTGTTTCTGAGTCCTGCGGTCTGAGAAAAAGAGTCCTGTTTGATAAATGATGTCACCGAAACTCAGCCTGAGGAAAGTACCAGGAGCAAACACTGATGTCGTGCAAAGGGAAGGAGTACACACACACACACACACACACACACACACACACACACACACACACACGCAGATAGGTCCGTGGCCCTCATGACTAATGCCTTCCATGTCGTAATGAGGTCATCAGGTATGGCAAACACCCTTTCTTGAATTCCTCCACCCTGTGCTGCATCCCAGTAGGCTGTAACTTCTCTGCTTATTTGACCTCTTCCTTTACCATCATTTGAAGAATTTTGCTCCAAAACAAGAGGTTCACCATTGAAAAAAAAAAGAAGAAAAATCACATGCTGGTATACAAAAGAATTGATTGTTTGACGGTGAAAAGTGTGGAATGTTATTAAAGTTAGTAATAATCTATGACATTTTCATATAAATAAATGTGAATTTTGCTACTCACTAATGCCGATTCGTATTACACAACAATGATTCAACTGATTCCTGTTTCTAGTTCATGAAAGCTTTGACATTTGTTGTGTCTGATCGTTCTTTCCTAAGAAAAATACTCTGATGCACAGGAAGAGATGCGCTTTGTGTCTCCAGTAGCAGCAACAGCAGTTTGTTTGGAATAAATAGAAGAAGAACTGGGTTGTTAGCATGAGAAGTGATAGCCACCATGACTGAACAGACAAAGAAAAGAGACAGAAACTCAAACTTCATCAACAGAAAATCCAAGGAAAGAGATGTCACAGTACTGGACAATTGTTGTGATGTGATCTGTGGGAAGTGCAGTGCAGAAACACCACAGCAGTGAGCGTGGAACAAAGATGTCGCCAAAATAAAAAAAAAAGAAAGAAAAACAAGGAACTCAAGGATTACCACTATTAGGCCTTTGCTTACAAAATAGTTAGCCAAACATTTTAAAATATTGAGTAATATAAATAATTCCCCCCCCCCCCAAAATGGATAGTGTATTGAGTTTTGGAAAGAAACCTTCTGCTTGTTTTTATTTCAGTACAGATGAAGGCAAAGAGGAGGTGAGCGGAGGAACCCACTTTGGACAAAGCCGGTCGTTTGTTATTGTAGGCGTCCCTGGCTCCCGGACCGTATAATCTGCAGGGTGGAGTGCCAGAGGGCTTCGCCAAGAGCCTCTGCCCTGTTTGTTATTTGATCTAAAAAGCAAATAAACAAGGATGACAGGGAGAAAACGTGGTGAGGAGAAGAGAGAGTTTTTCCCCTTGTGGTTTAGCACATTGTCGCTGAGGTAGTAGAGAACAGATTGGCTTAATTTATCTGTATAGTATTGGTTATTAGTAGCTGTGGTCTTGCCAAGAGACACAAAAGGCCTCATTTGCCTCGCAGTCCGTCTGCCTACAAGGGTCAGAAATTAACGGCTTGGGGAAAAATGCCCTTAAAAGATCATAAGATGCTTAGGAAATTACAAATGAAAAACTGCCCACAATAATTACAAGTATTGCTGCTTGCCCTGTTCTTATTTTATTCATTCAATTGTCATTTATTCATGTGTGAATGCGACTACTGACCCCAGAGGGCCATCGTAGCTCAGAGAAGTATGACTGGACGATTCTTTCCAGTGTGTTCTGCACAAGAAAAATTGAGCATTTTTTAAACAGAAAAAAAAAACAAGAACGCAGCCTGAAACAGTAGAAAATGTCTCTGGCTGTTACTCTGTTTATATGATTTAAAATAAAACAAATCTTAGTGGTACAAAGTGAATACTTATTTGTCGATATGCAATGTATTCTTTCATTGTTGAATAATTTTGGTAAAATTGGTCCTAAATGGACCCCATTGGCCATAAAAATGAGATTGAGGGTGAAAAGGGTTCATGTCTTACCTTGCTGCCTATCTACATGTATATGTGTGTCTTTCTGCCTAGTTGACTGTCTGTGTTTGACTGACAACCTGAGCTACTGAACCTAAGCTGTCATGCTGCTATGTCAAAATTGCCTTTGACAATGTTGGTGCCATGCCACCAATTACATGGTTTTTATGTCTCTCCACAGCCACAGCCAGCACCTAGACTGGCAAGGCTCCATGTTAAAGCAGCTAAATATGGATACGCTCGCGACAAGCCTAAATTTCATACACCAACGCAAGTCTTCCAGTTGGAGTTTGGAAAATCAATCATCGCTCACTCAAAGGACATGGAGGGGGAGAGGGAGGGAGTGTGACCACAGTTGGATCTTTGCAGAATACATTTACCTGAAGTAATTTCCAGATTTCCAAATTAGACGGGTAATTGATCCTACAAGTGGCTTGAGACATGATGAGAGGAGGAACGGAAGAGAGAGAGAGATTAGAGGATGAGGAGAGGAGGAGGGAGAAGGAGAAGGAACAGATGAGGTGGTTCAGTATTTCTGAACATCTACATCTGAATTTCTGTCTCTCAGTCGTTCTCCGTGTCTCTTTCTAGCTCTCATTCCTTCTTTCCACTGTATTTATTTTTACGTTTTAGCCATTTAGCTGATGCTCCTTTCCAGAGTGACTTGAATAAGCATAAATTCCTAGATTGCCAACATTACAAGTAGCCAGTATTGAAGAGTGCAAGGATTACAGCTACAGTGCCCTGACAACAGCAAAGAAATGAAAGCCAATGGAAAAGGGAGAAGAGTTTGAAAAATTCAAGATAGGAGCATTTTCAGATCAAACAGAGGAGATAATTGGTGTCAAAGAGAAAAAGTATTGGACAGATGAGTTTTCACTTCTGATTTCTTCCTCTACTTCTTGTTGAAATGTTAATATTGACTGATTGCCTGCCACTATTCCTCAGTCTGTCCTTGAATGACAGCTAGAGCAAAGGATGCAGAGACAATAGTGGATTTGTCTTGTGTCTAGTGACAAAAATCCCTAAGTTCCTCTTCTCTACACTCTCACCTTCACCCCTTCTTTCCTTCCATCCCTCTGTCTCTCTCTCGCTCCTTCTCTCTATCCTTCACTACTCTTGTTTTTACTGTATATGTCTACCTTTCTCTATCCTTTACTGCAGCCCTCCACCCACACCCACTGTCTCACCCTCTTCCCTCCCTCCCTCTCCCCCTCTTTGCATGCCCAGACCCATCTCTGCTTTAAAGGCCTGAGGAGAGGGGTGTCAGGGCTCTCTCTCTCTCTCTCTCTCTCTCTCTCTCTCTCTCCCTCTCTCTCTGAACCGCAGGCAGCACATGCGACCTCCACTCATCCATTAATGCCTGCGGATCGGGAACAGGTGGTTAATATAATTCCATCTGAAGGCTTTTCCAGCGCTTTGCCGCACGCTCTGTAAGGACGTCTAAAGTGGAAAAAAAAAAATTCTGGTAGTTATAAAGATTGTGTGAGCAAATGTTTTCGGTGCCTAAGTGGGCATTATGGCATTAAATGCCATAATGCCCACTTAGGCATGGCGTGTTAGACACAGTGTGTAGACACAGTGTAGACATAGTGTGGCTCTTTTGATTTTACATTGATGTTTCTAGTTATGGAGAATGGACATGTACTGACAGAACACACACACACACACACACACACACACACACACTGCATATCATGCCTGCATGACACTTACGCATCATCACTTCAGACCAAATCTGTCCTTGCCAAACAAGTACAACATGAATCTTGTTTGACTAGACAGCAGCATGCAGTGGCTTTAATCGCTTTAATCAGATTGTTTGTTGTTTTTCCAGTACATAACTCAGATAAAAAAAGATCTGTATCAGTTTGCTTCATGTTGTGTTGTGTTTCCTTGTGTTATGTCTATTATGTCTATACCAAATTGGTACAGTGCATATGAATCAGGAAGCAGACCTCTCTCTTCATCATGTCATCCATACCCAGTCATGAAAAATGTCTCAACCGCAGTGTCTGTGACTAAGCATCAGCAAATGAACCACAAAACTAAACTTAGCATATCAGTAATTACTGCAAAACAATGTTGGAGTTATGAGCATGAGCATGTTTTTCATATTGTTATGGTGACGCTAAAGCTGAGGTCGAATAAATGCCAACATACCTCAGGCTATCTTCTCACATTAGCATAAGCTATAAATTTGGAGAACTGCTGCATATTCAGTGAACAGGCATTTGCTGGAACATGAATTATTTTCCTGGGAGTTAGATAATAAGTCTGAGATGTGTTTCCAAATATTTCCAGCTGATGTGTGGTAGGGTGGCCTAGTGGTAAGAGAGCTTGAAAAAAATTTGAAAAAGTGGTACAACTTGGTACACTGACAAGGTGCATGGAACGGGCAGGTAACACTGGAAAAGAATAGATTCCAGCAACAGGTGCAGTACTGAGATCAGATATTTCTTAGTAAAACCACTAACCACTAACTATTAATAAAAAGTCACAGGTCTGAGCTATGTGTCCTGTTTGCAAAGTGTAAGTCACTTGTGACTTACACTTACATGTGAAAGTCCATTGTAATCACACTTTTATGGCACCCTGGCTGATGAAAACATATAATATTTATGAATACATATAATACTTGTGTGGACCCAAAAAAGATAGATCAGTGAACCATATTACCTGACACATAGTTTTAAAGGTAAGTAATCTTTGACCTTTTTTTTTGGCCTCTATCAGTGACCAGTAGGCATTGCAACAACATCGATAGAACATACCCAGTGACGGTGGCCTGTAAAAGACAAAAACAATTAAGTCACACTTTCACAATAGAGACGCATAAGCTAGCTAATTAAAGCAGAGATCCAACAGAAACGTTTAGTGCAGAGCCAATGTATCACAATGCAAAACAGTGTAATAATAATGATAAATAATAATGCTTTGTCTTTTTGTTGTTGTTTTTAGGCGGCTTGAGAGTTAGACTTATTAGCCTTCGAAGCTGAAATGTGTTGTGTCGACTGGGTGTGTCTTGAAACTCCAATGGGTGGGGCGACTTCGTTCCAAAACAGACACTACAGGCTGGAAAGTGAGTTTCTGAAAGCCAGAAATCACAGCAGTAATCTTTGAGTCATTGGTTTTGATCACGAAACCCTATCAAACCCCTGCAGTTCTATTATGGTCATTTTGTGCAATGGGAGGGGGGGGGGAGCACAAATCTTACTTTGTGCCTCTTCAAGATACCAGGGCTCCAGTGAATCTTGTCACAACAGACTTCCTACAGCGGAGTCACGGCACACTTCAAGTTGTAGCAACAGTGGAAACGCTGACACTAACTGTATTTAAATTCACTGTAACAGAAGCTGTTATACAGTTAATGCGTTATAGGCTCTTTGCAATGTAAACCTACTTCCCTTCCTGTAAGTCCACTATAGTCAAGGCTAAGACGTGGCACACTTCACCCACGTTCCCATAGTCCTGTGTGTGTGTGTGTGTGTGTGTGTGTGTCCCATGCAGGAGTGTGTGTACTACTACTACCCTTCACCCTGCTGGATAGATAGTTTCACAACCGCAACTCACCAGAAGCATTGAAGGCCTGTTCACCAACAACCCATGCATCACACCAAGAAAGAAAGAAAGTAAGAGGGTAAGGGTATAAGTAAGTAAGCGAGTAAGTAAATGATTGTAGAAGGTCACTCCTTGGGTCAGTAGGAGACATCAGACCGTGACCAGGCCCCAGTCACCAAATCAAACAGCAGCAGTGGTTGATTGAATTTACACAAATCAGTGGAAAAGCCTGTGCCCATGCCTTGATGTCTGGATTTATACAGGAACAAATAATGAGCTCAATGTGATCTATACATTGTAGGCTAAACATGGAAAAGCCATCAGACCTGGGTCAGTCAGGGGTGAATAAAATCAGGCTTTTGTTCCTGTGTGAATCCAGCCCATGTTGGCTCAGGGAAACCTCCAAAGTGAGTGAAGCGATGCCAAACACAGTGCAACAAAGCTGATGTAATAACCAATGGTCTTTGACTGTGTTATTAACAAAGGGGAAAAAACATGGTTTCTTTGTTTTACAAATTGAACAAAAAAAAATAAAGTTCAACCGTTCAATGTGTTATGAAAAGAAGCTTTCTTTTTCCCCCTTTGTCTCCGCAATATTCAGAGTATTTACGCACATTTTATCCCACATTTTTGGATTATTATGACCATGTTTTGACCCTGCGGACGGGACAGAGAGAAATGAGGCTGACAACAGAGAGGGATCCGAATGGTGAAGTGATAGTGATGGAAACGTGAAGGCAGCCAGAAAGAAAGACCCTGTGCTTTGGTTGGAGGCCGACCAAGACACTGAGCAGGGAAAACAGGGGCGGGGGAGCCGCTGTGAAGACGGTTGGGATATTATCCACACAGGACATGTATGGTGAGGCTGATTAATAACAGCAATGTGGAACTTGGCAAGCTTTATTTTTCAATGAATATCTGTTTTCTGCCTTCTTCCCTCCCCCCCCCGTACTCTAGATTTGTTTGCTGGATTGCGCAGACTGTGTGTGGACGTTCTTGGCACTCGTTTTGCAAGAAAGTAATATTTCTGACGTTGAATTGTTACGTCTACTTCCATTCAACAGGAAATTAAAATTCATTCACAAAGACATTTTGTCAGCATTACTAATGTGACTGTCAAATCAAAACTGCTTCAGAGAGCTCAGTGTGCGCTCCCCCTTCTTTCTGTGGTTTTGATGAGGCGTGCACTGACAGAGATAGCCACAAATGGAAACAAAACAGGTGCTGTTGGCAGGGGATGAAGCTGCACAGCCGAGCAAACAGCCCAACAACATGTTAAATAAAAATACATCGCTGAAGGCAACTTTCTCCACATACCAAAGACCACAGTGTGGTTACAGAGACCGCCCCGCCACCGTCAAACTGCAAGGTCACAGGTCACCGCAATACAAGCAGCAGCAAATACAGTCAATATGTCAATATGTCGATATGTCGATATGTGTCAATATGTCCAGATCAAATCAGAATAAGAATCAGAATCAGAATCATTTTATTGGCCAAGTTGCACATACAAGGAATTTAGCTTAATGGTTATGTACCTTGTTAAAATACAGAGAAGAATAAAATACAATATAAACCAATAAAAACAGTAATATAAAAAAGAAAACAATATAGAAACAGTAGAAGAAGAAGATAAAATCAGACTCAAATAGAGAATATAAGTATTGCACTGTATATATCCAACATTCATGTGTCCTTGAGCAAGACACTGGACTGAACCCCCTACCTGCTCACTCACAGTAAGTCAGATGTGCAATTTAAATGTAAAGACACTGTGAATGAGAGTGTGAAAATCTTTAGAAACACTTAGAAAACACTAGAAGGGCACTTGGGGAGCGCAGACCTCCGCCAAGGTTTGTGCTATTATTGCTCGTTCGTGAGTCGGATCCAGATCCGCTCCAAAATTTAATGGGTTCTTCCTTCGCCCGTGCTACACCCTTCCACGAAGTTTCATGAAAATCGATTAGGATTATGAAAAAAGTAGTTTTTTCGTAATCCTGCTAACAGACAAACAAACAAACGGCACCGAAAACATAACCTCCTTGGTGGAGGTAATAATGAAAGGTTTCCACAAAGTCTAGAAAAAAAGCATTTCTTCAAGGATAAGGCTGGTGTTATTTAATGCATTGCTTACCGTCAACAAATCCTATGAAAATAACAAAATCAACAATGCGTTTGCTCTACTCCTGTTACTTTCTGACTTCCCACATACCGTTTTTAGCCGTCAACCCAGAAGTCATTGGCTCCAATTGTAAGCTAAAAACCTTTAAATACAGCTCACAAAGACATAGTTTCAATTTTAAAAATCGCTGTTACCACGAAAAGTCAGGCTGTTGTAGTTATCACCAAATCAAATTCAAATGGGAACAAATTCTTCATTACGCCGGGGACTATTTTTGGTGCTACGGAACTACTTTCCTGAGATCGCAAAGTGTTTACAGCCGGCTTATTAAGTTGTTTGAGGAAAAAGTCGGCTGGCCCGGTGCATCACGATGATGAAATATGCTGCCCAGAGCAACGGCATGGCTCTTTGATGTGTTTTTAATCGTTTTTTTAATACAGTGGAGTTCTATGCCTGCTGGGACATGGCTTCATTGGGCACCGGCTACATGGGCGAGACTTGTTGGCAAAACAAAATCATTGCTGATTTTGTTATTTTCATAGGATTTGTTGATGGTACGAAATGCATTAAAAAACACCGGCCTTATCCTTTAAAAGTTTAGAAAAACTTTCTTTTTTTGTCCCATGCAAAGGTCACTGAGAGTGTAAAAGAGTTGCAGACTTTCTATTACATTTAGTGCATAAATGAGGCTTTTATCCAGAAAATCAGATTTTTTAAGAGGAAAAAAAAAAGAGTGGAAGGCCCTCTGTGTGCAACAGAGAGTGTTGTGGATATTTACGTTATCAGAGAAATAATTATCATGTGACTTATTTCCCATCCCCTAGATGCCATTCACTAAACCATATCAAAACCAGATTTCTGAGATAGCAAACTACGTGTAGTAGCTTAATCCATGGAGAAGATGTGTGTGTTTACAAATTTTTGATAGGCGTGTGTGAATGAAAATGAGCTCCCATCTAACTACATTTGAATGTATTTGAATGAATGTAAATGCAAACATTGGAACAAGGAAGTAGGAAAAACATCATAGCTGCATTGCTGTATCATTGGAGCAAAGATGGAAATAAAAAAATACTTCTCCAAATGCTAACATTGACTAAAGCTGAGGAAGTCTTTTTCCGCCTTCCTATGAAATGGATTAGGATAAGGTGCTGAATAAGAAAGGTTTATTGTTCGTCATGCAGACGCCCAAATGAGTCAGACCTAATGATAAGTAATAAAAAGCTTTATTTCTTCTCCGCTATGAGACACATTTCAAAATGTAGAAATTATAGGTAACACAAAAAACAGAGGGCACACAGGAAAATGGGCTTAACATTATTCACCATGGGCAAAATGATCCTTTAGGACGGGTCATTCAAAGAGCTGGAGATGAACGTCAAAACTCGTGATGGGTATGTTGTGTCCATGTACACACACACACACACACACACACACACACACAGATGACAGATTTTTAATGTAATTTTTAGAGGCTAGACGTCTCTCTCCCCCACCTTCCCCTCCAACGGGACAACAACTGCTCTACCTTGGAAAACTGAATAATCTAATTGAATCAGCAGATTTTCCTTAAATGTGAGAAAGGCCAACCGGTTTAATCACATTAAGTCCCTGGTCGGGTAAAGTAATTGGTTAATCATGTAGAGAAGTATAATGTGCAAGGCCTGTGAGCCAAAAGCAATGACTAACGGCTGATGAGTGGAAATATCTGTACAATAAACGCAGAGTCCAGCGCTGCGTGTTGCTTCCCTCCTCCTTCCCTCACTCCCTCCGTTTGTACTTCCCCTCCCTCCTTCCCTCCACCTCTCCCTTCCTCCCTTCCTCCTTTCCCGCCTGCTGAAGTTTTCTTGACTTCATTTAACAGGCATGTGCTCTCTCTCTCTCTAGATCTCTGTCCCGTCTCACTTTCTCTTTCTTTTACTCTCTATCTCTCTCTCTCTCTTCTCTTCTGACAAATAAACAGGTCTCACGTGAGCTCCTCTTCCAGTCAGTCTGCACGCGCTCAGAAGGGACCCCGCCCTGTCTGGCCTCCGCGGCGACCCGAGCCGTCCCGCGATTGGCTGAGGCCGAGGGCTGCGGGGAGAGGAACCGAGTGGCAGACGGGCCTGGCGTGTCTGAGACAAAAACACAGGGCGTCCTGCCAGCAGCTGGGCCTGAGGGCCGAACGCTGGAGATGGAGAACATGGACTGAGTGCCTGGCTGGCTGCTGGACAAGGAACTCTGAAAGGTTTCAGTCCAATACACTTTATATCTGTTTGGCATTTAAACAGTGTTAACCTCATGTTCAATATTTAAGTGCAGTTGATTACATCAAGTATTTTATATGCAAAGAGATAGTCAATATATATGATTCAGTAGGGAGTTAAACTTTCATTATGTGGAGAAGGCGTTAGAATTTTCAAATGGATATCTAATTTTGGAATTAAACCCTTCCCTGGTCGACCGGCTGGTGATGAAATGACTGGCTGTTTGTGAGTTCAGCTGAGCATCTGACCTGCGCGCTCACTGTCTGAGTGATTAAATGGCTGCTGATAGACTGGCCGCCTACCTGATGACTGACTGACTAACTCACTGAATAGCTGGTTAATTGGCTTGCTGACTGAATAACTAAGCGTCTGTCTGGCTGACCGGATGACCAGGTGGCTTTGTGTGGGCGGCTGCTGCTACTGAGGCAAGTAGCAGTAAACTGAGCAGTGGTTCTGTCATGCAGGGGTGCTGAGAGGGACGCGCCCAATTCTGTACTGGTGATTGACTAATTAAAGCTTTAAATGAATTTGATCTTTGAGTGATGGAGCAAAGATGTGAAGGAGCGCTGTGGAAAACCCACAGTAAGAAACACAACCAGATCAAAGTGTTCCTTTATCTATGATTAGATTAATTTGCTTTAAAACACACAACAATAGTATAGCGCTTTTATTAATAAAGTCACAAAGTGCTTCAAAACTGCCTATAATACAAGGAAGAAACTGCTGACTCCATTAACGCCATTAATCATTTTCAGCAAAAATCAGAAATGTTGCTAATTTGTTTATTGGACTCCCAATAAACAACAATCAGTTAAATGCAAGTTAATGAAAAAGACTTTTCAGTGGTGAAGGTGCAGAGTTTGCTAACTGTATTTCTTCTTCCAAAGCTTAGTAGCCATCATCACAAAAGCTTGATGACGCTTTAGTCTTTAATCTCGATTTTGAAACTGTCAAAAGAGCTTCGTCTAAGACTCCTAAATCTTCTGTACACTGGGAGTTAAAACCTCCATAATCTAAGCTGTCTTCATGTCTGATGTGTGTTTTTTTTCACAGCTCTTGTTTTAGGAAGGGGGAGTTATGGTGCGCCTGTTTTATGTTTTGCTTAAGAAAATATAGAAGCAATACAAGACACAAGAAAACAAAAATAAAACTATACTTGGAGACAAGCCAGGTTGGGTCGCCCGGAGGTTGATGGGAGAAAATTGGCTTGCAGGGTAGCAGAAGAGATGAGGCGGGCATCCAGACAGTCAGAACAGGACTGAACAGGAACAGAGAGAGAGAGAGAGAGAGAGAGAGAGAGAGAGAGAAAGAGAGAGAGTGATTTTGCAGACATCACCTTGTCTCAGCCAGTCTCTCCCTGCCGCACCCTGAATCTCTCTCTCTCTCTCTCTCTGTCTCCCCTGATAATTAGCATTTTCTTTTTTGTCTGAACCTGCCATGTTGGACCTGCTTTTTCTGATGTCAAAATTGTGTGTTATGCAAATACTCACCAGTGATTGGATCACTTCCTAGGCCAATAACACAGTATTTTATTTGGCGGCAAAGAGGCATAGTGGTTAGACAGACCTTCAACAAGCTGACCTGTGTTCAAGCCCTGAGTTGGCAAGCGTCCGTCCTGCTGAAGTGTCTTGGAGCAAATTGCTCTGTGTGTGTGTGTGTGTGTGTGTGTGTGTGTGTGTGTGTGTGTGTGGGAGAATCGATAAAGTATCATATTACATTAATCCTCTGTCCCTTAAAATTCAATTTTCATTTTCATCAAATCTCACACACTCTTAATTCAATTTATCTGTGCAGTGATGAAACACAGATAAAACACAATGATGAAACGCACTGGTAAAAAGAAAAAAAAACAAAAAACTAATTTATTGAGGTGAAATAAAAAAAATTCTCACCTCAAAACAAACAAACAAAAGACAAATCCAGGTGACAAGCAAAGGCACAGCTGAATGGCATAACAGAGACTAAATGATAAAACACAAGTAGGAGGGAAACAGTATAACAACATCTCTTCTCCCTCACTCTCACATTAAATCATCCCTGCAGTGTGTTCCTCCAGTTAGATGGGTGCCAGGGGAGACTCGCTCTTTCGCTACCTGCCAAGGTGCTGAACTGAGCGCCGTCTCCTCGTTTGATTAGCTAGCAGCTAGAAAAACAAACACCATCATCTCCCAGAGCATTACAGAATCACAAAATCATGTCTGGGGTTGGAGCCTGTAGGCCATTGAATTAAGGGGGATTTAGGGATGGTTGGTGTGTGTGAGTGAGTGGATTTTGTATGTAAATGTGTGTGTGTGTGTGTGTGTCTGTGTGTGTATGCGTGTGGGTGGGGAGGGCTGTGAAAGCTCAGGTAATGTTATACTGTAGCAAAAACTGAAGAAAAACTATATAGCCATTTTGGAAAACAATCATTACCTGTAGTTCATGATTTAATATCTCTAAATATAGACAATTGTTTGATAATGACATTGTGTAATAATTTCTGTTCATGTTGTGCTGTCAATCATTTTGTTAGGGTCACTTTGTTCAGATGTCAGACGTCTCATTTTGGAACCAAACTCTTCACTTCAAGGCCAAAGTATATGAAAAAGAATTATCTTTAATCACGGATGGTAACATGATCATATCAACATTACTACTCTATGTATGCTATGTATGTATATGTATTACTATATGCATAATGCAATGGTGAAGAAAAACAAATGCTCAACTCTGAAGCACCAAGATAAGGACTAATGACCACAGAAATCATTACTGCCAACATGGCCTGAGTTTAAAAGCCTGTCATTCAAAGAGATAGGGTGCTTTGTATCTATCAAACTTCCTGCGTTATTTTGGACTTCAAAAGACCCCCCCCCCCCACACACACACACACACACACACACACACACACACACACACACAGCCGCAACAGGATATGATGCGCGATGATGTCACCGAATTCCCAAAACGTTCCATAAACTGAACATTCCTGCCGCTGGAATGTGAGGAACGTTCGCCGTCAGCCGTTTCCCCGCAGGGTTATCAGGAGGTGACTAGAAATAGAACAAAGTCTTCACAACGGGGCAGAAAAAACCCCCCCAAAAAAACCATCCATCTATCTTGTCAGCGGCGCGTCTGTTTCAAAAAGGACCAGCCGGGGTCAAAGGGCGCCGGGGTCAGGTGCGACGTACATGACAAACGGCGGTTCGGAGACAATGGGAGGATCTGTAAGAAGGAAAGCTTGATCTGCTAAGTGTGGCCGGGTCGAGGCAGATGAAAGTGAGCGCTCTTGACCCTGAATATCGAGTAGCTCGGTGATCTCTGTGTGTCTCGTATTGCACGCGTGTGCTGTGTAAAAATGTCCAAAAATTTGTAGCTCCAAGTTGAGTAAGTTGAGTAAAACTAGTTTATTTTCCACCATGCAGTGCAGTTTCTATGGTGTGGCTAGATCACAGGGTCCTGCAAGATTTTTTGCACAAAGAAAACAATGTCAGCTCTCAATTACTATGAAATAAACTGAGAAAATAGAGGGGTATATTTTTAGTTCTTTAGTTGATTTACATTTTTAGCACATTGCTGTTGATGGACAAATTGGCTGTTGTGCGTTTCTGCAGGACATTAACAAAATATTTCTGATAACCACCAATGTTGTATTGAGCATATGAAACACAGTAACGCAGTATTTATTCATGTGGTACTTCTTGGAAATGCCGTAACACTGACAATGCGTCTGCTCTAAACAACAAACAAGATGCTATTTTCCATTTGCGCACATTTGGAAGGCAGAGGGGCGAACATGAAGTTTCCACAACTCCTCGCATGACTCACGACCGAATATGAGCCTCTTCCTCCTTCTCGTTCTCTTTGTTCTAATTTTAAAAGCCTGACATTGACAAATAAATAACCTCTCCTTGGGGTTTCAAATGAGTCAGCAGGGCCTTTCATCACACGCCGATGTGTCAATGGGTTCAGACGTCTGCAATGCGATCGCGGCTCAGAGAGAGCGCGCTCTGACCTTTGACCCCTAGCCGGGCTCTGCATCCTCTCATCTCTCCTGAGACGTGATGCAAAGCTACAGAGCTTAAACGCTGCCAGGCGTCCCGGACATCTGAACGCACTTGCCTCTGTCCTCGGTGTGCACCCTAGGGATACAGACGGGTCCCAAAAAGTGTCCTTTTGACTGACTGTTGGACTGCATCTCTGTTTAGCTCTTGTTCTGTTGTTTCTGTTTTTTAGCATGCCTTTCCTTCTGTCTATTTCTTTCTTTCTTTCTTCTTTCTTTCTTTCTTTCTTCTTTCTTTCTTTCTTTCTTCACTCTGCTTCTCCCTTCTGCCTCCCCCTCATCTCTTAGGTTAGGAGCAGCATGTTTATGATTAAGCCGTCGTCCTCAAACCCTTCTCCCCTCCTTCACTCCCTTTCACCACTGCCCTATCGCTCTCTCTCTCTCTCTCTCTCTCTCTCTCTCTCTCTCTCTCTCTCTCTCTCTCTCTCTGTCTGTCTCTCCCAGTTACATGTGTTTCCATGTTAGAAGACAACAGTGGACGGCTCAGCTAAACCTCACATAGATACCGCACACTCCAACACACACTAACTCACACACATTCAGACAGGCATAGAGGAAACATGCATGCACGCTAGTTAAAACATGGAGTTGCTGCATGCACACACACACACACACACACACACACACACTCACACACACACACACACACATCACTCATGATCAAAGACAGGCATTAATGAGTTACAGCCAGGAGAGGGACAGTGAAGAGGCCGCAGTAGAGAGCGACTGAGAACAGCTGTGACAGATTTATGTGGCTCATGCCTGTCATTGCCCAACACACTAATAACCATCGTTTTTACTTAAAGGGATACCTTGACATTTGGAATTGTACAGTTCACTAGTGGCTAGCCGAGGCCTTTGGTTAAATTAATGAATGTCGAGTGTGCTGACAAGGCATTTCTTAGGAAAACTGACAAAGCATTATTTGGAAAACTGCAGGAACAGAAGTTAACATTATGAATCATGCACATTATGAATCATGCACAATGTGTCCGATGAAGAGAAACAAGTAAAATCCCAAAATGTCAAGATAGCAATTAACGTGCAGAACATGTTTGCTGACACTCATGATATATGCATACAGTCTGGAGAGAAGCTGCACAAAATGCAACATGAGAGAGTTGTGTTTGGTTTGTATGTGTGAGAGCGAGAGACAGAGAGAGAGAGAGAGAGACAGAGAGAGAGAGAGAGAGAGAGAGAGAGAGAGAGAGACGGGTGATAACTGCTGTCTAGTTTTGCTAACCGCACAGGGCTGTGAAACCACTGCTGAGGTCTGAATAATGAGGAACTATAACTGTCAAGTAGAGACCCCCGCCACACACGCACGCACACACACACACACACACACTCACGCACACACCAAACCTACACTCTCTCTAAAACCCTAACCCTGACTCTAAAACCCTAACCCTGACCTTAACCCTCACAACTTACCAAGCCCAACCCTACCATATTTGTTAGGACCTTTTGAATTAAAGTGGTGATCCATGATATCCTCTTTTTTTATTTTAGAGACATCTTTGGTGCTAAGCGCTCATTGCTGTGGTGTTTCTGCACTGTACTTCATAGATCATCTCTCAATCAAACAGTGTGTGTGACTGACTGTGATGTCTTTTTCCTTGGATTTTTGTTGATGAAGTTTAAGTTTCTGTAGGTGGCGCTCTTTTCTTTGTCTGTTCAGCCATGGTGGCTATCGCCGCTCATGCTAACTACCCAGTTCTTCTTCTATTTATTCCAAATAAACCGCTGCTGCCGGAAAAGTACAATGCATCACTTCATGTGCACCAGAGGATTTTTCCCAGTCAAGACCTACCAGACACCGGGCAAAAGCAAATGTAAAAACTTCCATGAACTGGGTATGAATGTTGAGTCATTTGGCAGTAGAGAACAACAAAACAAACTTGTATTATTTACAGTATATGAAAATGCTGTGGATTATTACTTTACACCTGGTTTGTAAAGAGAAGCTGAAGACAGACAAAAAGGAGGAGAGTAGTAGAGCCAAAAAGAGAGAGAAGTAAACGAGCGTGTGGAGCGATTGCATCACTCAGACGTGTCCTGACCAGCCCTCCCTCCATCAGCCGCAGACACCTGATCGACAACACACACACACACACACACACACTGTACGCACGCCAATACACTCTCACACACAAAGTCCACTGATCAACACCACATACACAGGCACACACCCTTACCCATGCCAAGGCACTCTCGCACATGACTCAGTACACACACACACACACACACACACATTCTCTGGCCTATTATTAAAATTGGGAACATGGTAGACGTGGTGAAAGAAATGGCAAGAGAGGAGAAGAGGTGGAGAAGGAGGATAAGAGAGAGAGAGAGAGGTCGATGGGTTCATCCACGCTCTACTGACTGGCCATACCACAGTATCACTTCTAGCTTCTCATCCTCCTCTCTCTCTCCCTCTCTCTCTCTCTCTTTCTCTCCCTCTATCTCTTTCTCTCTCTCTCTCTCTCTCTCTCCAACAGACACGCAGCCTTACCACACACCAACGGTCTGACTCAGAGAGCGGGCCGGTTATGAAATCCAGGTTTGCCACACCGCCCCTCACTCCGCTAGATAAAAAGAGCCATAAGTCAGCTTCGTCTCTCCGCACTCATCCGAACTGCAGGACCAAGCTCATTCACTGCCATTACATCCCCTCCTGCCTGACAAAGAACAGAGACACTATGGGCATTGCACAAGACAGGTGACGTGTGTGTATGTGTGTATGTGCATGGACGTGGGCCTGTGTGCCTGCGTGCCTGCATGCTTGCGGCCCAGTTGTTGATATACGCTCCATTTAACTTTCATTGCTCAGCTTGGTCACAACAAGCTGGCCGAACAACTTGAAGCGCTTGGCGCCCGTTCAAAAGCAATATGGACTGACCTATATATCATAAACATAAATGGCGCGCACAGCAGATATTACCACTCAGATCAAATGTGAGGCCAAGAATTTACGGTGGGAGAGGGCATTGTTGGTTTCACTCCGTTATTCTTTCCGTGAAAAAAACACATGCCGGGTTCAGATCCAAGCGTTTTGCACGGAAACGTGCAAATAGTCCGTGCACAAAGTGGCGCGTGGGGGGATATCGGAGAACATAATCAAAAGCATGAAGGAACATAGCGCTGCTTTATACAAATAAAATAAACCGACCACACAATTAGAGTCGAGCTTTTTGGGTTTCCTTTCTGTTAAATAAACAAAGGAGAGTAACAGAGCAATGTAGCGGGCATAATTGCACACAGTTCTTCTCTTCAAAGTTTACATGGTGGTGTAGTAAAAGTTTCCCATCATTTTCTGCATTCACGTTTTCCTCTGGAAAACAAAATTGAAGCCTGAAATCTGCAGCGATGATGTAAAGAGATCGTTTGCAAATGAGCTGAATGAGATACCAATAATAAGACTTTGAATGCTTAGTCTACTGCGTTCCCCGACGTAGTTAGCAGCTAAGAACTATAATTAACCGATAATTACAGCCTATGTTCCAGTTATACAAGAGCACAATTGACAGTTATCACGCTTTATTTTTATTTTGCCCTGAAAACATGTTTTTGAGCAGCCTCTGCTTTACAGAGACTGTGAAGGTCACAGGTTCAATCCCCACAATAGCCGACATGTCCATCAACAGCTGTGTATCCTGTCAGAGTGTCCTGGAGCAAGACATCGAATCCCTCAATACCTGCTCACTAAGTTGTTCTGGATAGCAGCACCAGCTAAATGCCTAAAACATAAAGTAATGTTACAGGAAAGACACAGGAGAGAGAGAGAATGACACATGTGACATGCATGAAGAACCAGACTCACTTTTTCATGTACACATGGGACACGCCCTAACCCATATCATCCAATTACAGTAAATGCCCCTGCTCTTCTTCTCATGTACAGTCATATGTTGCTGTCACTGGAAACAACAAAAGGATCCAGTTGTCCTGTGAGTCCCCGACGCCCCTCAAACATCCCCCTTATTGATCTGTGTTATCTGCATCGCATCCAGCTGCTCCTTTGACCTTTGACCCCATAGACGACAACACACTAATGACAAATGACAGCAGTCATCAGTTACAGCTGTGTGTGAAAGGGTCACTCAAGTGTGCATGTGTATGTATGTAACTTATGGGTATGTGTGTGTCTGTGTATATGCATGCATGTGAATGTGCATGCATGTGTGTGCTTCTGATTGAGAAACAGCATGAAAAAAAATTAAAAAGCTTATTGTAACAAGTTATATAATTAATTGCATTCAGCTGCAAAATATAATTTTTCTCTGAAAAGTGTTTTTGGGTTCAGATGATTTCACTTGTTTCCAAAGCACTGTCACGCAAACAGATGACAATATCTTCAAATAAGGCAAAACACGACCACTCTTGTTTTCAAGCTAATTTAGCTTGATGCATGCAAATTGTTGAAACAAGTTACATGGGAAAGAAGTGAAATGAATGGCACTAAGGCCCAGACTTTGTACTTTTTTGAAAATTTTTGGTTACTTGCAGGTTTTGGTGATCCAGGATATAAAGTTTATTCCACTGTTGCATTTGCTGTAAGTCACTCTGGATAACAGCATCAGCTGGATGATAAAATATGAATATAAATGCTAAATTAACTCCCTCCACTAGCAGATGTTTTCACTTGTTTTAGGAAAAACAAACGTTTACGACTGACTGTGAAATTAAATGACTTGCACCTCGCGTGACCTCACCATCCTGTGGGGATGCTACTCTATATTCACTGCCAGCTTACTGACTGAAAGGAATCAGCAGAACAAGACAGGGAGAGTTAATGATGGGAGAACGCCTCAGGTTCGACACCGACAGCCCGCTGGGTACAGCAACCGCTGCCATCACAGCAAAGCTCAGGGTACAAACACCCAAACCAGAACTAGAAGTACAGACTGTCTCTCTCTCTTTCTCTAACTCTCCCTCTCTTCTTCCTCTCTTCCAATCTTTGATCAAAATATCAAAACAATATGCAAACCAAAAAACAAAGTTTCAGCTGAAACTTTGATCCCCAAATATATTATGCAAAATATATATGCAATATATGCACATATACATTTGCAATTATGTAAATAGTATGCAAAAAACCCGATCCATTATACACTTCCAAGGTCTTTACCCATGTGGGTTTACTGTACCCTAACCCATTAAACCCACAAAACGGTCCGAGTTCAGGTAAGCTCTCCCAGCACCCTCGGGTGATCAGGATCCCAGCTCCCCTTGAATCACAAGAAATACTGAAAAAACAAATGTGACTAATGGTCCTGGGAGCTGCGTGGTCTTTGGCAAACCCTCCACCCTCCTCCCTCTCCCCATGAAACCACTTCCCCCGCTTGAATAAGAGTGAGTTTATTATTATGCATCTCTTTTTAGAGATGTTGTCAGGATTGGCAGGCAGCAGACTGATGTGCTTCTCCGTTCTGACAGGTTTATAGACTCAGGGACACTGAGGATCGCTGGATAACAAGCACCACCCAGCCCCATCAAAACAACATGCAGCCCCACTGAGCACATACACAGCCACTTTTTGTCTAGGGAGGAAAGCAAGAAAACAAGGATCTTCTACCGCTGTCTCGCGCCCAGTAATTTTCCTTCAGGGCACCCGTGGGAGCCATACATTTTCGCATATGGCAAGCTGAGACTGACTTTTATGAGGTGAATTGTTTTGGGATTCTGTGAGAAGAGAATGAGTAAAAATTTTAAATGTCTGTGGTGAGAGAGAGAGAGTAGAAGAAGAAAGAGAGGGAGGGAGAGAAAGAGATGTTTTGAGCCTACAGCTTTTCTGTTGTGACATGAAGAATGGTTCCAAGCTCAAAGTGACGGCGAGTCTATTTTATCTATTTTATACACATTGAGATATTTGATTGTGAGAGTGGGGACTCAAAACTTTGCTGCTGATGCGTGTTTCCTGGAGATTCTCAGAGTGATTCTGCCTTTTGCAGAGAGCATATTAACCAAACATAACACCACCTCTGCACACACACACACACACACACACATAAAGGTTAAGCTCAGGTCAGGGCTGCTGTTTGCAGAGGAAATGACACAATGTCTCTTCATTACTGAGACTCCAGCTGGAGAATTTGATTCCAAAATTATAAAATTGAAATTAAAAAAGAAAAAAATAGTCAATCAATAGTCCAAGGATATATATGAGTCCAACGTTAACATTTTTAATATTGGAAAAGTCCTAAATTGACAGATAACATTTTTTCCTGAATGAGTTTTCTTTTCTTGGAGGTAGTACATTTCTGAGAGAAGGTGTCACTTCATTTCTCCTCAACTAGTTAGTTCAAGGCTTTAGAAATGTGGCTTTAGCAACTTAGCCGTGAGACAAGCAGACAGGCTTGAATGCACTGCCCCCTGCTGGACCTTCAAACAGAGGCTAAACCATTTGTCTGAGATTAACTGTGGTTGAAACGATCTCTACAAAAAAGAAAGAAATCTCTTAATTGCTCACACTTTCTCCTATTAGCTCATTCTCAATGTGCATTTGAAGAAAAATATTTTTTTTGCGTGTTGAGAAAGACATCTACAACATATCATGGTGGAATATCGATAAAGTTGAAACTGGAAGATTGGAAATGTCCATTTGTGTGTATTCATCTTTGGTAATCAATAACTGCAGAGTAAACACCACATCCAAGCATACACACTTTCATGCACAAAAATTATCTCTCTCTCTCTCTCTCTCACACACACACACACACACACACACACACACACACACACAGAGGAAGGGGGGGGGGGGGTTATGTAAGTTTGTTTGTCTTCACCTAGTATGACCTCACCTACTTAAGGTGATGAAACCCTACATGCATACTGTAGGGCAATTTGGGTAATGGCATATTTAAAGTGTGTGTGTGTGTGTGTGTGTGTGTGAGAGAGAGAGAGAGAGAGAGAGAGAATCTCACCTCTTACTAAACCATAAGAGGCATGAAGAAATAGAGTGACTTACTTTAGTAAACAGTCTCCCAGCCTTGGTGCCCAAAAAGTTCCCTATTTCTGTGGCAGGAAGAGTCAATGTTCAATTTTAGCTACAAATTCTTGATGTCACACATAATGACTCTGCAGATAGCTAATCTGTTCTCAATGTGATTGTTATTGTTTTATGGTGAATGTAAGTCATGTCACCTGCTTTGGCAATGGATGTGACCCCATGTCAAGCCAATAAAGCACCAGCTGACTTGAACTGAATCTAATTGAGTGTGTGTGTGTGTGTGTGTGTGTGTGTGTGTGTGTGTGTGTGTGTGTGTGTGTGTGTGTGAGAGAGAGAGAGAAAGAGAGAGAGAGAGGAATGGGCGTAGACCTTTCTTCCCATGGCGGTCATTTTGAGCTTATGTTGCACTTGGGGTGGGAAACTCTACCGGGAAAAGCAAGTCCAGCCCAGCTAAACAATTGGTATTGGTATTATTTCACAGATTCCCCACTGAAAAACGTATTAGAAAGGAATGGATCTGAAGAACCATTAGGCTCCATAGGTCATGCAGGTCATTAAAGGGGCATTACGTAATGTATGACCTTATTCGACCTCTCTCGGTGAACAGTAGGAATTTAAACATAATTTTGTCATTTGCTTTTTTGGCTTGAGAATGAGGCTTTTTAGTCCTTGTAGCTGAAATGTCTTGCAAGGACAGTCGTTCACCGTCCTCCACTGTTGAGCAATTGAAAATGCAAGTAGCTGGGCTGAGGTGGGATTGGGAGAGAACTTGAAATGCCAACTGAAGTGGAGCTTTTGTTCCAGGACGGTGTTGAAAGCCATAAATCTCAGCACTTGGCGAGGTAATCGTTGAGTCATTGGTACTGATCAACAACCTTATCAACAGCCGGTCATATTCTGGTCATTTTGTGCTATGGGGCAGTAAAAATCTTACTCAGCGGCCCTTTAAATTTCCTCCAGGATAAGGTACTATGAAGTGTGTCATTCTTCTCCAATAAAAACCCACCCGAGTCTGGGAAGAAAAGAGAACCCCCCCCCCTAGACACACACGCACACACACACACACTACTGTTTCTTCAATGTCACAATCACCACCGGCTCAGTCGCCCTCTGTCCATCTCTCTCTCTGCCCCTTCTGTCAGCTGTATTGTTGCTTAAGCACATTGTTATAGGCTGTTTCTCTGCAACTTTTGTGTTTGTCTTTAACTGCACTCTTTTCTCATGTGCATTGTTGTATGCTCTTTGTCTACAACTTTGATGTTTGTTTTTAGGTTGTTTTCTTAGCCAGGTCTCTTGAAAAGGAGACTCCTAATCTCAATGGCACCCGGTGAAATGAAGGTGAAATAATATAAAATTCCTCTCCCTCCTTCCTTCCATCCCTGCCTCCTTCCCCTCCGCCCTAAACAACCTGTAAACCTCTGATTTATTGTTATTACAGCTGAGTTGAATCGCAAAGTGGCAGGGGCAGAGGCAGGAAAGGCGGTGAGGAGGGAGGGACGCGGCCCGGGGCGACGAACCACAGACACTACAAGTGCTTTTTAATGGGAAAGGTTGATGTGACGCTTTAACGCGTCTGTCGCACTGACCCCCACTTCCTGGCATAAGCCTTTTGTTGTCTCCAACCTTCTGCCTCCCTGCCTTGCTCTGCTTCTGTTGGCTGCCTCAGTCAAAAAATACCAGAAAGCTTCAACATTTTGGACAATTTATGATTGGTTTTGTCAGAAAGTCAAGAGTCCTGAAGCCAAGACAAAAGCATCTTGAACTTATTACATATTCATGAGCATTATGTGCATATAACCATGCATTTTTGTCAATGCCAGCTTGCTGGAACCTTGGAGTAAGACAAGTCAGATGGCACAATGGTGTAGTTCAAAAGCCTGCAGCAATAATTGTCCAGATGTTTCATAGTTTCCCCCTCCTTTCAACATGATACAGCCTTGCTGATTGACTGACTAATTCACTTAACAAAAACCTGCTGACAATATGTTTGCAATCAAAATGCAAAATCTTTTCAATATGGTTAATAGCACTTCTCAGTTCTCGGTTCAGTGATGTTCTGGCTATCCGGGAAATTTGTATTTTGTTCACTGATGTGAAAGTCCATCAGTCAAGAGCCGTTAAGAATTTACGGAGTCCATGTGCGAAAGGCTCATGTTTTAGTCTCAGTGTGTGTGTGTGTGTGTGTGTGTGTGTGTGTGTGTGTGCACATGCCTTTTACAAAAAGCATATAATACATATACATATTCAATGCATTTATGACATTATCTGATGGGTTTTGAAAGGGTTTCATAAGGCCAAGAGGTCAGAGAATTTTCTCAACCCATAAAGGACCTGAAGGAATTGAAGTGAAAATATGAGAACCACCAAAATTTGAGCTATAAGGTTTTCACACGACAACAGCAATATAAAACCATCTATGACAAATATCATGATGCGATTCTGTAGCGAACATCTTCATTCGATTTCCGTAAGAATAGTGTTTGCCCCAGCATCCATCTGCTTGCCCCAGCAGTGCCACTCACAGGGGGGCAGGGTGGAGGCGCTTCTTTGGGGCCAAATTTCAGCAGAGTGGGGAAACACATAGCAATGCAAATCTCATGCCAGTAAAAGCACAAATTAATGAATCACCTCAGTTTATTTTTAAAATTCAGTTATTACATGTAGATTTGATCCTGTTTGAGGTTTCCCGTTTCCATTTCATAGCTTCAGTTAAATAATGCAATTGTTAAACATCATGCAGTGGCCCATAATTCACGGCTGTTCCACCATCTTGGACTGAGCCAGCTGAGCCATTCAGGATTGACCCTGTTGTTAATATAATACTTCTGGAGCTGACTACAGGCTCTTGGCTCACAAAACCAATATGGCTCAGGCTTATTCCTGAGCCACAACACAAGGCCGGTTCCAAAAAAAAAATAAAGGGAGATTTTAACAGGTGAAAACCTCTATTTCACATGTGGAACAGGGACTGGTTGGGATTGGAATGGGGAAGTTGATGAATTGTCTGATGAAAACTCTGTATCTCTCTAAGAAGTACGCTTTTGATGCACTGAGAAAGTTATAATTTTTTCATCTGACATTTGCATTTTGGACATTACAGCCTGTGTTTTAAATGGATTCCAAGAGTTATAGCATTTACTCAGCATACAGAAGACCGTGTAATCTTTCAATTCAAATGAGAGAATGAAAATCAGAGCAAACAGAGTCGTGAGGTTTTCTTCAACATCATGCCATATATAACCAGAACACATGGTTAGTGAGCGTAACACTGTTGCACTGTGTCCCCTCGACCTGCTGTTTCCTGCTCTCCTAACGCTTGGAGTTTCACACGCTATGTTCCCACCATCCACCCTCTCCTTTACTACTTTTCCTCTCCTCCATGCAACTGTCTCCTCTTGCCCTATCCACTTACTGCCTCCTTACACACCTAAATCCCTCCTTTCCGTCTCACCACCTCAACCTATCCCCCCTCTCGCTTCCTCAGCTCTCTGCTCCGTCCATCATTCCTACCTTTACCTCTCTTTCCCTCCTCTCTTCTTCCTTTCCCCCCCTTCTTTCCTTCCTCTCGCCTCTCTCCCTTCCTCAGGCGTTTCCCACCATGCATACTGTACACCAGATTCCCCCCCATGACTTCTCCCCTCTCTCCCACCATATCTACCTTCCGCCCTCCTCCTCAACCGTGAAATCCAAGTCCAGCTGAGTCCTGCTTAAAGCCAGAGCTACCAGATGGCACCAGGCGGGACCCAAACATCTGCGGCGACACGCTCGACCCAAAACGGGCTCCGAAGGATACGCAGCTGTACAAACAGCTTGTGTGTAAAAATGCAAGCTATGCAGCCGAGCACAAGGGTCCTCGCCGGTCGCTATGAAAAGAAATATTATTAATAATGATAATAATAACAAAGTGAATACCTTAGCTGGATACGTGACTGTGTGGCTGTGTGTTTGTGTGGCTGTGTGACAGTAGGGCCTGGGAAAAGATGACAGTGCCCTTGGGCTAAGATTATAGAGTTATACTTCATTGGAAGCATGCACGTACACATACGCACACACACACACACACACACACACACACACACACACACACACACACACACAAACAACCATGCTAGTGTGCAGGGTTGGGTAGGTTATATTAAAAATGTATTCCATTAGTTACTTTTTAACATAATCCCAACTCAGTGATATACTAATTACTTTAAGACTACTTTGCCATATTTCAAGTATAAAGGTATAGCTAAGTGAAAAAGTTCAGGAAATTTAATTCAGGGTTGCATACAAACACACATTTTCTTATGTGTCACATTTTATAAAGATGTAGAACATGTGCCACTATTTAAATAGCATTCTGAGTGTCTTGCTTTCACTTCACACTTGGTCCATTTCAGCCTCTCAATTGGACTCAGTCCAATGACTCAGCAATTTTTTGTGCATATGTGAACTCGCCAAATGAACTCAGACCCCTCTAAAGCAAATCAAACTCAGACCACCCCAGGAGGTGGTCTGAGTTTGATTTGTTCAGTTCGGTTGTGGTCAGTTTTGTGGTCCGATTGATTTGTGCAATGTGAAAACAAAGCGGCCCCGGGTCCGCTTTGAGGAAGAAAACTACCCACAATGCAACGTTATACAGGTGGGGTCTAAGTTCTCAAGGAGTTGTGGTGTGAAGAACAAGTGGTCTGAGATCTCATCAATGCTTGTGGACCAGAAAAGAGAGCTGAGTCCTTTTGTAAGTCCACTTACATTGTCAACACAAAGAGTTCATATGCAGCTGGTTCACGTTTTGGTTCAAACAAAATGTGAAAACACCCTTTAAGTATTCCCACAAGTAATCCTGTAATAAGATAAGATAAGATAAGATAAGATAAGATAAGATAAGATATAGACAGTTAGATTTTTTTGTATTTAGAATACATAACTCTGTTGCAAGCATCTTTTACTATTACTACTCAACCCATCTAATATGTATTACTATGTATCAGTGCTGACCGACACAGATAAGGATCCATACAGTCAACGTGTACGAACACAAATATTCACACAGACACACACAAACACACCGAGACCCCAAAAAGTCCCTTCGGGTCAAACTCATAGTGCACACAAATTCCAGGATATAGCGCAACAATGGGACGGCATATAGTACAACAATGACTAAACTAAGCTTGGCTAAACTCAGGCTAAACTAGGATTAGTTACATGTAGACCGTAACATAGTAAACTATTGACATATGCCCTATCAAAATTCAATAAACGCCCCATCAGTCTTGTGACCGTCCAGTCTGAGTTTTAACTTTTGAGGACAAGCAGCTTCAGTGTTTGTGTGTGTTGAGTGGATTATAATAGCTTATCTCACAGGGAGCCATTGGCCTATTCTCTCTCGCTTCAGACTCCAAAACAACACTCAGGCCCACTTGAGAGTACTCCGGTCTTGGACGAGCTCTGCCTTTGGCACGGAGTCACCGGCACAAGAACCTGGCCGCCTTCCAAAGACAATATTTGTCAGAGTAGCCTCATTTCAAACCTTTACTGTTTATTAGATTCTGCAGCCCTCTTTCTTTGTTTTTTGTTTTTTTTTTAATCGGTGATGGGGTTTCAGATTCAAACTCGAGATTCCAGTGAAAAGCCCTTTCATGTTTTTAATCACTCTAAAACGTTCAAAGGGTAAGTGTTTTTAATCAGTCTGCGCAGCTGCAGAGAGATTGAAAAAATCTATTAATTTTTCATTCGCATCATATGGTTCAAATCATTTTCATTCTGAGCTGCTCATAGCTTTAAAACCTTGACTTGAAGACTTACCCCTTCGCATGACAGCCCAGCGGAGAGTAAAGATGTAAGTAATCTGGACTTCAGTGCAATTATGGACGCTGCAAAAAAAAAGGAGCATCTCAGCCAGTCAGTAAATGTCGTTTTGAGGCTAGCGTTCTTATTT
The DNA here is from genome assembly GCF_046629955.1 of Centroberyx affinis. Taxonomy (NCBI): domain Eukaryota; kingdom Metazoa; phylum Chordata; class Actinopteri; order Beryciformes; family Berycidae; genus Centroberyx; species Centroberyx affinis. Next base: position 127,356 of record NW_027280641.1, on the reverse strand, counting down.
TTCTACAAAATCTGCCAGCTGGATGGGAGAATTTCACTCGATTCCAATGCAACTCAATTTATCTCAATCAGTTACTAAAGTGATATTATCTTGAAACAATTGGAGCAATCTAGCTTATTTTAAATTATTGCCACTTGCTTTTATCAAGAAAATTCTTGAGGCAAGTGAAACTGCATTGGCAAGCGGAATTAGACTATAAGTTAGACTATATTAAAGACTAAGATCTGTTGAGAAGAAGTTAGACATTTTTTGTTGTGCAACCATGGTCATTTTGGCCTGAAAAATCAAAAGGAAACGGTCTAAACGCTCTGACCCTTGCCTCTGTTTTGCTACAGAGAGAGCAGGCTTTCAAGTGGAAACCCCAGAGACATTTGGCTGGTGGAAGTAGTTGGCTCCCGTTCAATAGAATGCTTAACTGAATGCTCAAAAACATCACAGACAATGCAACAGGCCTTTTAAGTCAACACATTGGGTTGAGTATCAAAAAGCAGCATGTGAGTAGTGTTTAGCGCTGTCAGTTTCCTGCACCTGCAGACTCAGCTGCATGGCAGAAGTCTGGACCTCCCATGATATCTAGGTCAACCAACCAAGCTCACTCACTCCCCCCAAAATCTGTGTGTGCATGTGTGTGTGTGTATTTGTGGTTGTGTGTGTGTGTGTGTTTGTGTGTGTGTGTGTGTGTGTGTGTGTGTGTCCTCAGAAGTCATGTTCTCTGGTTAAATAGACTTATTCATTTCACTGCTCTTTGAGCTGCACTCATGAAACCACTTGACTGGAATCAACACGTCATCTCAAGAATCTCACCGCAAATTTCAAGAGAAATTTCACCAAATGGTTCACCTACTGTATATAGTAGCACCATGCTACTAAGATGCCAAAGCTTCTCTTGAAAATAAACCTTAGTGAACACTATTTTTTCCCCCAAGTTTTTCTATTTTGCTTTTTTAGCCTTCTTCTCTATATGGAAGTCGACTCACTGGCATTGTCCCTAATGGATAAAACACACCACAGGACCAGATTATTGTGTCTTTTCAGCAAAAACATCAAACTGCTTTGAAGATCAAAGCGGTGTGCGTGCCTTCGCGTCTGACTGTGTGCCCGCACGTTCATGCGTCTCGTGTTGTTCCAGGTCCTTCCTCTTAACTTTGTGCCTATACACTGTGGATGGCAGGCGGCCACGGCTCAGGTGCTCGATCATAAAGCAACGGAAACCCCTCTGTCCATTGTTTGAAAGCATTCCCGATGGCACGCCGACCGCAGCTCTCAACAGCGCGGCCTCGCAAATGTTCTGTGTAACGTTAATAGAAAACGAGTGCCGAGTTCTCCCTTGAATGACTTTCCAGCACATTAGCGCCAGGAAGCCGTTCATTTTAATGTCAGAGGTGTATTAGCGCTGCTATATAGTGTTTTGACTGTAACTATCCCAGCATTTACTCTAAATATACACACGGCATTCTTCTTCTGCGGAGCGTATCTTTAAGGCATAGTTAAGTAATTACTGCAGATCTTAAAATAAACACATCCGGTGCACAGACCCGGTTCTGTTAACAGGACAACGGTTACTAGCCTTTCATGGTGTAGATCCAGCACTGTATAACACTTGAGTCCGTGCCCAGAGATGGTGCAGCGGTCGGGACCCCGGAGGTGCATCAGTGCTCGCCAGTTTTGAGGTGGTTTTTTTCCTGCATCTCAGCTATAAAGCATATCCTTCATAATTCCTACTGTCTCAGTTAAAGGTAATGGTAAAGGCTAAGGCTTAAATGTAAAAGTAAAGGCTTTTCATTTTTATTGTCCTGGTGACTCTGGCATGCTACGTGTTCGCAATGTTGCGGGTTCAAATGCGGCCCATGTCACCCTCCTTGCACTGTCTGTCTCTATGCATGGTAAAACAGAAATGTCTTAAAAAATAATCTTTAAAGAAGATGAGCAGAGATGACTACCCAATTATAATGAAAAACAGGCCATAGAGTCAGAAAAGGCCAATGCATGGGAAGTCTTTGTAAATGTATTAAGATCCAGATCCAGTCAAAACCAGTAGTTCCCAGCAAAAAAGACTGTCCAAGGCACTCTGTCTCTTTGAAAAATGAAAACACCTTTCAGACCAGACAAACAGGAGTACTTACACACACACACACACACACACACACACACACACACACACACACACACACACACACACACATAGACACACATACACATACGCACTCGTTGATCCACAAGTCTTGCTGTCCCCCACGATGAAATGAGGGACTATGGATCAGCCTCCGTCCATCTGTCACAAACAATATCTTGGACACCACTGATCGGATTTTGACAAAACTTAAGGGAATGATGTGTCTCATTACTCAGTTCTGGCATTTTCAAAATTACACTGATTGCCCGAGGGGGGGACGCTACAACTTTTGTTTAATTGTCTGTACGTCACACACACACTATCTCAGACACCACTGATCGGATTTTCACAAAATGTAAGGGAATGATGCAACTCATTGCGGGGCGCCACAGCGTTTAATTGTCTGTGTATCACGCACAATATCTCAGACACCACTGATCGCATTTTGATGAAACTTAGTGGAATGATGCATCAAATTGCTGTGTTCCCATATTTTCAAAATTGCACTGATTAACCTAAAGGGAGCACCACAACGTTTAATTGTCTGTACATCACGCGTAATGTCTTGGACGGCAATGAATGGCTCCTCCTTTTCCCCTTTCCCTACTGCATACAATCAAGAAACATGAGGGAACATATTTTCTACTTATTGCACCACTGGGGACGATGTTTACTGTCGTCCCCACTGTATAACACTTGAGTCCGTGCCCAGAGATGGTACAGCGGTCGGGACCCCGGAGGTGCATCAGTGCTCGCCAGTTTTGAGGTGGTTTTTTTCCTGCATCTCAGCTATAAAGCATATCCTTCATAATTCCTACTGTCTCAGTTAAAGGTAATGGTAAAGGCTAAGGCTTAAATGTAAAAGTAAAGGCTTTTCATTTTTATTGTCCTGGTGACTCTGGCATGCTACGTGCTCGCAATGTTGCGGGTTCAAATGCGGCCCATGTCACCCTCCTTGCACTGTCTGTCTCTATGCATGGTAAAACAGAAATGTCTTAAAAAATAATCTTTAAAGAAGATGAGCAGAGATGACTACCCAATTATAATGAAAAACAGGCCATAGAGTCAGAAAAGGCCAATGCATGGGAAGTCTTTGTAAATGTATTAAGATCCAGATCCAGTCAAAACCAGTAGTTCCCAGCAAAAAAGACTGTCCAAGGCACTCTGTCTCTTTGAAAAATGAAAACACCTTTATTTCACATGACATGAATAGGTCAAAAACATTGCACCAATGCAGCCTAGTCTGGTCTTCATCAGGACAAAGGCATATAGGTCTATAGGAAGCACTATAGGAGTCAGACCTACTGTCAGGTCACATGACCTTTTTTTTTTTTTTTATTGCTGGGAACTACTGGATCTTAATGCATATTTACAAAGATTTCCCATGCATTGTCCTATTCTGACAAAGAAAAAAATGATTGACCCTGAGCTAAGGAAAGTTTACCTAATTAAAGTTTAATTACAGTTAGTCCTAACAGCATGAGTTGGTGGATACCCTCCATTGAGAAACAACTTTTAAGGCCTCATTGGTATTTGTTAAAAGCATTGCCTCCTCAGTCAGCATCGTCTGTAAATTCATTGTCTTGGTATTTGGCCTGGCATCCACCACACACAGCTATCACAGGCCGATCCCCCCAGCTTGGCACCAGTCAAAGGTATTAACATCCTGTCCTTTTTTCACAAGGAATGCTTGTTTTGGCATAACGCTGGCTGTGCTCTGTGTAAGAACATATTAGAGGCTATAACACACTCAGTCATTGTACTATCTGCCCTCATTAATGACTGTCAAAACAAGGGAGGAGAGCTACACTGCCAGATGTAGAGCAACATACTTGCCATCCCTTCTCAACTTCCCTTGCTTGAAGTGCCCAACAGAAGTAGACAAACAGGAGTACTTACACACACACACACACACACAGACACACATAGACACACATACACATACGCACTCGTTGATCCACAAGTCTTGCTGTCCCCCACGATGAAATGAGGGACTATGGATCAGCCTCCGTCCATCTGTCACAAACAATATCTTGGACACCACTGATCGGATTTTGACAAAACTTAAGGGAATGATGTGTCTCATTACTCAGTTCTGGCATTTTCAAAATTACACTGATTGCCCGAGGGGGGGACGCTACAACTTTTGTTTACTTGTCTGTACGTCACACACACACTATCTCAGACACCACTGATCGGATTTTCACAAAATGTAAGGGAATGATGCAACTCATTGCGGGGCGCCACAGCGTTTAATTGTCTGTATATCATGCACAATATCTCAGACACCACTGATCGCATTTTGATGAAACTTAGTGGAATGATGCATCAAATTGCTGTGTTCCCATATTTTCAAAATTGCACTGATTAACCTAAAGGGAGCACCACAACCTTTAATTGTCTGTACATCACGCATAATGTCTTGGACGGCAATGAATGGCTCCTCCTTTTCCCCTTTCCCTACTGCATACAATCAAGAAACATGAGGGAACATATTTTCTACTTATTGCACCACTGGGGACGATGTTTACTGTTTACTTGTTATTATTGTTTAGTAGTTACAAACCAATACGAAAAGGTGGTGTGTTTTCTGAAGTACCTGTTCTTACTGAATTACCTTAATAGACTGGAGGGCCAGGGAGTGTAATTATTGCCTAGAAGTGGTGAAGTACCATTGATTAAAAGACTCAAGGAAATCTGAGGACTAGACCTCCCAGGCATTTCCTCTCAAGCACCTGCGTTTGAAAACAGTTCTTTATCGGGTCAGGTTAATTTGACCTGACACCCCCCTCACATGTGGTGCAGGTCCCACCAGCTCCCCTAACTGCCTGTGACGGCGGAGGGGTGGAGCACGCCATTAGCTCGGAAGTGGGGTGGTGGGGGGGTGTGGGGTGGGCAAACCACTAATTCTGCTGGTAATAGGTAGCCTATAGGTCCATAAATCATGCATGGGGCTGTACTTAAATGTGGCTTCTCTTTAATTATTGTCCTTTGTTCTTTGATTGCAGATTTCATTCCTACTTTTCTCACAAAAGACGCTTTTAGACTGAAATTTTCCAATCGGAAAATGAATAACCCTTATATAATGATGAAATAAAGATCTTCAACTGCGATGTGCTCACATGTAATTATTTAGCTATTTTGTCATTCAGTACTCTCATACCACGCCCTAAGACTGTAGCACCCTATGGCTGATTCTACCATAAAACCGCATTATAAGTTTCTTTTTTTTAGCTAAAACCTTGGCTTCCCACTGCAAAGCTCACAAGAGATTCTTAAAAGACAATCCAATGTGAAACTCATTGTTTTAAGACATAAACTACCAGATAATATTGATTCAAGATACACCACATTTTTGCAATTCATTCTCTCAGCTCTGTTTTCTATTGCCATTATAATGAGCTGGTCCAGGGCCCAAACCCTTGGGAGCGGTATAATCAATGTTTAATGAGCTGTATCAGGACCAGCGCTAAGAGCTGGGGGACTTGGAGAGTTCCTTATGAGGCTGCAGGCCTTACCTGTTACCCCAAATGCTCCCTTAACCAACATCTGGATTTAATGGCAATAAAACACAGTTTGTATGACTGTTACTTAAGCCTGTATTACCTTTGGCCAAGTCAGCTCCTATTTATCAGCAAATTGATTCCAAAATAAAAAGGACCACAGTGTTCAATTGCTTCATTTACCTAACGATGAGTGTATATTACCAGAGTTTTGTTTCTAGATGAGTCATACTATATTGAAAGAGTTTTGTTTAAAAAATATGACATCTTCTCTGGCAAAATGATCGCTAGCATTCAAGTAAAACTATTCATTATCACTCAAATCATTACCTATCTTGAGCCAGGAGCAATGAAAAACAGGTGGTATTTTTATTTCTAAAGTAGATATACTGTATAGTATTTTGGAATGAAACCCTTAATTTTTACCCTCTAAAAGGATACACAGTTCACCTAAATTCACACTAAATTCTCTCCAGGTCTTTGTGCATCTCTCTCTCTGTTACGTACACAGAGTCTGAAATGGGTCAGGATGTTATATGGTTCCTCCTGACTGGAAACTGACTGGAAGGAGACCCTTCCCTGGAGGCAACTCTCCGAGAGACGGACGGCCGAGACGTATTTAAAGGACAGTCTGTGTTTGTACAAGTGTTTCACATAGGGCCTGTCCCAGACATATTTCTGAATGAGTGTAAGTGACGGACGGTTTTCGGAATCGCCACTTTTTCCTCCCTCAGGATCCAGGCTCCGGTCAGATTCCAAGGTCTAGAAACGCCTGCCTCACTTCCCAGGAATTCCCCTGCAGGCCCTGCTGTGCTACACCTGTTTCTTTGCAATACAGCTACTTTCTGTGTTTACATTTGAGGCATTTAGTTGATGCTCTTATCCTCGCAAAGAGTGAGCAGGTAGGGTTTGACAGGACACATGTCTGCTGATGGACACATATAGAGGGTGAGGTAATACACTCTCTGGCGGCCATATTGGAGATCCTCAACTCTTGGGCAACAGTAGCTAAGAACAGCTAAACTTTCGTCTTGGCCGACTCAACAGACTTCGATATACATCCGCCAACAATATTGCAAGGAGAGTATCGTTTTTTTTTTCCTGTCAGTTTCTCTGTTGCTTAGCAAGATATCTGAAAATGGATTTAGCTGGAATTTGGATGAGAGATAACCCTCAGCCCAAGGATTAGTTAGATTTTGGTGGTGATCTGGATCTGAGATTGCTGCCATTAAACATTTTTTGTTTTGTAGCCTTTATGCTTGTTGGTGGTGGGAAAGTCCGACATCTGGGACTTCCAAGTTGGCTGCTAAACAGCGTTGCATTCAGGTGCTATTTTGTCAAATCAAACCCGGAAGACATATGGAAGAAACCTCTACGTTGGTGGAGGTTTGCGATCTACAGTAACGAGTGCTCTCGACTTTCTGTGCCGTTTTTGACCGGAGACTGATCATTTCGCCACTGATACGCATCTTGCCAATGTTGTGTTTAGATAATCTCAGCTTGTTAACCACTAGCAAACACCTGTAGCAGAAGTTAGTGTAGTAGTTTATGGTATTGCTTTGCTAAATTAGCCTGCTGGCTAGTTAGGTAGCTGACAAAGCCAAAAAACAACTGTTTGTTTAGTTTAACTGAGCTGATGCTTGTCAAGCTACATCTTGTACTGCTTTGAACTAGTGACTATAGGACCAAATTAGGGAAATGGCTAAAGACAAGACAGGTTACTTTGTCACAATAACCACAATAATTTGGAAACATCTACCTCAGACTATTCACTTTTCTGAATACACCCACACCACATTTTTTTTTCCCGGTATCTCTCTTTTTCAGGCCTGGTTGTTATGTATTTAGACATTATTTATGCACAGCTAATTCACCAAGGACCTCCATGTGCCAACCATGGTTGCTAGGAGATTTATGACGCAACTGCTCCAACCACTAGGCCACCCACTCACAGGTCTACATCGCAAACTGCGATAGCTAATTGATTATAAAAGTTGTTGACATGTAAACTACATTTTGTAGGTCCATTCTGTTGTTTACTACTGTTACTCTCTGTTCACATGTCTTTGGGTTTCACTTGTCATGGAAGAGAGAAGACAGGACGGAGCAGAAGGGAGAGAAAAATGATGAGCAGTCAGCTCCACCACATTGCAGATCTATACTAATTGATAGCATGTGTATGAGAGGTAACATGATACCAGGCTAGCTTATGACCCAAACACAGGCCACCTGCTGCGGTTTTGGAGAGAGCACAGCGTATCTCCCGCCACAGCGGAGGCCTATCTGAGTCAGAGGGTTCACATGAGGACACGCTGGCAAGAGTCCATGAGTCAATCAATCAGTTGGTTTAGTCTAAAGTCCGAAATTGAAGGGGTTCGGCCAGAGTTGGAATGCTGCCTTCCCAGCGATAGAAAATGCAGAGTAGGCTACACTTCCAAAATGCTATATATTTATTTTCAGGGAAAAAAGGCCTTTGGGGAAAGTCATTACTCAATATTTCTAAAATATAGAGGATCTGTAAGTGTTTTGTCAACCAAAGATTTAAGTGCATTCCAACTATCCTTTAAAAAGTACCATTATTTGTTTTAATTGTGTGCTGTCAACCATTTGGTAAGATGAGGTTTCACCTTTTTAATGATGGATATTTCATTTTGGAATATAACTCCTCTAATACTCGAGGGTCAGTGCAGCCAAGTTGACCCATACATCACCATAATTATTTCATTAAATGCCTCTGGCCTCTAGTCATTAAATGTCTCTGGTTTGCTCTTTGGCCAAATATGATCTTATGAGCAAAATTAAATTACGCTACAGCATTTTTTTTCTCTGTCCGGCCAGTTTTGTACATATCAACACGTAGCGCAGTGGAACATCCTGGGGAGAATTAGCTAAGACCTCTGCGCTGTCTCTCAGACTCCCTGTTTCGCGCTGAGAGTCGGGCCTGAGCGCGCTGCCAGCTACCACACACACAACTGTTCTTGTCACTCCCAGGACATAGCACAGTCGGTGGCTTGGACGGTACACAGATAAGATAAAACAGCCCAGCCACTTCCCCTTTTCCCACATTTATCAAAACGACGTCCAGCTACCTCATGTGAACCGTGCATACATCTTCCATGATGTCTGTCATAGGACAAAAATGATGGTGTCTTTTTTTTTCTTTTTTTTGAGAGTTTCATGCCAAAATTAGATTAGAGCCACCATTTGAAATACAGTTTGTGACAGCAACTATTCTAAAATCATAGCAAAAAGTTAAAGCAATTTTTGAAACTTTTTGCACTTGAGTTGACAAAATCCTAACAATGTTATGCACCGGATTCTCTCTATTTTAAAGATCTATTTATTGAATGATGATCTTCCAAAATGGATATATAACACTTTGGAAGGGAACTCTTCATTTCCAAGTGGTGACCCTTCCCTCCGCTGTCCATCATCTCTTGTGGTCTGGCAGAACACAGCTAGCTGGAGAGCACACAGACAAACTGCCAGATGCTTGTTATTCTATATATGAAGTGGATAGTCTACATTTTCCACCGCATAAGATTATGTTCCAAAAATGTTTTACAACAGGAAAGAAAACAAATATGTCCTCTACAATGGTATTTGTTCCAGGCCCACTGCGCCTGTTAAAGTCTTATTGCTGCAGCTGAGTTTTATGAAAGCTTGCTAACATTTTTTTGCACTTTCAGATGGATCCTGATGCTGCGTAGTGTCTCCCTTCTCTGGAATAACTTGAATTTTTCCATTCACGCCGAGACTAAAACCTTGGAATATGGACATGCAAAATCAAGTATAAACTCAACTCCTTTATGGAAGTTGTTTGAATCTCATTACAATAAGGACTTATATATGTTCAAATATCTGTGATGGTATTATTGGTTGTAATTTTCAGTGTGCACCTAGTGGTACACCATGAAGTAAATACTAAAAATACAGTTTTCCAGGAAGTAAAAGTAATGTGATTTTGATATAAAAACACAAGAAAGTAAAAATTGCCATTATTTTTTGGCATGTGTTGTTAAATAGGTGTACGTTTTGATATTGAGAATTAACTAATGAGGTGAAATTCTACTGCTGCACACATTGTAAGTCGCTCTGGATGAGAGTTTCAGCTAAATGCCTAAAATGTATGAATGGGTGTCATGGGGAGGCAGAGGGGCAGCAGGGTGGGGAGTGGAGAGCAGGAAGGATGGCAGGTTTAACAAGTGACTGATGTCTGCCAGGATCTTACTGTATAACGCTTAACTGAGCACAGACAGTACTGTCAGCACATCCACTATGGATGTGTGTATGTGTGTGTGTGTGTGTGTGTGTGTGTGTGTGTGTGTGTGTGTGTGTGTGTGTGTGTGTGTGTCGTATGATTATGTCTATTACAATAAACTCAAAAGTTCACTAGTAGATGAAACCTGATATTTTAGCAGAACTGCACTCAGAAGGGGTCCAATTACAATCCTCTCTCTCCACAGACACACACACACACACACACACACACACACCTCCCCTTTATTACTGTACTCTGAAATCTATTTGCCATGTGCTCAGGAACCCTCCGTGCCAAAGTTTTACTGTTCCTCCCTCTCTCTTTCTCTAACTTGTCAAATCATATAAGTGAAAACACGTCGCATATATTTAAGTCCTTCGTTTTTACAATAATGGATTTTCAATGCTTAAAGCATTGGTCCGAATGACATCATGGTGGGGTATTAAAAATCTATTCTTTCACCAGCTCCAACAGACAATAACTGATTCAATACCATCCATAATCTGCACCGGTGGAAAATGTTCCCCCATAACTTCTCCAGAACTTTCCAGACGTGCGCTGGTTAAAAACATATAGGAGCACAAATCACTGCTGAGGTGGAAAATGAAGAGGACCAGAATATAGCAGAACCATGCTTTTTTTTTTTTTTTTTTTTTTGAAGCAGCATGTTTTCAATTACTGTCATCTTAAGTGGAGAGCAACAAGAGCCAAAGTATTACAGTAAAGATACAATGTTTGGAGCAAAGCAATATACTGCATATCTTCAGTGGTTTGATAGTATCTTGGCAGGATGTGCAAGGAAACCTGTGGAAAGTCTCAAGGTCCCTCGGACAAAATGTACAGGAGCTATCTCATATTCATTTTGTGCTATTGTTCTACATAGGCTGTTTACTTTTGGGACTGTGAGGTCAAAAAAGAGGTTTGCCCAAAAAATGCAAGTCAAATACGGTACAAAAGAAGCCTTTTTACACGTCTCTCATTTATACAATCTGAAATCAGAGAAGAAGACAGATGTTGAAAGCTGAGTTTTGTTGAGACATAGGGCCAATGCAGGCTAATGATGGAAATCCTCCACCTAAGTAGAGGTGTAGATCACCCTGTATGCACACAGAGACGGGGGCTAAAAGCCCTCATGTGACAGCTCTAGAGGAAAATAAACACGGCCACTAAGAGATAAGCATTTCTAATCCCGGGGAATAAATACGCAGGGTGATGAATGACTGAGTGACAGCTTAAAGACAGAGCGTATTTGTATGGGCGTACTTCCTCACGGCAACATTACTCACACACAGCGTACAGTTGTCAGGCAATTTTCTCTCTCTCTGCAAATAGCGCTATTCTCTCAACACGCTCAGTACGCTCTGCATGCCCGCACGCCGGTCATGCTTTTTAAAATGCCCTCAATTACTGCAGTTGACATCAGCTCAAAAGCTCAAGTTACACTCAGTGTAAAAGTGGGGAAAATGAATGAATGGCATCATATTTATTCGATGCCCAGCAGTGGCTGAAGATATAGTCTGCCAAGCTAGGGTGCATTACTACAAGTAGCAGTCTAATCCCCACTTTCCCCTGTCGCATACACATATAAACACGCACGCTCAAACATATGCCTGATGCTAATGTGAAAACCACATGTTTCTGTATATTCTCCGTCTTTATAGCGAGAAGTAATTGTCAGTCAAGCTGTTTTATGTCACGCTGGCCACTGTAAAATCAGCAGAGCGCTGCAGTGAGCACCTTCACAGGTATGAGAGGATCGGGTTTCATATCAATATCATTTTAGCAGATGGTAGACTTTACAGGAAATGGTATTATGATTGCTGTGGATCCTGATTTGCAGCCACTGTGTTGATACTGGCAAGTGTGCAGAATGCTGAGAGTAAAGGTGAAAGGTGAAAAGGGGAGAGTGCTCACAATGAAACTTGCACAACCATGTAGGCACGTGAACATGCCTGTGTGCACGCATGCATTCACATACAGTATGCATGCACACACGCAGGCACCTACAAATGTTAATATGTATGTCAACTTTTTGTAATGTGACCTTTTTCAAGAGCTGCTCTGACAAAACATCAGGTCCCATCCTAGTAATAAACTACATTTTGAATGTGCTTGCTTCCTTCAAAGTGGATAATAATAGTAGGATGATACATTAGTAGGACACACACAGACTTGCTCATGTCCACAGACCCCCCAACACACACACACACACACACACACACAAACCACACGGAGAGATATGAGTGTACATGCTGACACTTACAGACCAGACCACCCTGGAACTATTCTGACAAAGAATCCCCTGCAACTGGTGTATAAGTGCAGGTCTGTGCGTGTGTGTGTGTGTGTGTGTGTGTGTGTGTGTGTGTGTGTGTGTGTGTGTGTGTCCATTCCTCAGGCTCCAGACAGACTCCTACCCTCCTCGCCCTCCACACAGACAAAAAGTGAGACAAAGTAAGGTGAGACAGGAAAATGTTGAAAATTGGGGGTATGACCCCTTTAAAAGGCCCTTTGAGCAGAGAGAGAGAGACACACACACAAAGAGAGACACGCAGAGAGAGAGAGAGAGAGAGAGAGAGAGGGATTTGAACCCTTGTCATCAAGTCCCATGACTAACGCTGGTATAATAGTGGTGTGGATAAACTTGGACACATACAGTAGACCACATACAGACAGAGGCCTGACTGACGCACCCTCAGGCCTGGAAATCTATGTGTGTGGCCTGATCTCTCTTTCTCTGCCCCCCCCCCCCTCTCTCTCTATCTCTCTCTCCCGCCCTTTCTCTTCCTCTCAAACTATGTGACTAAAAGGCAGAGAACACAGGAACACAGACAGTACAGTGAGGGTCAAACTCACGAGCCACAGTGGTTTTGCTCTCCTCAAACCACCCTCACTTTGCATTCGCAACACCCGCCTCTGTCCCCCCCTCTCCCTCCCTCTCTCTTTCTCTCTTTCCCCTCCCTCCCCCCTCTCCCCCTGTCTCTTTCCCGCCCTCCCTCCTTATTTTTCCTCCACGCTTCTGGTCTGTGTCTGCCTTTTTTCAGGCTTTCCGTAACACGGTTTGGCAGCGGGGGAGATGGGAAGCCTGCAGATTAAAAAAAAAGAGAGAAAAAAAGAAAAAAGTAAACCCCTTCCTCCTCCCTTTTTTTTCCCTCCACTCCCTTCCCACCGCTCCGTTGCCCCCTCTCCTGTCCTTCTCACCCCTCTGCTCCTCGTCCGTCCCCTGTTCACCTCTCTCCTTCTCTCCTCCCCTCTTATCTAACCCCCCCCACACACCCCCCACCCGTCCCCTCTTCTCCCCTTCTCCACCGCTCTCCTCTCCCACCCCCTCCTGCATAGCTGTTATGTTCTCCATATGCTTTGATGGCTCCTCCACTGAAAGGGGGAAATGATTCAGGCCGCTGGCATGCATGGCAGGGTTGCAGCTGGACACTGCACCTGCAGCTCCCAAAAACAAGCTGACGGGTGCATGTCAGGGAACGTTTGTGTGTGTGTGTGTGTGAGTGTGTGTGTGTGTATGTGTCTCTATATATGTGCATGCATATTTGCGTGTGCACAGACAAACATTCATTGCCCAACCGCACCCGCCCACCCACCCCTGCGCTTTTTTCTCACCATCCGTACAGCTCCCTCCCTTTCTGGCACTCTTCCTCTCCGTTTCCCTCCCTCTTCCAACTCCTTTTCTACTTCTCTTTCCTTTGTTACTCCCACACTCTTTTCTTTGCCGCTCTCAGACGGGGAGCGCCGGCCTAATTGATTTCTGTAGACTGTTCTGAGACTGTATATAGGAAATCAAGCTCACAGCAGCCAGGCAGAGAAGGTCTCTACAGGAGCCTTTAGGGACTGTACTCTTTATATGTGTGTGTGATGGGAAAAGTACCCAAGGCACACAACAATAAGTTATATGAAATCACATAGGGCACCTGGGAGCCGTAACCTCCATGACCCCAAAGCTTGTTAGCAGATTCAAATCAGTCTAGAACCTGACACCTTTGACGGAAGGATGTGAGAGGGAAGGTGAGAAAGTCATTGTGGAATGACATTACACTTTTCATTTTGATTGATGGCGGTTGCTGCTCAGTTGCCGCACCTCCCTGCCTCCATAAATTACTCCATAAATCATGTAATTAGCAGCAGCATCCCCCAGAGAGTTTCGAATGCGGTTTGCACGACTTGAAATTGGGTCAGTAAATCTCTGGCGAGATATTCAGATAATTAAATTGGCGTTTTATTTTAATGGGCTGTGATGTTGGTATGATTTTACTTCTACACAGGAAGTGGAACTGTATGCATACGTTGGACTCTTTAAATTCACTATAAAGTGTCTCTAGAGGTGGATTCCAATCAGCCAATAGACCTTTGAAGGGGACTTTGCAGGGAAGATTAGAGTTTAAACAAGCTATTGTTGTCTCTAAGTGGCAGATAAGTACTGTATGCTCTCTGTCTGACTGAAAACACTGACATTTGTGCAGAGAGATGTTCCATCGGCAGGTTTTCCATGAAAATACACCCGTGCAGGATGCAAGGCATTAGGGTCAACCCTGTTGACTGGAATTTATCGAAACCATACTGTAATTAGCTCCACACTAACAAGCCAGTTGTGTTGAGCTGCAGCCAGGATTATTTAGGAGGAAATAGTATGTGACAATTTGGGTTTGGTGTACAACCATCTACGCACACATACACACACACACACACACACACACACACACATACACAGCACCAAGAAGTTGAGTAAGTAAGTAAACATTTCAGCAGCCGTCAGTGCTCTTCTCTCACCACATCCATTCATCTTCCTGGGACGCCTCCTGTCCCGCAGCACAGCAGCTCTCCCACCTTGGGAGCGAGACAAGAAGCTGAGGTGGAATTTTCACATTTGTTACTCTTTGACAGCTTTACTATGCGTGTGTGTGTGTGTGTGTGTTTGTGTGTGCGTGTGTATGCATGAGTGTGTACATGTTAATCTGTATCTGTTTGTGTATATATGTGTATACAAACTGAATTTGTATGTGTGCATGCATGTAGTATATATGCATGTGTGTATGTGCGTGCATATGTGTCTACTATGTGATGTGTGTATGTGCATCAACATCTGTGTTGGCGTGCATATAGGTGTGTGAACTTGCCACTAACTGGGTGACAGGTTGGGTGCTGCGTGACGCCCTGGGGCCCTCAGGCTCGCTCAGCAGGCACAAGCCGAACACACTATTCCTAACACAATGTACTACTATGCTCTGCTCTGCACCTGTGTTATGTTTTCATGCTGACAAAGATGTGCTTTCCTTTTTCGGGGTGAAGATCTGTGTTTTGTTTCCGTGACTCAGAGACTAAAATAGTAAGGCTGCCACCAGCTCTAAACCAACGTTCTTTGTAGTGAAAAGGGCAAATAACTTATAACACACAAACACAGTGGTGCATGGTTAGCAAATGGGTGGAATGGGTATTACTCACTGGGTAGAACTGGTACTCACATGATGAGGATGCTTAATTCCCGTTCATTCCCCTTTGATTTGCCAATAAAAACACAGGCTTTCAAAGAAGTGAATCTCTAGTGTGTAATAAAAACCACACTGTAAAATATACACCGCATTACTGGACAGTGAAATACCAATTATGTGTTTTCATCAATCATAATCTGCAGTGTAATTACATGTAATTTCACAAAACAAAGTGTTAAGAAAATGAAATCCTAAGTTTAAGGTGGAATCAAAAGATTGTATGAGACCAGAGATGCACAAGATAAGGCTGTTCTCTCCCATGAACACTACACAAGATAATAACACACAGTCACAAAACAGAGAGAATATTTATTTATTCATTCAGCACTCAAAGCACTCGTGACATTCTGACTGTTATGAGTAAAATACAGTTGAAGCGTGGAAAACAGTCCTATATCCGGTTTGGTCAATCATTGTCAGTACCAGGAATGTCCAACCTGTGAAAATATACTACTGCCCCCTAGTGGATTGAGGAATTACTACAACCAAGAGGTTTTGAGGTCACTTGTACTCAGAACTGCTGGTTAGAAAAAAAAACAGAATTGATTTGTAATACTACTACTTATGCACAACAAAATACCTAAGATCATCATCAGCTGGTGTTGTTGTACTTGTGACCAGTGTTCTCTGTAGAATATTGTTTGAAGCGCAATGCTGCAACCAGCATCTCAGTCTCTTGAACATTTCCTACATTAATTAAGTCTGATGTGTCTCCACAGTCCCAAGGCTCTTTTGAGATGTGGGATACAGTAACATCTCTCTCTGGTAGGGAAAATAAGTGGTTAGAGAATTTGTCCCATAACTGAAAGATCGCAAGTTTGACCCCCACAACAGCCACAAGTCCTCGCAAAGTGTCCTTGAGCAAGACACTGAATCTTTCCCTGCTCATTGTCAGTCGCTCTAGTGTCAGCAAAATGCCTAAAATGTTGATATTCTATAGTCCTATTTCTTCAGTCCCTGGAGTCTTATTCCGTTTCTTGTCTCTTCTTGTGATGTTGTAGTGACATCACTTCTTCGAGAGAAATTTCATTTTGTTTCCTAGAGATAATGGAACAGGAACAAAAGTTGTTTAACATGAGACTGAGCCTAGGCCATCTGCAGAAAGCTTGCCTCACGAAAATGAAGATATTCTAATAGAGAACAGCTGAGAAACAGCAGTTCCTTACCCAAGCCTTTGAGGAACCTGTTGACCCTCCGGTGTTCATTGTCGTGGATGGAGTCTAGATATTCCTGCACCCTCACTTCAAAGAGTCCTGGGGAGAGAGAAAGAATCATGAACCATCGGATCAACTCCCTCCCAACAGCTCACCCTCGGCTTACTGCTGCACCTCTGTACCTCGCAGGGCCTGCCTGTGGAGCTCTCGTTCCTGGATGAACCAGCCAAACATCTGGGTCTCCATGAACACCTCCAGGAAGCGACGCATGCTCTTCGACGGGACCGCTTTACGGAAACCCTCCCGCTGGAAGGAGCAGGGGACCGGGGAGGAGGATGAGGAGGAGTAGCCGTCCTCCCGTTCGCTGCTGATGAAGAGCGGATAGTGGCCTACCAGCTCCACGAAGAAACGAACAAAGGCCTCGGACACAACGGTGCTGAGATGGCCAGAGTCTGGAGAGAAGTTGGACGGACATTGTAACATACAGTATGTACAACAAAACACTATTCCAATGTACTACTGATCAAATGGCTCAATTGCATGACTAAATGCATGACTAAAAGTGTTACTACCAATTTTCACAGAGCATTTCAAAGAGCTGAAATGAGAGTCCTAGATCTTTGTGGCTCTAAAAAATGTGGATGGTTTAGACTTCTGTTCTTGATAGGAACTCCTCTACGCTCTTCCCTGTTCATCTCCCATAGTATACTATTGTCAAACACCATGTCATGTCTCACCATTAGCTGTGTCTCCTCCTCTCTCGCTAGCTAGCTCTCTTCTCCTCTCCAGAACATTCTCCAGGGCTGACTGGAGCTTAGAGGGCAGGATGGAGTCCTCATCATCCAACTGCAAGGGACGGGACAGGAGAATAAGCCTATATAAATTATGTACATGTGTGTGTTGAAATAAATCCTTGCACACCTGCACATGTGCGCATGTGTGTGGTTACACATGCAGAAGGACACACACAAACAAGCATAGAAAAGATACACACACAGATCTATGAAGGGCCCACCTGTCTGAGGAAACGACTGTTTCCAAGATCCACAACCAGAACCTGTGTAAGGGAAAATTAAGGTAAGTTACTGTGATGTACATTGTTTTTGGATTTATGTTCTTTGATCTCTGTGAAGCACTTTGTGATGAAGCCCACTGAGCGTCTAGGCTAAAAATAGGCTATATGGATAAGTAAAAGTTTAATAGACATCTATGTCTTACACTACGTCTTCTGGGGTATATGACAAAAAAAAATTAAGCATTATTTTGTGCATAATGTATTAACTGGTCTAAAACTGGGCTATAGCCAAAAAGATCCATGGCTATATGAGAGCTAAAGCATAGACACAACATTGAAATCACATCTAGTGGGGTCTGTTAAAAGCACTTTATGAGTAAATCTGCACTGACTTGACCTAACTGTAAGTAGGTAAAGCAGGTCACTGGGTCCAGTTACAACCCAACACTGCTAAGTATTAGCGTCTAACCCCCCTGTCTATGTCCTGCCTGACCTCCTCCAGGGGCAGCTCAGTGAGCTGGGGCAGGGAGCTGGACAGCAGGCCGACGATGAAGGGGGTCGGGGTGCAGACGATGTCCAGCATGGCCGAGGGCAGCACAGGGATGTAGGTGTGCTGCCATACAAACGGGTAGAGCAACGCCACCACCGCATGGCAGCACTGGGACAGGGTGCTGCAAGGAGGGACGCAGGGAGAATGATGTAATGAGAGGAGGAAATAGACAAGGAGTGGTGAAGGACTAGTCATTGGTTACACAGGAGTCAGATGTGTTTTTATGATGAACAAACAAGCAAAAAGTGTGTATGTTTGAAATAGGGAGATACAGAAATGGAAAGAAAGAGAAAGAGATGGAAAGAAAAGAGACAGAGATGGGGAAAAAAGAGAAAGATACAGATATGGGAAAAAATAGGCAGACAGAGATGGAAAGAAAGAGAAAGAGACAGAGATGGAAAGAAGGAGAGAGAGACAGAAGGAAAGAAAAAAGAAGAGACAGACATGGAAAGAAAGAGGGAGAGACATATGGAAAGAAATAGAAAGACAGAGATGGAAAGAAGGAAACAGAGACAGGTGGAAATACAGAAGAGACAGAGATGGAAAGAAAGGAGAAGAGAAATGGAAAGAAAGAGAAAGAGATGGAAAGAAAAGAGATGGGGAAAAAAGAGAAAGATATAGATATGGGAAAAAAGAGGGAGACAGATATGGAAAGAAAGAGAAAAAGACAGAGATGGAAAAGAGAGAAAGAGATAGATGGAAAGAAGGAGAGAAAGAGACAGATTGAAAGAACGTGGAAGAGACAGAGATGGAAAGGAGAGAAAGAAACAGATGGAAAGAAAGAGGGACAGATGGAAAAATGAGAAAGAGAGAGAGATGGAAAGAAAGCCGAAGAGACAGAGATGGAAAGAAAGAGGAAGAGACAGAGATGGGAAGAAAGAGGAAGAGACAGAGATGGGAAGAAAGAGGAAGAGACAGAGATGGGAAGAAAGGGGAAAAGACAGAGATGGAAAGAAAGAAGAAGGCAGTCCAACAAAGGTGTATCAACTGTGCTGCAAAATAACCAGCCGGCAATATAATACAACAATATAGGAATTGTACTATGACACTGTGTTTGAAAATGAAGATCGGCTTGGCTTATTGGTAGTCTAATTGGATTGATGAGAATATCCAATGGGGACAAAAGCTTCAACACAACCAATTGCTTATCCTCACCACCTGAGGGCGCTACGGTCTCAGATATGTGTTAATACCATGGTTAATACACGCCGGGTGACTATTCCCCACAGTACCAATATTTCCCAGAGAGGAACACAGCGCTACATAATTCCTTTCACACACGTCACTCGACTTCGCATTCCGGTCCTCTACTACTGCGACCTCTCTATCTGGCTCCCACTGGCTTTTCCCTGAAGAAAAAACAAACTGGCCTTTCAGCACAACAGCTCAACAGCAGGCCGCCCTCAAAATATCTCTCAGGCATGTTCCCTGCTTGGACAAAACTGGGACGGCCTTCAAGTCTATTTCAGCAAGGAGATAAAAGAATGCACCCGCGTCTGGACCACCCGCATTTATAATAACTTCATAATAAAAACATTCCTGACATTTTCATCTAACATATGATTTCTCCATATGTAAATAAACAGGGGAAAAAAATAGCTTTCAGATTTTTTTTCCAGATTTTTTTCAGTGCAATTTCACATTTCAAGAGCAACGACCGCCGACCTGAGTTTGTCGGCGGTGAAGATGACCCGGCGCTCCAGCAGCAGAGATCCGAGCACCCTAAGGAGCAGCCGCAGGCTCAGACAGGAGAACAGACACTCAAAGTCCACATGCTCCAGGCGCGAGTCAGAGGGCCGGCAGAGCTCCATCACCTGGGAACGGAGAGGGCAGACAGAGGGAAAATATGTTAAAAATCTATGACCTTAAAGGGGCATCAAGTAATCTATGATCTTTATCGACCTCTATTGGCGACCAGCAGGAATTGCAGCAACCTCAGTAGAACTCATCTCCTCCTACACAAGTCTCTGGCACAGCCCCCATCCCTCTCATCCCCTAACAATAAAGTCACATTTTCACAATAGAGACGAGTAAGCTAGCTAATTTGAGCACAGATCCAACAGAAATGTCATGTGATGAGGTGATATATCAGGATGCAAAATACTGTAATAGTAATAGTTCTTTGTCATTTGCTATTTTTGGTTTGAGATTGAAGCTTTTGTGAATGGGTGAAGAGACTAAGAGACAAAACAGAGTACAGGCCAGTCAGTGAGTTTTGAAAGCCAGAAACCTCAGCATCTGCGGAAGTAATCGTTGAGTCATTGCTACTGATCAACAACCGATATATAATGATATATAATGACATAAACTACAGATCGCTTCCAGTGTCACTAACTTCGGTGCCTGAACCAGGGAGGAAGGTTTTGATGGTGATGGTTCTGCCTGGAGCTGGAAACTGGGCCTCCATGATGGCTCTCATGAAGGGCTGGACCAGGGCCGGAGACAGAGCCCTCCGCCTCTCCACCTCGTCCAGCACCTACAGTACACACACACACACACACACACACACACACACACACACATTAAGTGAATGGGTGTATGTGTCTGGCTTCATCTGGCATCCCTATGAATTTGCTTTCATGTGAATATCATTTATCATCAAGAAGAAGAGAGTGGTTTACCTTGGAGAACAGGTTGAAACAGCCAAGGTGACTAACGATACAGTAGACTTCTGGGAGACGTTTGCCTTTTCCACTAGGCTGAGAAGAAAAGGAGGAGGAGGAGGTTCATACATCACTCCTTTTGGGATAAAAACCTTGTATCGTCAACTTTTCAGAAACTACGAAAATCAGCTTTGGTTTCAGCTTCTCGGCCATACATTTTTTTGAGTTTATCTAATCAGTTTCGAAAGGATTTCATAAGTCTGAGGGCTCTTGAATGTTTGTGCAGTCTTTCAGTGAAAAACGTGAAAATGCCCAAAATTGGAGTTTTCGCATGGCAGCAGCAATATACAGTAATTCTTTGCTCAACAAAATAGGTCTTGCCGTGTGAAACTTTGAAATATGAGACTATGAAACATTCATCTACACACCAACAGAATTAAACACACACACAGAAACACATACTACATAGAAACACATGCAGACATACGCACACACACACACACACACACACACACTTTCTCAGTCTCACACACTTCCTCCCAGACTCTGAGATTGACTGTTTTCCCACAGGCACGCTGACTATTTTGGCACGGTTATTTACTCAGCTGACATCATGGTATTTAGCCACTTCCTGTTCAGTAGCTCTACCGAATGTCACTAAATAAATGTACAGCACATGTATTTATTCTGCTGGTTTCTATTTACCAGTAAACGCCGGCAGTATCCAAACCTCCTGCTGCCGTCCTCGCCAGTCAAAACAAAGGAGAACATCTCACTGCGAGGGATGAGCCAAAACAAACACACAAATAAACATCTGATGGGCATATTTTGGTACTGTTATTAATTATTATGGACTATTATGGACTGTACATAATACATATGAACAGTGAGACCCTCATGGATATTTATACCCATACACACATTCACACACCTATAATACTCATGATGTTGACATTTATTTTTATTCAGCTGTCCAGCCCACATGGATTTACAAGATGCATCTATACATCACACTGCAGTCATGTATAACATAAACAGAGCAAAAAGTGTTAATGTGTTGAATTTTGATATTGATATTTGATTTGGATATTGCGGCTGTTATAAACACTATTGTTGATTTTTACATTCTTAGAGTTAAATTAGTACTGACTATTTTGCTGTGAAGATACACTGAATGTACAAAATATTGTCTCAAAGTTTAAAAATCCTTCTCTAACTTGTCAGCTTCTCTAAATCTACATCTCCTCCTTTGTGATTGGTATAGATAGGGAAATCAATAAGGGATAATGGCTTTTACCTGGATTCACCTCATCAGAGTAGCCTACTTCATGAAAAGAGTAAGTGTCACTAATGTTTTGTGCATTCAGTGTATTTTGAAACATGTAGTCACACATATTCAAACACACACACCTTCACACAGAGGATCCTAGTGTGTGATGTGGGTCTCACCTTGGGTAGTTCTCTACTGGCTCCCAGTCTTTAGCATCAGGGAAACAGAACTGAGGAATGATCCTCAGCTGATCCTCCGTCTCCCTCATGAACTTGAAGCTCCGCTCCAGCTGCACCACAGGTAAAGAAGGGACACTAGTTTGCCAATCCTAAAACTTTTGCCTCTTACATGCGTTCTCATTAACTTTGTTTTTATTCCAGTTATTAATCGATGTTTAGCAAATTAAATCTTAATCAGCTGGCAGAAGTTTGCACATCAATATGTCTGTTTATAAATAAATATTATCAGGTTGCAGTTATGAATTAGGTAGAGTTGAATTCCTGCTGCATAGAGCCATAATCAGATTTCCCTGGTTTAAAGCATTTCAGCTCCTTGGTATGCACAGGATATTGTATGGAACAGACGTGGGATCAGTTACTAAATTACATTCTTTGAATTGTTTTGGATGTTTACTTTTAACTGCTTCTCTGCTCCTTACCTTGGGAGGAAACTGCTGTGTGACCTCTGGCAGATAGGTGGCGCCGGCCTTGGCCTTCTGCAGCGACACAACCAGGAAGTACTCAAACAGCTGGCGCTGGTGCAGCTCCTGCCTCGCTCCCTGGTCCAGAGAGCTGTTTCTGGTATTGGTACCGTTGTAGTGGACCTGAGTCTGGCTTGGCTGGCTCAGTATGGACTGGACCGACACGAGACGCTGACGGTGAGCTGGGAGAGAAGAAGAAAGATGCAATGCTGGTAGAAATTGGAGGTGCTCAGTTAAAAAGCTAAAGAAAGACAAAGTGAGGGGCACACGGATCAAGAACTTGCAATAACTAGAAGAATATCCAGCACAAAAATTATTAAGGCCATTATTCCATTGTGATACTCTACCTTTGGCTCTGTCTTCAACTTCACTTTCAGAGTCACTGTTTTCATCTGTAACTGCAGACAGAAGTAGGGTTTATTAAGTCAAAAGATCCACCAAACGTTTATTTAGATAGTTTGCATGATGAAGTGTTCTCGCATTTACATTTCAGGTATTTCGCTGACACTCTTATCCAAAGGGACTTGACTACAATAACTGCAGCTACAGCAGAATAAGCTTTCCTTATAAGATCACCAACATCACAGCAACCTCACCTCTCCCTGAGCTGGTCTCAGCATAATGATAGACCCTTCTCAGGTGTTTCTTCCCAATCCGAGCCTCAAAGATACTGTTGATCTTCAGTACAACCTGTTGATAAAATGTAATGCATGTGACTCATCAACTCATGATGAATATCTGTTCTGATTTGTGCATATCTGTTGTTTTTAATTTCTATAGCACTGTTTATACACACACACACACACACACACACACACACAAACTAATATACAAAGCCTGGGTACAGAAATACTACAGTGTGATATGTTTCCCTTTAGGTGAAACAAAACCCCCAATAATGATGTTTTGGTCGCTACAGTGGAACTTGGCAGCCATAATGAATTCAGGTTCAAGTTGAATGAGATTGAATAAATCTTTCCTCTGCAAGTGATTAAATAATCATTAACCAATGTTTTGGCAGTCATAAAGCGATGTGGCAGGCATTGTAGGTGTAGGATGAAATCCAGCATGACTTTTTTTCTGAATATTATTTTTTTTCTTTTAGTAATTCAGTTTGAATAAAAGGAAACATTTTCTCCAATATGCAACATGATTTCTTGGACAGGGATTCTGCACAACTCCAGAAAACACCTTTGCTTTCTAAAAAAAACAAAAAAACAAAACACATTCTCCTTGGGAAATCGCTATCATCAGTGTTGCAATTCTGAATTTTGTTGGATTAAATGTCCTGCCCTAACACATGCACAGCCACACACACACACACACACACACACACACACACACACACACACACACACACACACACACACACACACACACACACACAGTATGTTTTGTGTGTATTGTTTTGTTCTGATTTTTGGAAACAAGTGTTATGTTTTTATATGTTATCCTCTGGCTTGTACTGTTGTTTGTACCTTTTTATACCCATTCAATCAATCAAGCAATCAAGCTATCAACCTATCAAGCAAGCAATCAATCAATCAATCAGTCAATCAATCAATCACACACACCGTTGGTATCCTGCGGCAGGTGCGGCTGTAGGGATCCCCAGGCAGCCAGGCGGTCTGTTCAGGCCCGGTGGGGGTGGAGGGAGGGCTCAGCTGGGGTGGAGATGAAACCCCCCCGCTGCCGGTGCTGTGGGTCTGCTGGTTGGATCTCCGCAGGTCCAGCAGCTTAAAACTCCTGCCTGAATTCTGCCTGAAGAAGCCCGGCCTCGACGCCTATAGTGAGGGAAAAGACCAGATCCAGATCTCAAGCAGGGTGGAAGTGTGCCGCACAGAATCCATATTTCTGAAATAGCACAAGCCTTTCATAGTCTTCTAAAGTAACAGAAATAGATGTGTTTTCACTATAAAGCACACATCTCAGAGCAGGATAATACAGTGGTGATTGCATTATGTGTAGCATGTATTGCAGGAACCTTGGTGGTGTCGGCACCAGGAGAGGAGGGCAGAGACTGCTGGGAACACTGACTGTCCACCTCAATGTCCTCATATGGGTTCTCCTTTGACGAGTCTGCAGGAAGAACGAAGATGGCAACATTCAACTCATGGTTATTAGTGTTTTTCCAATTACTGTTTTTATGCATTAAAAAGTATATAGTAGGGTTCAACCGAAATGGGTTTGTGAAAACCAATACTTCCACCATTTCTTTTGCTTTTTTGCATTAGCCTTTAGATCATGTGACACTGCACCGAATGTACAAAATAATTGGGACATCCTCCATGGAGTTGTACAATCCACATCTCAGTTGTCTCAAAGCTTAAAAATTCTTCTCTAACTCGTCTGCTTCTCTGTATCTACAGCTCCTCCTTTGTGATTGCTATAGTTTTAATAAGGGAAATCAATAAGGGGCAATGGCTTTAACCTGGATTCACCTCATTAGTGTACTTCATGAAAGAGAGTAAGTGTCCCTAATAATTTGTATAAAAGTCTCCCACCCCACCTATTCAATGCTAGGGAACGCTCTGGAATAGATTACTATGTTTAAGTGAAAAATTAATTTACAATGGTAAAAAACTTAGAAAAAAACCCCCTGTTTATTAGAGACATGGGCACATGAATAGAATAGAATAGAATAGAATAGAATAGAGGTTTCTAACCCAGGATGTCCTCATAGTGATGTTCTTGAGACAGCGTACGAGAGAAGAGGGAACTAGTCGACTGACTGTGAGACTCTCTGTCTTCAGACTCAGAGGATTTCCTGACATAGTGAGGAGAAAAGTACAAGTTAATATGTACAGTATAATTAATTTGTGTACATATAGAGTTGTATACATATAACCATAATACAAAAGCCTAACAATATTTTTGCTACATTTACTATTATTAGAGTTTGATACCAATGTTTTTGTATTGAATCTGCCTCTATTCAATATCTTTATATTTTTCCATTTTCATGACAAAACATGTTTTCGTTTTGATATTCGTTTAGGGTTAGTAGCTATTTAAGGCAGGGTGACTGAACTCCCATATGCAATGGTAGGGGAAACTGGGATACCTTACTACCCATCAAGGAAGAATTCATTCACAAAAAACATTATTGGCCAATTAAATGAACAAATAAAATGTCTTTGAAGGATTTTATGTGGCAGTAGTCAAGGAGGAATCATCATATCCATCATATCGGCAGTGGATCACATGACAGGCCAATATCCGATATTTAATAAAACGGCCAGTATCGGCAAATGGATATCCATACCTGTTGATGTTGTCTCGGAGCCTGTCACCCCTGGGTCTCCTGTAGGTGCCCGGGGGAGGCTGGGGGGAGGCGGAGGGCAGCGGGGGGAGGTTCCTGCGCCCTCTCCCCTGCCTCTGGCTCTTCCCTGCGGGGGCGGTGTTGGTTGGGTGCTGGAAGGTGCGCTGGGGCTTGGGGACCGGGTTGATGGGTGGCGCCCCCGGCTCTGTGTACACGTTCTCTTGGGGTTCTTTCCCTTCTCCGGTCCCAAAGGACTTGGCAGCACCCATCACCGCGTCGGACTCCACCTGCTTGTCCTTGCCGGGCGGGCTGAAGTAGTTCCCGAGCTCTGCAGGGGTTTTACCGTGGCTTTCTCCCATCGCCTGCTCCAGCTTTCGAAACAGAGTGAATACAGCTCTCTTTTCCTGCGTAGTTTGTTCCGCTGTTTTCCTGTCTTTGCTTTTCCTCAGCGTCCCTACCTGCTGCTTCACAGCCTCCATGGGTGAACAAGGCCTTGAATCCCCAAGCTCTCCTGCATTCTCCTTCCCATTGCTCTGCTTCTCCTTGTGGGCTGCTCTCCTACACTCCTCCCCTCTTTGGATCTCACTTTTACCATCACTGCTCTTGAGCGTCCCTCTTTGGTGTTTCGCAGGCTCAACCGGTGAACAAGGCCTCGAATCCCCAAGCTTTCCTACATTCTCTTTCCCAAGGTCCTGCTTCTCCTTGTGGGCTGCTCTCCTGCAACCCTCCACGTTCTGCTCATCAGTAGGTTTACCATTGTTTTTAGTTAGGGATTCTGTCCTTTTTACACCGGTGCATGGGACTGGAGAGGAGGAGGTTGGCGGCGTCTGAGTGGACTCTTTCCCCTCCCACTGTGAGATCTTCTCCTTGATGTTTCCTCCGTGGGTCCTGGGGAGCTTGCCGCCCACCAGTGGGGCGTTTTCGTTACCCTGAGGGTCGAAGGTCGGCCTCCTGTGAGCCATCATGGGTGATCCTCGGTTGCTCAGGTTGTCCAGAGGGGTGAAGGGGAGTTTCAGCGTCCCCTCTCTTCCCTGCTCAGCTCCCTTGTTTTGCACAGAGGCAAAGTCACCACTCGTCCCACCAAGATAGCTCTTCTTGAACCTAAAACACAAAAAAATTAGCATCATTTTTACAAAAGGGTGATGTGAACATTGATATGGACACAAAGTCAACACATGAAATAGCACAAAGTGATAACAGACTGCTAATAAACATGATAAAAACTAAAAATGATCCAAATAAAATAGATAAGAATAAAATGGTGACACCTTGTGATACCTTACTCATTGAAGGCCATATTTTGACCATATTTTACAAAATTCCTCAGTAATACACATCATCATCTTACCCAATGATATGAACATGCACTACCTTTATAGTCATAGCTCATTGATTATCTGCATTTGACTAGGGAAACCACTGACTACGCTAACACCAGGCTAAGGAACTGACCGCTACCAGATCTTCCTGAACTCCCAGTGCGCTCGTTGTGACTGCCAGTGAGGGGACAGTCAGTCTTTTTCTGGCGACAGTGGGAAAATCCAGCCCTGGTCTCCAGTCTGGGAGTAAATGCCAGAGGACAAGCCTATGACCGAGCATCTTCTTCTCATCAGCCACGCTAAATAAACACATACTTGGACCAGGGCCCACTTCATCAAACATTATGTTTTAATAAATAAACCGGAGGAAATGGGAACCCTAAGTTGAAAGACCTTTTGTGACTTTTCCTTAATGGACACAATGAGTAAAGGCTTTTTGGGACCAACCTATAAATCTTGTTACTTATTTCTCAAGCTCAGAGGGAATTTGAGAGATACGATGGCTGATTTCTTAAGCAAAAAAAAAAAAAAGTTCAGTTATCCCACAGAAAAGCCCATTCTGATGCAAACCTGTTGACAGTGGAGTAGATGCAGTCTGGCCCTGCAGTCATTCTCTTAGCAGCCGCCATGATCACTGTACACCTGAGAGAGAGAGGGGTGGGGGTGGGGGGGGGGTGAACACAGAAAAAGAGTAAAGCATCTTTAGCCAATTCTTCCATCAGTTCTGGCATTCAGAGCTTGGATTTGAACTTCACATAACTTTTATTGACATCCTGTCTGGCTCGGTTTCAATGGAGGGCTTAAGTGTCAAGTGACCCTAAATGCTTTTTCATTGGCTTCTCGCCCCACCAAGAAACAATTCTGGAGAAACTGCTGGTGTGAAGGAATCTAATGACAGCAAGACTGGATGAGACTTTGAGTGGTTTTGTTCCTACTTACCAAGTAGTTACCAAAAACGCCCATTTTAAGTTATTTTATCTAGAATTGAGAATCATGATTTGGTAACGTTTTACAATATGGTACACAAAATCTTAGTAGTTATCAAGGAACGAGTAAGGAACGAATAGCAATGCATCATTACTTCATGATTACCGTCCCATGATTACCTTTAAGTTGAAAAAATGAAATGGTAACTAATGGAAAGGTAATCACGAAGTAATGATGCATTACCAGTAACCACTCAGTATGGTGCTCTACTTTACTTGAGGGGACACAAAAATCGTAACTAATATGGAGGTAATGAGGAAGTAATGATTTATTATTGTTTGCGTGCCATTTAGCACCTTATTCAGAACTAATCAGGAACAATTCATTAAGTACGTGTTCATTATGCGGATTTACAGGTATCCAGGAACTAATCATGAGATACTGGTTCATTAACATGGTATCTAACAATCCGATCTTAGGTAACTTATCATTATCTACTACTACTACTTGATTCAGAGTTATTCAGGAACTACTATTTGTTAACTAGCAGTTCGTTCCTGATTTGATCCTTACTCTAGATTTTTTCTAGATTTTGTACACCGTATTGTAAAGTGTTACCCAGGATTTTCTTAATAGAAGTGAGGAAATCTGCTAATTAATGAGATAATTTCCCTAAACATAGATTCCAATGCAAATCAACTTGTTTTAAACATTTTCTTGAGTCAGGTGACATCTTGAAACAGGTGTAAGCGGTCAGACTCTGAAAATATTGTCACTTTTTTTAAGAATTTGTTTGAAACTGACTGCATTAGAAAAAAGAGGGAAGCTATCTCACCACTCTGGCAGATTTTTTCACACAAGAATCAATCTGAGATTAAGTGATTTATTAAGATTGACGTTTTATGCAGCGTGACTGTTCTGTTTACTCACAGCTGGTAATGTGCAGCAGTCAGGAGCCAGCTGGGCAGACTCAAGGAAAAAGCATGACAGCCAGGGGATTCAGTGTGACTCCCAAGAGGAGTTCATCACACAAATCAACATTTCAAGTCCACACTCATCACTCTTCTCTCCCTATTATTTCCTTTCAGATATTCTCTCCTGTTTCCTCCTCTCCTCTCCTCTCCTCTCCTCTCCTCTCCTCTCCTCTCCTCTCCTCTCCTCTCCTCCACATCTCTCAGGCCAATGTTTCAAAGTTCAGTGGCCTCTGAGATAATCCTTTGTATTTTCCAGCTCTGGGACTGTTGTCATCATTTGTTTAGTTGATACGAAGCCCAAGTGGCAGTGTGAATAAGCAGAGGGACAGCGTATGTCTCCTAAAGCAGCAGAGTAGCTGATAAGCTGAGAAACAGACATTCAGATACACAATTATGTACGATAAGGAAGGAGAACATACCATCCAGAGCTGCGTGATTAATCAAAAAACTAAAAGGCTGTTGCAGTTTACATTTTTTCTCAAAGGGAAAGATGTTCAAGACGGCTTCCTAAACAAGATACTGGTGTTGTGTAGAATTTCTATTTTATTTTTGTCTTCAAACGGAGCAGATTAAAACCATAAGCATCTTATTTTCTCCCCTGTAGATGTTTCATTACAATTATTTAAGTGCTGAAAAAGAAACTGTGTCGTAGTAAATGCTCTGCCCTCATGTAGTGTAATTCATATTCAGCAACAAAATCTCAGTATGATTTTTTTTTTATCAGTATCATCCAATCTTATCAGCATCCATATCTTAATGGGCCGACCCAAAGTGACTAGAGAAATTTGTTCATCCACAGGCAAAGACAAATGTAGAGAAAGTGAGCAGATTAATACAGCCGACTAAAATCCCACTGTAAGTACACACAATTTTATATATCAAATGGCATATCATTAAATCTCTATGCCTTACCTCCCTCTGTTGTACAGGTTCCATGCATGCACTAGTGGAACAGGAGCATACTGCCACAGATGCTATCTCAGCTAAAACAGTATCCATTGGTATGACTTCCAAACCGCCTTGATGTACCGTTTATCCAGGATAGCTAAAGTCGGCAAACGCAGTTTTCTAACTTACTGATTTAATATAAAGTGTGCTGCCTGGAAGTGATGCGTCAGACAATTGAATGAGTGTAGAGAAGGGACATAAAAGTCCCACCTCAAAGTACTGTACATCCCTTTTCCCTGCCCCCTTTTCCCAATCTGCAACTCTCACTCACTCTGAATTGACTTCCTCTCTCTCTCTCTCTCTCTCTCTCTCTCTCTCTCTCCCTCTCTTTCTCTTTCTGTTCATCTCTCTGTCTGCTGTCTCTTTCTCTCTCTCTCTCTCTCTCTCTCTCTCTCTCTCTCTCTCTCTCTCTCTCTCTCTCTCGCTGATGAATTTTATGAACATGCTATATTTTCTAATAGGAATGAATGAATGAAACTTATAATAGATCTAAACTGATTGTAATAATCTAGTCCAGTAGCTGCAGGGGAAGGAGTGGTATATCCAGAGGTCATCGTGTTACATCATTTCCCTCCAAATCCCAAGTTCGTTGGAATCCACATTGCAGCAACTGCCTCTAGACCACAGTTGCAATGACAGCTGTAGCAAAATGTCCCATCCCCTTTGCCCCTAGTGTATTTTCACATCATTAAAAAAAAGCATTTAAGAAAGCCCAGATAAAAAAATAAAAACTGTGGGTGACACAAAGAAACACCAGGGGGATTATAAAAACTGTCTCACCCAAAAGAGAATAAAAAAAATAAAAAAAATTAAGATGATAAACAAAAACACAAGTGAATTCCCTTACAATTCACATCTGTAGACCTCGGCTAATTACAAACACTATTTTGTCTACATTATGCATAAAAGCATCCTTTAACTGACATGTAAGGAAATCACATGAGCATCAAGTAATAGCCTGAAATTTCTAAAATGTGTAAATGAGTATGGAATACATGTAAAGGAATATATAGTATATATTTTTTTAACCAAGTCCTGAAGTTTCTTAGCTTAATTCTAGACATAATCTATGTCCATATAACTACTCTAAATGCTGAATGGAAAAATATGCATATGAAAATTAGAAAATCAGGTAATGTTTTGTGATAGTTTGTAATATTATTCATACATTAAACCAGAAAGTAAACCAGACGAATCTCTCTAATGGTTACTATTACCTTTTTGTCAGCATGGCAAATTCAGATCAGTTTCAAATCATTTGTAACAGTAGTCTATCCTAACATATACAGCACTTTATAATTGTACACCCAGTTTACTTCAGCATAAACACAAAACACACCAACAGTATTTTTATGTTAACATGCCCTACCTGAGTTCAAATCCTGGCCAAGATCAATGCTGGATCTCTTTCGACGTGTCAGACAGTAGACTGAATGCAAGTATTGGCGGCGCAGTTTTTTAAAAGCACGTAGAAATCAGCCTGCAGCCAATAGTAGGGTGACTATAACCCACAGTGGCACGGTGACAGGTGAGAGTTGAACAGCTGCCCCCTCTAGTAAGCTGCTGTCACTCTCAGCTGTTTTCTTTGCGCCTGTCGTTCCACTTTTCACCTGTAATTCCACTCCTGTCCTGTTGGTGGCAGTAGAGCAGCGCCGTATTCTGCGAGCAGTGACGTGAAACAAGAATCCGCATAGCGCCACAGTAAACAGAGATGGTCGCCACTCCAAGAACAAGCTAACGTTTACCTGAACAGAAAGGTAAGACTGCTGTTTTGGGTGTTTAATTTATTCTCCGTTTGAAACTGTAACTGCCGGCAGTTTGTTCGCGGTGTTATACATTGACTTGTAGGTGTAATAGACGCGGAATTGGGTAATTTGCTACTCGATGTGTCCCCTTGTTATGTGCCTTGTCACTTCTTGGTTGCAATCAGAGATGGGCAAAAATAAAATACGTCCTCTTACATGTCACTCCTTTGAGGAAACCACAAAACGCTGGTCAGAAGGACTGTAGCGTTAAGTCAGTAATTAGAATACACGTATTACGTATTCTTAAAATATGCAACATTTATAAATAAAACATAAGTCGTCCCCATCCGTTAACAAACAAACTCCTGCGCTTGGAAACAGACATTTCTAAACATCCACAAACAAACGAACTAGCATCTTAACCCATTGCTTCGTGTTGTGTTAAAAAGAAGAAATTGCCAAAAGATAAAGATTAAAAGTTATGTAAGACTTAGACGTTATGTAAAATGTTAAGTATCTGATTACCAGTCAGGTTGTTTGTCTGTATTTGTATGGGATATGCTGTTTGACCTCATTTTCTAGGTTGATACTCCAGGATTTGAATGGGTTTCAGTCCTGGGCAAACTGTAACAGCATGTTTGTCCTGTGATCTAACGTTACAAATACAGTTGATATCCTTTGAAAAGGACATCCTGCTGCCATTTGCACTTTGAGTGTGATGTGGCATACAGTGTATAACACATGAGGTGAAACCCTGTTTGCATTTGATTCAAAGGAGTGTTTGAAGTTGATTCAGAGCTTGTTATATCCTTTACTTGAGTGGACAGTGTGCACCACCAGATAAATGGTGCTGGGCTAGTATCCAAGACATACGCCTACTGGGTGGGACCACACTCATTGAAATAATATCAGTTATGATTATGAAGTGATTTGTCAATGAAATGAAAGGCAAGTGGCTTTTGTATTGGTGTATATATTGATTTTCATGTGTGGTAAGCCTAAGTGATAATCATACATTCTACACTCTAAACAGATGAACTAAGTAGACTGATTGATATTGGATATCATGTGTTCGATTCAAAAACACTATAGATTTGTTCAATTTTCACTCATATATGAGGCATCCAGTCTGTAAAAGTGTTCTCCTTTAGTCAGCTAAGGACTTAGGTTACTGACTATCCTTTAAAATATGCCATAATTTGTTTTATTTTTGCACTCTCAATCATTTCATATGAGTAGGTGTCACTGTCAAATTGTGAATGTCTCACTTTGAAACAAAAATCTTCATATAGGCCTAAATATAGAATATAGTAATCTAGTAAACTAGACTTATAATATTAGTACAGCTCAGCATTTTGATATCCCCTTCCTTCTTTTCAGAGCTTTGCCATTGCTGTAGGCCAGTGTTTGTCCCATCTGGTGTAGTGGATGACATTAGCTGAGCCCCCTCCCTGTCCCGTGGCCGTCCCCTGAAGACCTCCACCAACACCAACACCACCTCCTCCTCGTCCTCCACCTCCTCTTCCTCCCTCCGGCCGCCCCTGTGATGCCTCCCTCGTGCTGTGGCTGCCTGTCACAGTACACCCATCATCATCTGGTTGCCTTCCTCCTCACCTTCTTTAGGTAAACTAGACCCGCCCCGCCTTAATAGTTTTCATCACACTGGAGTTGTTCACCAAACCTGCTACAGCTGTTTTTGGAAATGTTCTCCTGGTTTAGTTTCTAGACAAAGCAGCATAGTGGGCCTGCGATATTAGACTTGTCCTCTGGGTAACTGGAAAACTAATGAGGTATAGATTGTTCACTGTTATGGTTGGGAAACAATGCTTTTGTTTTGATTTTGCTTTGTTTCTAAGATTATTTTATGAGCTTTTTGCTTTATTAGATATTTACAGTGGAGAGAGATAAGAAAGATGGAAGAAAGACTATATGAGACTCTGCAAACTAAGTCCACGAGCTGAATTCAAACCCATATAATTGTTGCAACATTGTTTGTTCCTTCGCCGTTGAGCTATAAGGGTGCTTGAAACACTGCTTTTGTATACAAAACAGAGTTTTAAAATATAAAGCCACACCTGCTTCACTGGATAGCGTACAGTTGACACAAAAACCTGTTATGCACTTTCGCCTGCTGAGCCACAAAAAGAGCCCACATACAACATTTTTGGAGTTATATAACTTGAGACATGGCAAAGTGAAAAGGAGAGCTCAGTGTAGCTAGAGTATAAAAGCACAATTAAATGGCTTGGGTTATCAAATTCCAGAGTAGGTCAGAGATCTATGGTGCAAGGTTAAGATAGGTCAAACACTGTTAAGATAGCATGTGTGTATAATGATTTCCAAGAGGCAGTGTTCCTGGATGTGAAAAATATGGGAAATGAATTATTTTCAGGTCTCAGAAACTTTAGGAATGTCACAAAATGTGCAAAAATATGGAACATATTCTTAAGTCCTGATGCATAAGACTCAATATTTGTGTAATTGTTCATTGTCTTCTCATATATATTGTGGTGAAGATTAGTCTTCAGCTATATTGTAGCGGTCTAGTTGGCAGTCCCATAGGCCGCCCACAGTCGGCATACATCACATTTAACATTGACTAAAATCATAGTATCCTGTCAAGAAATTAAGGTCTTGAAAAAAATGAATGTTGAAATGGAGAGTGTGCAGCGACAGTAAACACAGCAGGGCTTCAATAATTTTTTAAAGCCAGTTCGTAAATCCCTTGCCATATGTTTCTTTAATTCAGGCCCAGTCAGTAGTCAGCGTAGTTAATCTTTGACTACAGTAGCTGTGGTATCACAAGTCTGCGTCCATTTCAGACGCTCTTATCAGAAAGGTAATGCAAAATGCCGTCTGCAGCAGTTAGTAGCAGACAATGGGTACCGCAGTTCAGCACAATTACTAAAACAGTTGGGTTTGACTTTTTGGCCATTTCCCATTTCTCAGATAATGACGTTGCATTCCAGTGTTTCCCCTAACTGTGTTCAGCAGCGGTGGACTCCCTGCTACTGGGAAATTGACCCTTCTGCTAGAAAAAGAAAATGAGCATTCATCATCCGGCGTTATT
This sequence comes from Centroberyx affinis, assembly GCF_046629955.1. NCBI lineage: Eukaryota > Metazoa > Chordata > Actinopteri > Beryciformes > Berycidae > Centroberyx > Centroberyx affinis. The sequence continues at coordinate 92,444 of NW_027280641.1, read as the reverse complement.
GTTTAGCCCAAAACAAAACAAACAAATAAGGGAGAATTATGGCCCAGTTAGTTAATAGATTATGAAGAGGTACTGTTACTGATACTGGTAATAGGATCGCAAACAAACCCAGTTCCGACAACAAAAATGATCCCCTTTGCATTTTTCTATGATCCTTGTTTGGCTTGTCAGGCCTACTGCTTTAGAAGAAGCAAGATGAAAAAATGGACAGTCAAGCAAGACTGAAAACCAGTTTAAGAAGCTGTTTATTAAGGTCTAACAAGACAGTTGTAAACCTCCTATACCTCTTACATTCCCTTTCCATTTGCTAGCCAGTAGCCAAAAAGTGATACTTTGTTTTGATCTAGCCAAGTAATCAGTACTTGTCCCTTTACAGCTTAAGGATGAACTTTGGCCTGGTTATTCCACGTGGGTGTCTTGAATAAGTCTCTATCAAATTCCTGTCGCTTTGCTTGCTGAGTTGCCCCCTCTTCTTCTGTCTCTCCAGCTATGTGCTGCTGCATGCATCCAGGAAGACGTTCAGCAATGTGAAAGTGAGCATCTCTGCTCAGTGGACGCCGTCTGTCCAGAATGACAGCGTGCCGGCCTTCTCCCCTGCCGAGGTACTGAGCGCCGCAATCACAAGTAGAGTAGAGCAGAGCAGAAGTGTAGAGAAACCAGCTGGAGAGGAACTCTATTAGCTCGATCACAATAGAATAGAATATAACTGAGCTCAATACAATACAATATAATCCTTCCCTCCTTTTATATTAGTTTTTTTTGTACAGTTCTGAATCTGTCCATGCAGTATTTTGTGAAACTGTATATGCATATTTGTATGTTTTGTTTGTGTGCTGTCTGCAAGTTTTATTGGTGTCTTTATGATTTTTAAAAAAATTTAAAATATGTTTTTTTTATGTAAAAGAAGAGTAGCCTATTTGAGCTAAAAGAGATCCTAATAAGCAATCTTCCCCTGCAGCGGTATTGTTTATGGCCCAATCACAGTAGAATAGAGTAGAAAGGAATAGGATGAAATTAATGCCTTCTGTACAGGTTGGGGTTTGCGCTCAATCAGTAGGTATGCTGAGCTGAATAGAACAGAGTAGAATGGAATAGACATCCTCTGTCTAGGGAAGGTACTGTATGTGCTCAATGAGTAGAGACACACTGGGTTGAGAAGAAGAGAATGCAGGTTTCTCCTGTTTCTTTTTTTTTGTTTTTTTTTTTGTTCCATTGCTCAGCCTCCAAGCCCCCCAGCTCCCCTCCTGTTTTTTTCTGACCTCTTGCCACAGCCACTTATAGAATACTTCCCCTAAACAGGATGTTAGCCCTTTGGCCTCGGACTTCTAATTATGTGGTATTGAATTTCCTTCGGCCTCAGTGTGTGAGAGAGTCACAGTGCGTGGAGAGGCTTATCAAGTGACCAGTGACGTAATGATTTTGGCTACCCTTGCCTCTGAGATCAATTGTAAAGGCTAGATTCCATTCACTCAAGTGTTAGCTTATAGTGTAACATAACCATATAATATCATGCAGGATGGGCCACTTTTTTGCTATTTATTTTATTAATTAATGTAGTTCAGTGGGTGTCAAAGTGAGATCTGGGCACACTCAAAATGAGAAATATTTTAATTTCACTATCATTTAATTCATTCATGTGTAAAAATGACTTTTGTAATAATAGCTTTCACTCTCACCACTATAATCTCCCAATGTACAGTTACACAATTCAATACAAAATCAACAAATTGTTTCCCATAAGGGGGGTTCTGGGACAAAATCCTATCATGTGTGTCTATTTGGACATGAAAAGGAGAACCCCTGATGTAGTTAATTAAACTGTGTATAATTAATTTTGCTCAGACATGGGAGGACAGTCGTCTGTTTGCAAATAAAGAGGAGGCCACGCTGTTCCTGGGAGCGCTGGACACCATCTTCCTCTTCTCCTACGCTGTGGTGAGTAGCGAACACGGTTTCCTGTGTTTAACAAGCTTCTGAGAGAAGCGGGGTCTGCCACAAGTATCGGCCGAATTGGCAGCAGCTGCGGGCGCCACGCATTCACAGTGTGCCAAGTAGGACTGGGGAGAAAAGTTGATTCATGTCTTTCACTTGCATTCCTTCAGCAACGTTGGCCTCCAACAGCAGGAAAATTGCTCCTGCTGCTAGAAAAATGCATCATCCCTCCAGGTTTTTGTCAAAATCAGACCTGTAGGAGCTGATGTAAGAGTTATGGTCTTTCAAAGTCTGAAATTTTGACTTTTGTTTATAGTATCCCCATTAGGCCAATCAGTGTAACAGTAGCATATTCCCCCTATAGTGAAATGTAGTGACGACATAGTTTTCTGTGTCATTTCTGTTGTTTTTCTTGTCCTGCCCACACAGGGTCTGTATGTTAGCGGTGTGATTGGGGACAGACTGAACCTACGCTACGTTCTCTGCTTCGGCCTGTGTGGCTCCGCTGCAGTGGTGAGTATTCACACATTACGGTGTGTTGTGTGTCTAATCCTACAGATTTTATCTTTTGTTGGGGGTTTTAAACTCTGAGAAATGTTGAGATACAACTCTTGCAACTGTCTGTGTGTTTGCAGGAGTTCGTGTTTGGCACTCTGACCGAATGGCTCCACTTCTACAACATCTACCTGTACTGTGGCCTGTGGGTGCTGAACGGCCTGCTGCAGTCGGCCGTCTGGCCCTGCGTGGTGGCCGTCATGGGCAACTGGTTCGGCAAGTCAGGGTGTGTGACACTTTCTCTCTGTCTGACCGTTTAGAGCAATGTTGGATAAATACAGTTTTTGTGTATGCATTGCAAGTGAATATGTTTAGAACTTGGTTGCAACTGGTAAGATCTATCCAGCATATAAACATAAGTGTCATTTACACAAACTTGAGTCTGTCAAGTCGAGCTTTATGATATACACCCACACAAGGACACACACTCTCGCACACGGCTCACACACGCTCACACTCACACAATGACATCCATTCACGTAGGGCTCCTGTCAAAACATAGACACCATTCAGGCCGAAAGTTTTCCGCAGCTGCAGAACTTGTAAATATAATTCGCTGAATATAAAAATAGCAAGTCAGCTAGCTCTCTGTGAAGTTGCATTTAAGAAAGCATATGAAGAGTTTTGTTCTAAAATGAGATATCCGCCATCTGAAAAAAGTGGCACATCATCTTAAAAAAAGGACTGATGGCGAAATTAAAACAAATTATTGTGGTTGATAAATTGGGAAAAAGCTTTTATAGATTGCATCTGCCATATTTGAGAGATATTGAAAGATGAACCTGAGATAATTAGTTTTTTTTTTAATGGATTCATAGTGTTTTGGAGATTAACTCCTCATAACTGTGCTCCTCCAGGCGAGGCTTTGTGTTCGGCCTCTGGAGTGCCTGTGCCTCTGTAGGCAACATCCTGGGTGCCTTCCTGGCTTCTAGCGTGCTCAAGTATGGCTACGAGGTGAGACACGCACCAAACACACACACACACACACACACACACACACACGTAATTGATGCCTTTTACTATAGCGTTCTCAGCCTCTAAATGTTAATATGTGTTGTGGTGAGTGCAGTATGCCTTCCTGGTGACTTCTGTGGTGCAGTTTGCTGGTGGGGTGGTGGTGTTCTTTGGCCTGCTCACTTCCCCAAAAGAAGTCGGTAAGCATTACACTAAACATCTTGGAAAAAATGTGTATTCTTTGTTTACTTTGAATGTATTTAGGTATATCTTGACATTATCTAAAATGCTGTGAGGATGCCAGTATTCTACATCTACAATATTGTTGCTTGAGACTGTATTTAATGTGTGTGTGTGAGTGTGTGTGTGTGTGTGTGCATGACTACTGTACATGGGACATATCACTGGTTTTTCAGTTGCACCCCCCAACTCAGTGTATACTTTAAATTGACCTTATTCCCAGTAAAGTAAATCTTGATATTATCTAAAAAGCTGATTGAATGTAAGTATCCTACATAGCTTTGGTGTGTGTGGTTCTATGTGTGTGTGTGTCAGGTCTGAGTTTGGATCTCGGGCCGGTGGAGACGGACACCGACAGCCACAGGCCTCTGATGAGCGATGAGGAGGATGAGGAGGTGGAAGTGGAGGTGTGTGACGGAGGATACTACTCCGTTCAGGAGCCGGACGAACCGCAGGCCGAGTCTCCTCAAGCTATCGGCTTCTGCCAGGCTTTCTGTCTACCCGGTGTGCTACCTGTGAGTCTATATTTTCAACAAGTCGAGTCAAATTTACTTAGAAAGCGCTTTTAACAAACCAGTTTGCCGTAAAGTGCTTTACAGAGATCAAAGGGCACGAATGCAGTTAAAAACAAGAGATAAAAAAATAAGGAAGAAACTCCAAGATATGGAGTTAGAGTATGTGCATGTATTCTCTGTCTCACTCTTTTTTTCTCTCAATCTGGCCTTCTTTGTTGTTGTTTTTCTTATCTTTGTTTCTCTCTGTCTTTAACTTCTACCATTCCTACCATTCCTCATTCCTACCATACCATTTCTTATTATCTAAAAAGGCTATAAAACCACTTACACACTCGAGACATTTCCTATTCGTTTAGTTGGACTTAATTCCAATTCCAATTTGTTTTTTTATTCCACATTATCTTGACTCTGTCCCTGTTTATATTGCAGTACTCCCTGGCTTATGCATGTCTGAAGTTGGTCAACTACTCTTTCTTCTTCTGGCTTCCTTTCTACCTGAGCAACAACTACGGCTGGAAGGAGGCCCAGGCCGACCGCCTGTCTGTCTGGTACGATGTGGGAGGAATCATCGGTGAGTGGCAGCGCTGTCCCATGAAATAATGTCAGATTTATTCATCTTTTTTTTCATCCTTTATTCAGTAATCAGGTAGCGTCATTGTGATTGAGATCTTTTTTTTCCAAGTAGACAAGAGAGAACAAAAACATTACAGTTGTTTAGATATGAGACCAGAGTTTTTGTGAGAGTGCCAGGCTAGCAAGGCTCGGATATTGGCTTAAAATAAAAAGATAGTTTACACAAATTGTAAATTGCAAACTCATAAATCATTGCAGTCATTCTCATGCAGAGTTACTATCCACAATCTTGCTCGAGGGAACTGGAAAAAATTACTAAGAATGCATAATTTTAAGTAATTCCTTACAGTGCGTTTGGTTTGAATTATAGAAAATTATATCTTTGCTTATTCTCTCTCTATCCCCCCTGCAGGAAACTAACTGTTTTTTCCAGCAGCACAGTAGCTGTTACAGTCCAAAGTTCACTAGCCACATTCACAATTTTACAGGTCAAATACACTTTTACAATAAAATAAGACATCCAAATGAGGTGTGTTTACCAGCCACAGTTTACCAGCATTTGGCTGGTGGCTGGTGTTCATTTCCCTTTCCTGCTTTCCTGCCCTTGTCTCTTTCATAAATCAATAAACATCCTTGCAGTTACTGTGATTAACTGTCATTACCCATAACACTGCCGGAAAGAACAGAAATAAGTGTGGGTTAACTCTCTTCATCCTTCCCTCTCTGTCAGGAGGAACAGTTCAGGGTCTGATCTCTGACTTCATGGGGAAGAGAGCCCCGGTGTTGGCGATCAGTCTGCTGCTGGCCATGGGAGCGCTGGTGGGCTACAGCCGTGAGTACACACACATTATCAAACACCTTGTTGTCTCGTCATGTTGGGGCTATCCACCCGCACATCTTACAGGCGGACGTTCGCAATCACACCAACACAATCCATACACATGAGGGGAAACTTAATGTAATGCTGTGAAACATATCACTGAACTTGAAGACTATACTCGGCGATCCAAGACTGGTTGTACTACCTGAGGTGGAAGAGGGGAATGATGCCGCGTCGTTCCTTCAACGCCATCTCCCACTCTGGCTTCCCAAACTCTCATCCCGAGGGGTTATTGAAATAGAAAGAGCCCATCGGATCTACCCCGGCACAAGACCTGCCAAACCGATCTCCCACAGGACTATGATTTTCCGACTGCTGCGTTACGGAGATCGACAGGTCATTATGGATGCCTACCGCGCCAACGGATCCACTATCACCCACGGCACCCACAAGCTACGGCTTTTTGCCGACTACTCTCCCGCTACCTCGGACAGGAGGATGGCCTTCTTCCCGGTCATGCAAGTGCTCTGCGAGAAGGGTCTTGAGAACTCTATCCTGCCAAATTGAGGGTCATTTGTGGCAAAGAGAAACACTTATTCGGAACCCCGGCTGCTGCAGAAGATTTTTTTTTTCTTTCAATGACCCCCAAGAGCTCATTCCGGACTGACCTCCTGCTCTACCTGGCGGTGAGCTCATCCCCTCCCGAACACACACACACACACACCCGCACACACACACACACACACACTCTAACATTATGGACTCTGCTCCACAAGATCTGCCTAATTCCATGTCTGACCGTACTATGGACAGAATTAGCCTATTATTATCATTTTCTCTCTCTTCTCTCAGAGAAACATAAACCTGGAAACCACAACATTTTTCTTTTTCCTTATGTCTTTTTAAACTGTCATCTTTTCATATTTATTGCAACTGGTCACCGGGTTTCTAAACATTCTAAGTTGCGTATTTGACTGGCTTAATAGGCTGTATGTGCTTTTGCTGCCTCTAGTTTTTGTCCCCCACCAAGGGGGGACTATGGATCGGTCTCCGTCCGTTAGTTCATTTGTTTGTTAGTTAGTCACACTGTAACGTTGACTTTGTGCCGCTAGGGGGCGGCATTGACAATGAATGGGGACTCCGTGCCCGTGGTAAAGCAGGTCATACAGTTAAATTATCATAGTCTACACACGCTACACACTTGGAGACATCAGACTGGGTTGATGTGTTGAAGTGAGAGTCAATTGAGAATTTTTGGGACACTGTAGTTATTGTACAGTTGTTGGACTGTTGTACTGTTATTGCACTCATCACTGCACTACCACTGTGCCATCAGTGTTGACTACTTATATTACCACTTACCTTTTATATTACCACTTATCATTTAGCATTTATATTATTCATAACACTCACACTCCTGGTGTTGTATGTTATATTGTATATTGTATTATAATAGTCCTTTTTTCTCATGCCGACCTAACAGGAGTAGGCTATGTAATTGAATTATTAATTAAAATGCACTACTTAAGGTCATACTTAAGGTTAATGCCTCCCCATTTCCTCCCCTTTTTTTTTTTTTTTTGTATTGCTCTCCTATGCACAAATCTACTCCTATAACATGGTAAGGTTTTATTCATTTGAGATTTTGGAATACTTATTAATTTTTCTCTTTATACTCAGGGTCCAGCAGTATTCCCTCCATGTTGTGTCTGTGACTCAGGAACACTGCTATGTACTTTTTGCCAGTGACCCTTCAGGGGTTATCTAATTCATGCCCCTGGCATACTGGCTCCTTCATTTTAATTTATTTTCCTTTCTTTTTATTGCACATAATGCACACTCTGTACACTTTGCAACAGCGTATAGGTATACTACCCACTATAACCACCCCAAGTACTGATAGACCCCCCCCTTCTGCCTATTCTTCCACACACCCATCTGATATTCGGTCACTTGTGACGGCCTTTGCTATCTGTTTCTCTCACCTTGACCGATGGCTACCTATAATTTTTTAACATTAAATATACGTGGACTCAACTCACCTGTGAAAAGAATTAAATGCCTGGAGCTGTTGAGGGAAAAAAATATTGATGTAGCACTTCTGCAAGAAACTCACCTAAAATTTAATGACATTGGCAGGTTTCAGAACAAACTTTACAAGGTAATTTCCTCTTCTTGTGCCTCCAATAAATCCAAAGGTGCTTTAATTGCGGTTCAAAGAAATTTACCTGTTAAACTTGGAGTGTCTGGTGGCGACTATGAAGGTAGATTCTGCTTTGCTGTTGTATTTTTAAACAACTCCGAATTCTGCTTTTCTTCAGTATATGCCCCAAACGTGTTCAGCCATTCCTTTTTTGATGATATAAAGTGTAGACAGCTGGAATTTTCAGACTCTGTGCTGGTCATAGGTGGTGACTTTAATCTTTTAGTTGACCCTTCAATTGATAGTACCAACCCCAAGCTCATTGTTAAAACATTTTCATCTTGTTATTTCAAGTCCTCCACTGACAGAGTCAGTGTATGGTTTATGGCCCCCCAAGATAACAAGAATATGCTCTCTTTCTTTGACTCCTTAAAACTTCCTATACTCTCTCATGAGCAGACTGTCATACTAGATAACCCAATCTCCATATCAGAACTCAAAGAAGCCCTAGCCTCTATGCCAAAATCCAAATCTCCTGGGCCTGATGGCATTCCCCTTGAGCGGCTTTTACTTCTTTGGGATTTGGTTGGCCCCTCTATACTAGCATCCATAAATTACTCACTTGAAACTGGGGCATTCCACAGAGACCAAAAATCAGCCATTATCTCTCTCCTTCTGAAAAAGGATAAAGATCCCCTGGAATGCTCCAGTTACAGACCATTATCAATTTTAAACTGTGATTTCAAACTGTTTGCTAAGGTGTTATCAAGGAGATTGGACACCTGTATCGCCTCACTCATCCATGCAGATCAATCAGGGTTTATAAAGGGCCGGCTTGCTTCCGATAACATCCGCCGCTTACTTCACATCATCGATGCAGCCGCAACTCAGAGTCAATAATGTGCTATCCTATCACTAGACGCAGAAAAGGCCTTTGCCCGGGTGGAATGGAATTACTTATGGGAGGTCTTGAAACGCTTTGGCTACGGCCAAACATTTATAAATATGATCTGCACTCTTTACTCAAGCCCTTCTGCCTGCATCCAAACTGGCCATCCTGGTGCACCTGAGTTTCTGTTGCATCGATCGACCCGACAGGGGTGCCCTCTCTCCCCAGGCCTTTTTGCGCTGTTTCTTGTACCTCTCGCTCAGGCTGTCAGACATCATCCCAATATTTCACCCATAGTGATAAAACAAACATTCCACCTAATCTCTCTGTATGCTCATGACATTCTACTATATTTATCCAACCCATCTAGTTCACTCCCACATGTACTTAGACTAATTGGAGAATTTGGCTCCTTCTCTGGTTATAAAATCAACTTGACAATGTCTACTCTTATGCCTTTGAACTCAGCATCCAAGATAGATATTTTACCTCCTCTTCCACTTGCTATTGACCATAATGGGCTTACTTATCTTGGCATTCAGATCAGACAATCCCTTCCCTTAAAATCACAGACTAATTTCAACTCAGCACTAGATAAAATACAAAAAGATTTGAGTAATTGGTCTCCTTTACAAATGACCCTCCATGGTCGCATCTCATTGATTAAAATGAGTATCTTGCCCCGTATCAACTTCCTTTTTTCAATGCTTCCTCTTTCTCCCCCACCATCGTTCTTTAAACACTTTGACACTATCTGCAGAAGTTTCTTATGGAAGGACAAGCAGCCCAAGATCAGCTTTTCCACCTTAACTCTCCCCAAAAAATTAGGTGGCCTGTCCTTCCCAAATTTCAAATTCTATTGCTGGGCATTTCAGCTGAGGTCACTCAGAGTCTGACTAGATCCGCTTTTAAATCCCCCCTGGTGCGCTATAGAATCCGCATTATCCCATCCAGTTAGAATTCAAGACCTCCCTTTCTCTGGCATAAAACCTAGGACCGCATCCCTCCATATGGGGTCCATCATGACTAACACCCTTTCGGTTTGGCGACAAGTAGAGAAATATTTATCAGTTCCACAATCGGTCCCCTGTATGGAATAATAATAATCTACTTTCTGGCTCAACACCTTTTCAAATTTCCTCAATGGTCCTCATGCGGTATCTTTAACTTTCTTTATCTTTAATATTACTCTGTATATTGTACATAGTGTTCTTTGGATATTTATTATTATTCTCTCTTATCTCTACTTTTTTTATACCTTGTGTTTCTTGATAAATGACATTCAGAGTGGAAGGCAAAGGAAGAATTTCATTGTACGGGGAAACTTTTTTTAACTGTGCATTTGACAATAAACGCTTTGACTTTGACTTCACTTAACTTAGGTGATATCTACAATATGGATGGACTTCGCTCCTTCCAAGATCTAAAAAATTCATATTCCATCCCTGGCTCTTCCTGGTTTTTCTACCTCAAACTCCGATCAGCCCTTAAAGCATATGGAGTACCGTGGAGTGCTTACCTTGGCTCACATCCGCTTGGTAAATTGATTACCTCTGGGAAAACAGCAGACCTTGTATCACTACTTTATGGAAAGCTCTCCATTCATAACTCCCCTACCCTACCCATTACTAGCAAATGGGAAACTGACCGTAGGGCTTTCAACATTACGTGTGACTGGACTTCAGTATGGGACAACATCTTCTCTTCCTCCAAAAATCTTGCCCATCAACTGAGCCACTATAGATTTGTGCACAGATCACATCTCACTCCATCACGCAGATTTAAAGCAAAACTGTCTGTTTCTGATCGATGCGACAGGCGCCCTGATTTTAAAATTGGTGACTTCATGCAAATGTTTTTGTATTGCCAACCTGTTAATGCACTATGGCACCGTATTGCTGCCACATTAAGTAGACTATTACAAAGGCCCAAACCAAACTGTCCAGGTCTCTTGTTCTTTGGTCACACCTCAAGCATCCCCCTGTCTTTTCAAGAGAAGCGCCTAATACTTGCGACAGCTGCCAAAAAAAACATCCTTAATTGTTGATTTGACTCTATGATTGTTATGAGTAATATTTGGCTGCCACTATTTCACAATATCTGTCTCCTTGAAAGGTCAACTGCAAAAATCAACGGTGCAAAAACAACAACAATTGATAATTGGTCACAGGTGATCATGTCCACACAAGATCTTATTCAGAACCAGAACCCTCTTTAACTCTCAGTAACACTCAGTAAAATCATTCTAGAAATAGGTCAGTAATTCCAAAGGCTAGATTTAGGTTAGTCTTCACACTTTAATTTTCTTCACATGTTTTAGTCAGTATTCATAGACATATGTCCATATGCGTATGCTCTTGCACACATTCTATGTGTACTAAGTATGTAATACTGTGTATTTATGCGTGTATGTGTACATATGTACTTGTAGGTATGCACACATGTTGTTAGTATGTATATATGCATGTGTGTATGTATGTAGGTATGTATGTATACATATGTAAGTGTAATTGTACATATGTATACATTGCCAAATCCCTACCTACCACCCCTTTTCCTCTTACTCAGGAAATACAACATTTCCTAATCCACACTGTTGCAAGATGTGCTATTTTAAACACACCCAATAAAAAATTGATCACAAAAAAAATGTTGGGGCTCACAAGAATGCCTGTGACCCATTTTATGTTTCAACTCAGAGTGTCAGAAACCGGACCAAGAGCTCAATATGTCAGATTGATGCCGCTCTTGTCTACAATCCCAGCCTTAGTGTTTTTTTCTCTCTCTCTCCCCTTTCCCTCTCTCCTCCCTCAGACTCGCCGAACGACCAGGTGGTGAACTCGGTGCTGCTGGCCACTACCGGCTTCTTCATCGGCGGTCCATCCAATATGATCAGCTCGGCCATTTCTGCCGACCTGGGGAGACAGGAGGCTCTCCGGGGCAGTCAGGAGGCTCTGGCTACAGTCACCGGCATAGTGGATGGCACTGGGAGTATAGGGGCCGCCGGGGGACAGGTAGAGTATAGATGATAATATACACATATACTGCACAATGTCTTAAACACACACAGAATCAGTCAGTCCCTCAGAATCAAAGAGCAAGGGCTTCTTTCTAGACTCAACATTTTGCACCGATGTTCAACAATCAAACAGGGAGAAATCCATTGTAGAAGCGGCAGAAAGACCAATTTCTTCACTGACAGTTACCTCAATAGACCAGAATGTAATGCAACCACAAGCCATGTTGCATTTTGAGTAAGGGGCGAGACTCTTGCTTTTTCTCAACTGGAAAAACTCCCCCTCTCTTTGCTATCACTCTCTGTGCACCTTCATGTGTAACCCAAAGCCGAATGCAACAAGTTCAGGCCAGTTCTGTGGGGGTTGTCGAAAGTCATTTTGGGAAATGTAAGAAGTCTCTAACTGAAGCAGAAGTAGACAAGGCAGGTTGAGGGGAAAGTGGGTACACCAAAAAGGTAAATTATGTCACAAAATAACTCCTAGAATGCGTTGAACATCACAGTTTGCTGATATCTAACATCCAAGGGTGGAGTTTTCCTTGAAGACTTTTGGAAATCACAGCTATGGTTATACCTGCCAACAGAGAGACGGACGGACACACACACACACACACACACAAACACAAAGTACTTTCATATCTCTATCATCCTCTTAATATGTGCTTTCGTTTCTCTATAATCTGTAGTACCTGGTGTCCCTGATTGAGAGCAAGCTGGGCTGGATGTGTGTTTTCTACTTCTTCATAGTCATGGTAAGATGACTCCATATAAGATCTGTATTCGGTCTTATAGATGTGTGTTTCCACAACTACAGATGCACTAATACCACTTTTTAACTGCCTTTACTGACTTGGTGTGTTTACTTATCACTTGATGGACATGTGTATCCAAAGCCATTTTGCTTCTGACATGTTACACAAGGCAGTTTAGCATTTTGATATTGTAGACTGCCACACACATAGACATACACACACTTGCCTTTTGTAGCATGTTTTTATCTATATAAATGTCATTTTTTTCCACTGTTAATTGCCCTGTTTATTAAAATCACTTTATGAATTGATTCGAGTTCACTGTTGCAGAGATTTCCAGTCACTGATACTATAATTCAGCCTGGTATTGGCCCAATAACTGCAGTGGAATTTGTGCATCCTTACCCACTGCAACACCTGTATTCCATGAAAATGTAGCATTAAATTAACAGCGCATTAATCATTACACTAACTTTGTTTCTTGTGTGTGTGTTCCAGACAGGGGGCAGCATTGTGTTCATCACCCCCCTGATCTTCAGGGAGTTGCGCGCCATGTGGAGAGAGAGACAAGCGCTCAGCTACCAGCTGTGAAAGCCTTAACATCTGTCGGCCGTATCGTTTCTACTCTCATAAAGGGGATGATACGCCTCGGCTGCCCAGAAGCAACTCCTTAGGTGAGTTTAGGGATGTGGAAAGATGAGCTGGATCCTGTTTCTCACAGTCAGGACAGTTAGGGTGGTTAGAGACCCCGTCCTGTAGCCAGAGGGCCACAGGTTTCATCCCCACACCAGCCAACGCATGTAAATGTAAAATGTAAATGTAGACTTCCACTCGTGCAAAGACAAGGTTTTAGATGGTGAGATGGAGTTGAAGTGCCTGATTGAAAGAAGCGAGGGGTCGGTTTTTAAAAATCAGACCAGTCTGTAGATTCAGTCCTTACAGGGCCATCACAGAATGTACTATTGTGTATATTTTAGAGATGTAATGGATGTAAATATTTAACTTTTTAGATGTGGATGTACTTGAGTAGAGTTGAGTGAAGTTGACCTTCTAAACCAGCGGTTCTCAACCTAAGGGACAGCACCCCCAGGGGAGGTCACAGGGGAAGTTTTGGGGGTCATGTTGACCTAAGGAATGTGAAAAATAATAATTGTACTATACAAATATATTATTAGCTTTTATACATATATGTAGTCTTTTTTTGTTGAAATAATGAATATTGCACTCTCTAGCCTTCCTGCAGTAATTAGGTCTAAAATGAGGAAATCACAATCTACCACTTTGAATGTGGGGACCTGCATCGATGAGTAGTCGTTGATTTGTTTTTAGGGTTCATCTGCAGGGAAGTGATGACAAAACACAAACAAATCAGGAAAACTACAATCTCAAATTAGGAATGGATGGATGTTTTAGCCTCAAAAAATGAAGTCCTTAAAACAAAACTGAAAAATCACGTCCATGCTAAAGGTTGAGAACCACTGTGGTGGAGGGGCTTAGATCCGAACTGGGTTTCCCAAGGAGTTAATGCAATTATTTGAACGAAAATAAAGAGATGGTTCAGGTTTTAAAGTAGCCTCATTTATCTGATTTATTTATTTATGATCACTTTGTTGAAGACAAGGAAGGATTGTGGGAGTTTAACAGAAACTCCAGTAAGGTTGTGTGAAAATTCATGATCGTTTTCAATGTTCACAAAAAAATGAACCGTTACTTACTTTTATCTTGATTGGATACTACTCAATAAACCAAAGAAAACTGAAAAATAATTACAATTATTTTCATAAATACTGCAAATCAGTGATGCCCTAAAGCACCAAGACACCGCGTGTTTTTTTTTGGCTGGAATGAAGGGACTCAGAGTTCATGATCAGTCAGATAAGTCTCTTAAAAACTGAACCATCCTTTAAAGATGCTTTTGGGTAAACCTTCGCCTAGGAGCCACTTGAGAGCTTTTCTCTTACAGTTGTGAATAGTGTGCTGTAATCCGGGTGAGAGATGGCACTATACAGTCTTTTCATTGGGGAGGGGGGGGGGGCGGGGTCCTCTCTGCCGACTTAATGTTTGTTAGTCATTCCAATTCCACTTCTTGATGACTGGAATGTTTACAACGACCGAAGCTCTTTTAGTCACAAGAGATCCTTATGAACACACTCGCACACGCTCACAGACACACACACACACACACACTGTTAAAACTCCGCCTCATCTTGATTTCTCACTCGTCCGTCTGCACTTTTGGTTTACACCGAAGCGCACACACAGTACATCTCATCGTATAAACTGTACAGTTGCATTTCACGTCTTTATAAAAGTTTTGCCAGTCTGTAGCAGAAACTGCACACCTGTTTACTTGTTCCTTCAGGGTAGGTGCAGTATGTCTGAGAAGAACACTTCACTGTAAATCTGTGTCAAAACATCTGTGTCAATCATTCAGTTGGGTTAGATAAAGGCTATTAAGGGAAATGCTGGTCCTTTCATGTTATATCTAGTGACATAGACAGGGTGGGAAATTACCGCTAACCACCTGCCATATTTTTTTATATTTTTTGCCTAGTTTTGTCTACTTTACCAGCTGCTTTGGTAGGTAAGCAACCATCATTCAGAGTTCCTATCCTATTCTTAAAATCTAGTATTCTGCTAAAATAGTGAAAGTGACCGGTGAATTGGGGGATTTTCCAGCCTCCGTGGCCGGTGGAGACAAGAAGTAATTTCCTGCCCTGGATTTAGATACACAAATCATCATGTCAAGTGCTTTCAGCATCTGGGAAAGGTGATATAAGTGCATTTCATCATGATCATTGGTATGAGACAAGTTCCTCATGCTAAACGGCATCTTTTAAAACTGGAGCGATGGGACTTGCACCTCAGCTGTCTCTGGACTTGCCAAGCTAATGGTTAACAGATTGTATATTGAAATGTATGTTGAATGTATAACTCAATCTGTGGTGTATATATTTAAATTCGGTTTTTATTTAAGTGCACTCTTCAAGTTTTAACTAATGTAAATGTAATTCATGTTTTGAATAAAAGCAAATTACCTTTTTGCAAATTCCTGTTTGTTGTTATCTGTCTTTTAACGCTCCCATAAACTGTTTTATTAGGCCGATAAGAGATTGTTATTGTATGGGTGGAAACCTTGTGTTCGTTTTGTGCTTGGCAACATGTCCTCACTCTTTCAATTCCTTATAGCTCAAGAACTGCATATGAAAAGGACTACTTATTATTGTGGTGATTTAAGATGTGCAATGTTAATTCAAAACCACCAGGGGGGGCTCTTGACTTTCAGCCTTTCTGGTTTTGCCTCTCCTGACAGTTTTAAGCACAGTGGAAACATTGACATCAAACCAGTATTGTGTAGTTTATATCAATATCATTTATTAATGTGAAAGGCAACAGTGCACCAACAAACCAGTAATGGAATCTCTTACATGTTCTATACAAATATGACCAAATCAAAAGGATATGATTCTGTTCCCATACAATTACACTTCTTACTTGTTGCAAAGATACATTATCGCAAACTGTATACAAAGATTACCATCCATTCATGCATATACAAAATATAGAACAATACACTTTGATACAGCTGCAACAGGTGATTTAGGAAAGCAAAGTTTGTTTCGGGGCGGTGAGACACCGACTGTAGGCTAGTTTTGAAACTAACAGATCTTAATCAAGGGATACATCTTGACACTTATCCTTTAGTCTTTACTTTATCATAATTTTCCCTCATCAGAGACTTGTCACATTGTGGTGGAATCTTTCTTTAATGAGGAATGCTACAAATAATCCTAAGGACGAATGTATGAACTTTTTCCCACAATGTGACTTTGGTGTCTCTGGTGGAAAAAACAACCAAGTAAAATGAATTCAAAATGTCAAGATATGCCTTTGATGGCTTTGAGATTGATGGATTTTGATGGGATCAGATGTATTCTGTTTACAACAGATGCTAAGATAAGGATTAACGTATTAACTTGGTAATGTTTCGCTATGAAGCATAAAAACCAAAATGTATTGACTATTTTTATTCATCAAAACAGTAGCCCAGTCTATGCCTCAGCCTATTGGGGTTTGTATGTTTTTTTTAAGAACACTTTAAAAAATTATAGAATTCTCTTGTCAATAATGTTCAAAGTAGTGCAAAGATATAGTTTCAGAATTAACACAATCAGTTAGTTATAGCAAAAAAAGGGCATTTATAAGTATTTCCCTACAAACAAATAAGATACAAACTCAAAATAAGTTAATATAGACTTTGAAAGTTTCGTCTCAAACACGCTGAGAAGACAGACACACGCAAAGGCTGACACACACACGGATAAGCACATATAAACAAACGAATAAAGCACTCTTGACAAATTTAAAACAGTCATTTTTGCTATTTTTTTTTTTACGTTTTAAATTAGTGAAGAGTGTAACCTTGTAGAACCATGAAAAAACCCAGCATTGTGTTAACATGATCATGAACAAATAAGTTTCATGCCAGTTTTTTTTTTTTTTTTTTTTGCACAGACTGAGGCGGTTGTTTTGCGAGAGAGAGCTGGAGAGACTTTTGAGGGTTTTTTTTTAGGGAGCAGACAAAAGGCGTCTGGATCACGGGCCACTTGTCTGGCCGCTGAAATCCTTTGATTCAAGAGGTCTGAGATGGTTCTCTATTAAAATACGTCCCTTTTCCCCCCACATTCTCCTTCTCTGTGTATTTCTGGGAAAGCTGCGAGTCGGAGAGAGCTGGAGACAACAAAGCCCTTTGGCTCCCCCGAGGGACCGGAGTTTCCTCCTCCGCACGGCGCTGCCTGGGCCCCCGCTCTGACACACTGACTCCTTTACCTGATGTGAAACCCTAAACGCTTTTAACCACAACAGAATAATAACATCTCCTCTTGTTTCTGTCTCTCCGTCTCTCCCTCCTGCCTGTAGACGCTAACAACAACTGCTGAGCCCGATTGAGTTTGTTTGTTTTTTCTGTTTTTTCTGCCTTTTTTTTTATTAACTTGCTTCTTTTTGTTTCTTTAATCACTTAATGAGGTAGAGGTAGTAGATTAATCCTGGTTATTTATCCAAATAAGAAATAGAATTACTGTCGGTAAAAAAAAAGTAGATGCTTCCTTATTTGAGTCACCTAAGCTGCTGGTTGAGCAGGTATGGGGTCACTTCAAACTGGAAAACTAGTCTTTAAAAATACTGTCACATCTCCAATGTCTTTCCGGTGTAGGTGTTAATCTTTATAGTGTATTTGCATCAGATAAACTTGAAGATCCTGGTGGGTTTGAGACCCTCTGTGGTCCATAACTGATCACTCAAGCAGCAGCCAGTGACTCACTTAGCAATGATGTCTTTTCTATTTGAATGGCGTAGTTATTTCCTCTTTGGTTCAACTGCCTCAGCTGCCACAACAGTTCATTTACAACTTGTGAAAAACCTCAAAATACACACAAACCGACGCACCCGCACACAAACACATGCACACCAACTCTATATACACAATGCAAATGTGCACTAATACAACTGCACAGCACCTAGAACTGACGCAGCTCAACTCTTCATTTAAAAAGAAAATCATAAAATATAAAAATCACCAAAAATGGAACCAGCTTCGATTCCTTTGAGCCGCAGCACAGTGATAATAGCCACTCCTTAAAAAAATCCAACGCTACATTCCCTTCATAGAGAAAATAGGCGTGTCCAAAAGTTTGACATCATATACAGACAAGACAAGAGTGGAAAATGCTACATTGTTAAAAGCATTAAGCTGATAATAACATAAAACTACATAAGGTATGTTCTGGTCTGTTACCCAAAAAAAAACCTAGATAGATTTTTTTTTTACAACCCCATTATGCAAATAATACAAAGCAAAAAAGGAATAAAGTATAGTTTGGGCGCAATGCAGAATTTGCACTTTCTAAATTACTTTGCTTCATTGTAATGGTGGAATGGACAGAGAAGCCAATATTTTATCTTATTAAAGAGATAAAGTGGCAACGGTGGAGTGTATATGAGCCACAATGACTCAAGTTTTTTAGTCCATAATTTTGGGGCAATGGCACAGGTTTCCACAAACACCTTATCTTACCTCGTTTTACACATTGCTTATCTATTTTTTTATTTTTTTATTTTATTCTGACAATGACCTAGCATCGTGAAAAATAAATAAATAGCCATATAGTCACATTTGAAACATATTATTACTCAGAATTTAGGTCCCTGTTGTACAGGCACGGCCACATTACCTCATCGTTGAACCTCCACCGTTGACCTTTAACCTGGAACTAATCACAGTCGCGCTGCCAAATTTGACCCTGGGTGATGTTTTGACCCCGGCCTCCACGCACGCGGCTGAAAAGCTCTTGGAGCCATGGGGTGAGACTAAAGCCTGTGTGTGGTGCGAGGCCAGGAATAGCAATCTAATCAAAACCTCTTATGAGTTTGGCAAGAGGGAGAAAGAGGGCCAAGGACTGAGGTCGGGACCTAGAAAAATACTAACCGCGGCCCTGCCAGAAGAAAATTAACCTCATACGGCTAGGGCCCGTTTCTGTTTTTTTCCTGAAAGAGTGCATTAAAATCATTTCACAGTATAATCAAAAAGCTGAGAAAACAATACAAGCTCAGAAAGACAGTATATAAAATGTAGAATTAAACATATAGAAACCGTTTCAAAGGTTTGTCAGCTGGGGTAACGGTAGCTTCCTTGTGCTGAAAAAATCAGGTATGTGGTGTCAGAGGAGTTTTTAAGCCCATGCTGCATGAGCTTTTGGACAGTCAGTTACAAATTGCTACATATATACATGATATGAGAAGTATTTGTTTATATGAGGTGACTTGCAGAGGGATATCGACCACTAAGTGATCCTCCGCTGGGTGTGTGTGTGTGCTTCTCTACTGCCGAGAAGATCCTTTATAATGCAGAAGCCTCCTCTTCTTCACTTTGAAGAAATCTGCAGACAAGGAGGACAGGAGTTACAACATATATATAACAAGTCAGTATACAATTAATCAGGACAATTGCTGGCACACTAATAACTTACAACTTTATATTAGAACTTCACATCTCCAAAACATGTTTCGACAATATAATCATGATTGAACTCAACACATCACCTACAGTCTAACTGGTTTGTGCATCAGTTTTAACGGAGAGGTTTGGCGGCTGACTGACCTGTGATGGAGGGCTGTCTGCGTTTGCCCAGCCGCTGCAGCCGATAGCACCCCTTGGTGGTCACCTCCAGGTACTCGTCCCCAGACCCGGACGACGAGCTTTTGGACGACGGGGAGCTCCCGCCCGACGAGGGCGACGGCCGCCTGGGGGCTTTCGTCTTCATTGTCCCGCCCGCGGGCCGGACCGCGCGCCTCACCGTGCAGCTGCGGTAGAACGCCGGCACGTCCTGGCACCTCAGCTCCTCCCACTCCACGGCGGAGCCCTGCGCCGGCCGGTCACTCTGGAAGTCGAAGTTCCAGCGCTTGTTGGCGACCTCCACGCTCATGCAGAGCAGCCGCTGGAAGTCCCGCTGCAGCTGGCGGTGGTCGACCGGCCCGAACAGGTTCCTCCGCACCGGCCCCACCTTCAGCTTCAGGTCCTCGATGCCTCCCAGACGGCGGGGCTCCGATTCAGACGCTGCCGCCGTAACTGCTGTCGATGTGGATGGTGAAGCCATCGCCATGTCCCTGTTACACACACACACACAAAGAGAGAGAAAAGGCCGAGGTTTAGTGGGTCTGCTGGGCCTGCAGAGTTTCAATGAGGTGTGATCCGGGGGTTTATTGGCATAGATTACATGCACACATACAAGCCATTAAAGTGCTCAAACACACACGCTCACACCTACGAACACACACATCAGTATTTGCCCTATTGGGCGCCTTTGTGTTATATGTGATCAAACACACGTGTGCCCTCGCCCGCTGAGTAATTAACTTCAGGAACAGGTTAACTGAGCGAACACCAAATAAATCTCCCACGACACTCGCTGCACTGCCGTGTCAGAGTGAACCCGAGTCTCCACCTGCTCTGGTGTCCAGCAGGCAGAGGTCAACAGTAAGGGTCAAGTGGAGAGAAACACTGTGTACTTGTGAGGAATGTTTCCCCTCAGCTGGGAAAACTCCTATCTGCTGCACTCTGACACTTTCAATTAGAGGGACACTGCTTGAATTCTGATAATGTTCCCTCTACAGTTTATTTCAACTGCAATTATTCCATCCTAATTGATATTATTCTACATTAACTAGGTCTTGTTTCAAAGTGGTAAGGTTTCTCCTTCAATAGCTCAGCTTCACTGTATCACAAACCTCTAGTAGCTCCACCATGAGTCACAAAATCATTTTACCTTGCAGTGGATAATAAGCTGATCCCTTGCTGACGCTCTACAGTCTCCGAGCCTCTGTTCGACTCCAACCTTCCCTTTTCTCGCCCGTTTATGAAACTTAGAAACGTCTAGATTCCCCCCCCCCCCCTCCTCCTCCTCATATTTTGCCTCCTAGAAATAACATTTTCCCCGCCAGACTAACTGTTAGGCTCTCTCAAGGTGTGCCCAACTGCTGATCGCAGTTACAGAATACATTATTTCACAGAATAAAACTCCTCATTAAACAGTTTCTGGTCTAGAGTCACTTTCCAATTCGCTGTAAAATACCCATAAACACCTCTGACCACGTATCGGTAATTAATAATAATAGTAATCGAACAACCAAAAACTCTAGCCTAGTTCGCTTAGCAACCAATTCATTTGATTGCTATTCAAAAACTGCATTTCTGATCGAAATAAATAAATAAAATCATTATAATTGATTAAAAAGTAAAAGTTTATTCAACATTTGTGTCCTTCTGTATTACTACAATGGTATTTTAGTAGTAAACCACTTATTGCTTAATTAGTTTTATTAATGTAACTTAATTTTGTACTTGTGAGAAATGTCATGTAGGCTAAATGTTCTTGTAGGCTAAGCTTCATAGCCTTTTATTGATCCCTGGTGACTGCAGGTCTCAGAAATGTGGGGAATGACCTGTGAGATGCCAGCACATCTTTCCCGGGTTACAGACAGAAATGAAATGAAGCTCTACAGGCCGAGTTGAAAAACAGCGCAGAGGGGGGCTGGTGGGGGCTGCCGCGCCGCGAAGACAGTTGCGCAATTGCTTGACATCTACAGAATATAGCGCTGGTGGGAACTTTCACCAGACATTTACAATTTTATGATGTCTGACTATTCGTGTATCCAAGATGATGTCATTAGACTGATGTTGGAAACCACCGCAAGCAACACAAGTCAGAACAAATTTCACTTTCACAATTTCTCACTCCAGATAATTAGAGTCGAATCAGCGGTTCACTTTAGATTTAATCAACACGACTTCAATTTTCTCGTTCCATTTTCTATAAAAAGCAGGATAAAAAAAACAAAACGTATTAGGGCAACAACAACCCTGAACTGGCCTATATTCTTCCCCGCCAGCAGGACTACCGACGTCTCTGAGTGAAAGTTGTTTGCGTCGAAAATAAAGTGGGCGCGGTATGCAGATCAGATCAGGTTTCCACTGCGGAAAACACCCCCCTACCCCCACCCAAGTTCTCCCAAATTAACTTAAATTAAACAAAAAACACTACCAACAGCAACATCTTAGAGCAGCATGTAGTGTTAAGCCTCAGAAAGTTGACCAATCTGCAACATAGTGTATGAAGAAAAAGCCTCATATGACGCAGTTACATTGACTAGAGTCACTGCCTGGGATGTGGGTCAATGAGATGCGACACAGAAACAGCGCACATCTTGTCAAAGTACAGTAACCTTCAAATCACACACTTAACGACAGCCAAATCCTATTCATTTTGACAAAAACAGATAGGCTACCCAAATTCTCCCAAATGTGCAATCGTTAATTTACGAATGGCAATACGATGCACTCTGCATCTTCTTAATGTGCATTAACATGACTTTTCACCACATAAATAAGCAGACTAAATGCAAAAGAAAAAGAAAACCAACACAAAACAAATAAAACTACATAAAAAAAAGAAAACGTTATAAAAATACTAACATCAAGCCAGGAAAGGAAAAAGTACTAGATTTGCCTCTTACCATCAGCGTCCGTAACTCAAAGCACAGCGTTGGAAAAGTAAAGATTAAGTTTCACAGCTCTGCTTTTCGTGGAAAACTAATGCGCACCTATGTCAAAGAGAGTGAACGGTGTTCCTGACAGCCGAGAGGAGACAAACAAAGTCGCGTTGAAAACTCCTAGCCTTGTCCCTTATCTGCGGCTTGTTTGTTATGGCCCTGCAAGACGGGCAGGGGGACGTCCTATAGAGCCTGTCTGTCACGTGGTTCCATTAAAACAGTCAGTGTGTGTTGGACCTCAGCAGGGAGGCAAACAACATTATCTTCATTATCATTTCACATAAAACGCAGTTGGAATGGCATTGCTGCAGCCAAAAGTGCGTGGAAAAATATCCAAAATGCAACAAAGGGGAAAAAAAGTAAACTAAATTGCAAATATGTGTTTTTGAGGCATTATTAAATGCTTTATTAATGATGATAAATAGTTTTCTTACCCTGTTATGATGCTACAAATCTCCAGTGAAACTTTCTGCAGGCTCTGCTCTCCCACTTGTTGCTGCTGTGCTCACTGCGCCCTAGTGCCGCCTTTTCTCCACTGCAGCTAGAAGTAGGTCAAATATCTTGGCCGCGGCGGCCATTTCCCCTCTCTCTCAAATGTGACACACATTCTCGTGTAGTGCTTGCATCACGTTTTCGCCTGGCACCGCGCCCACCGCCCCAGTCACGTTGAGCTGCAACGTGAGCGGCAAAACCACTCCATTTTGACTTCTTCTCCCTCAATTTTACCACTTCACCAGAAAAAAAAAAAAAACTTTTCCTGAGCATGAACTTATACTTAGACTCAAAAGTAGGTCATTTTTTGAATAGGAGACCAGCTATTTCTCCATGACAGCATAAACCAGTTTATGACTTATTGACCATGTAAATTATTTATCTCCTTATAATTTCAGTAGGTGACAATTTAGAATCAAATAGAGCAACCTGGATAAATAAAATAGCATCTAGTGGCCAAAGGGGCAGTCTGATAGGCTACTTCTGTCCAAAGTTATGGGACAAGAATGGATTTGCCTATTTTTTTCAGTATAAATATGACACACTTATGAAAAATAGAACATTGGCACACACAGTTTCTGACTTTTTGACCTACTGAAACACTTTATAAATAGTTAAATTAGAAGATAAATCTTGGCTTATGATTTAACTTTGTGGTCATTTAGAATCAAATAAACCATCCATTGGCTTTCATCCAAAGTTAGAGGGACAAGAGAGGATTTGTTTGAGGCCTAATTGTATCTTGAACAGTATAATCATGACAGCATCGATTAAGAAAAGTACTATGTTGACCTTTTAACATTCACACATCCTCCCTTTATTGCATCTTTTTGCTTAATTTCTCCAAACTCTATTGTAACATCATTTTTTTTCCTTTTTTTGAATGACTGCTCAAAGGCCTTCGCTTGTTACATCGCTCTTACTTCCCTTTCTCTTCCTATTCCTATTGCGACACAGACTCTTTCTCTCTATTTCAATATGACATTGTGTCTCTCTTTTCCTATTATTACACAGAGTCTCAGTGTTACAGGTTATTCCTCATTTATTACATGGGCAGTAGCCTTATTGTTGCACAGTTTTCCAGTGACATCATGTAGGAGTCATCTGAGAGGCCTGTAGGCCGGCCAACGCCCCGCACTAAGAAAGGTTATTCCAGGTTTCACACACAGACACACACACACACACACACATTTGCTATTTATATACACTTGTCAGTGGCTGGACTGTCTCATACGAATAATGTTTTCCCTGCCCAGACACTGCAGATGAAGGCAACATTGCTGCTCAGGTTTATGAGATGCTTTGCTTGATTTTACAGAAGCGACTGCTGTCAAAGCAGGTAGCAATGTGGACCGGCCATTGTGTGTGTGTGTGTGTGTGTGTGTGACAGTAATTACATCACAACTATGGAATGTTTCTTAGAAAACGCTATTTTCACATGGGGCTTAGCAAAGTTCAAGGCAGTTCAGCTGAAGGCTCAAATAGATCAAAACACTTTCCCCAGATGGACTCACATGTCCACTTGTGCTTTCTCTACTGAAAAATAAAGTTTAGTTTTTAAGCTTTTCAGCGATCAAAGCGGACTTCTGAGTTTCAACGGAATCCATCCAAGTTAAAGCTCAATCTCTGATATTTTTTTCTTCATATACATTTTCAGCATATCCACTTAGTTTCTTGGACAAAGTGAATAGCAGATGAAAAATAAGCATTTTTCCGAATATTTCTATAGTCTGATTTACTTGTGTTTCCAAACATTCAAACCATTTCAATTATGTTCATATCTTAAAAAAAATCATGTGACTAAAAATCAACACACCGGAGCAAATAATTGTTCCTCTAAAGAAATATTAAAGACATGAAAACAACAAAAGTGGTGTGAAGCCTCTCGGTGTGTTGTAGAATACTTTCATTGCTGCATGGAAAATGTTTCCCGCTCTTTACCGGCACTTGGAAAAAACATTAGCTACAGCAAATATTCAGTTGTCTCAGACTGTTTGCATTTGGATCAAGAGCTTTGATGATCAATTTGAGAATGGAAAAACATCTCCTATGTCTATATTTGAGTTTTGGAAGCAGGTCTATTGATTCATTCAAAGTCCTATAGTCCCAAACGGTTGCATGTTCTGCCCATCCACTGACACCAGATCTTTTGCATCTTCTGCTAAACAGAAACACAGCAAGCGCTCTGATTGTTATTCTATATACTGGGTATACGGTAATTGTTTGTCTCTCCCACCGTGATTCATAATAGTTTTGGATTCCCTCAATTAGCATGGTGGCCCAGATCCCTAATCCGCTCCTAATCTGTGTGTCAAGTGGCCTGTTTACATTGTCATATTTGAAGGGTCGTCAGCAGACAATGAGGCCTCTGCAGCATGATCCCTCGTTGTTTTGTCACCACCCTTTGCCTGTATTTACAGTCCGCCTATTGTTCTACAGTAAATTCCTAATCCTCATCTTGTTGTCTACTCTGTGTGTGTGTGTGTGTGTGTGTGTGTGTGAGTGTGTGTGTTTGCTCCAGCCCGCCTAACCTTAATCCCAGTGGTTCTCCTGTTTTCAGCGCAGCACTGTTAATAAGCATGTTACAATTGGCTATGCAGTCATTGGCCCCATTGTCTCCAGTTCACAGTCCATGCCCTTTGAATACATTAACACCCGTTTAAAACAACGGTCACACAGTGCAGTGTGACTCGGGTCAGAAGACAGTGAGCTGGTCATGAAGGGGGTCTTGTGCTCCTGAAAAAAATCAGTTCACCTCTTTCCATTCTAATTTATGACTCCAACCATGTTACTAATTAAACCCCAAAAGGATCCACTGTGGAATAAGGCCAAAAGAAGCACAATAGAGACTTGTGCATCAGTGGCATAATCTTATATCCTAAAACGGTGGCAGTCTTGCACAACGTCATTTACTTTTAGTGTTAATGAGTTTGAATTTATCTTTAAAGCGGCGACATTAGGGGGACATGTATAGCCTATCCCAGCTCAGTGAAAGGATGTAAATTTAAGAAGAATAGACTGGCCTAAAGGCTGAAACTGAGGGTCGCTGCTGGACAAATAAAGTTTTCTACTGAGTAATATGTTTCATGTAATCCGGGGAAAAGAGCTTATTAGGAATTCACATCGAAATAACAAGCATCCGCTCTGCTGAAGTGTCCTAGAGCAAGACAGTGAACACCTACCACTGCTAGGGGGCGCTGTTCTGTAGCTGACCTCTGACCTCTGACCTCCATGTGAAGGGGGGCAAGTGAAAAGACAAATTTCTCCTGTGGGAGATCAGTAGAAAATCATAAATGTATGGAACAAAATGGATTTCTAGATGTATTATGGGTTTGCTTTAATGATTATTATAGTATTACAGCTTCTCTCAACATATATTTTCCTTTTTGTTAGGCTAATTACAGCATCACAACACAGCTTGGAAAGTAAAATCATGTTAGGTTTCACACAGGATGAGGCAGAGATTGCAGAAAGGAACCGGATGGAGGGCAAAGACTAGACCAGAACCTTGAAACCGGGATTGCGGTGGTGCTGAGGATGCTCTGCAACAAAACATCTGTGAGACTCTGAGACTAGAAACTGGAAACTGAAAAGATGGTGGTGATGATTGGCTGTAGTTTCAGTTCAACAGGAAATCTCTCTGGTAAAAAGGAAGTTGTGATACACAGAGAGAGAGAGAGAGAGAGAGAGAGAGAGGAAGTTCTTGGTGTACAGGTGCAGTACGGGGTTTTCCATGGCCTTCTTCTGCCCTTCAGTTGCGGAAACAACCGCAAGAGGCTTACCACAGACAGTAGTTTGTTTATGCTGACGATAAATTACTGACATGCCACAACCAATTATGGGCGAGGAGAGAGAGAGAGAGAGAGAGAGAGAGAGAGAGAGAGAGTGAATACAGAAACAAAGGAAACATAGAGGAGGTACAGTCTTGTAGAAGTAGAGTTTTTCTTCTCTTTTTTCCTAGTTTCTTCTCTTCTTCTTCTCTTTTCGGTTTTCTTCCAAATGCCGGAAAGATGATATATCACATTCAAGCACCTCACACACATACGTTTACACACACACACACACACACACACACACACACACACAAACACTCCGTAACACAAACATGTTAGAGTCAAAGATAGAGATCTAACACAGTTTATCTCCAAATGGTTTGCGATGGAATTTGCGTGTAAAGTGTAAACAAAATTTGGATCTGTGTGTTTTTTTTTAGGAGGGACATGGAGTATACACAGAGGAATACAAAAAAGCAGTGAACCCAAAAATGAAGGCCCCAGGGACACACACATACACACACGCACACACACACACACAAACGCTCCGTATCTAAGTGGGAGGAGTTTCCATGGGAGTATTCGCCCAGCTGTGGAAGCCACAGGTGGGGGTGTGGGAAGGATTTCGTGGGGAGGAGTGGGGTGTGTTGTGATTTTGGGGGTTGGTGGGTGCGGGTGGGGAGGAGTTGGGGTGCAGCGTGGGGGGCGGAGGGGTGCAGGGACAGCCAAGCAGCTCGTTGGCAGCTGGATATTGTCAGGGCTTCACCGGGGGGAGCTTGCGTGTCGGGGTGAACGGGTTTAAGATGAAATGTGCCTGAGGAAACCCTGGCTCCCTGTTTGTTTTGGGGGTCCTGAGGGGCTATGGTGGGGGGTGCTGGGCTGGTGTACAGAATGGCGTCTCAAATTTATTTTCTTTGAGCAGTGGGCTATGTGTGTGTGCGTGCGTATGTTCACCTATTTACCTGTGAATTCAAAGCACTGCCTGTTCTTTTTAAAGCATAGCCAGTGCTTCGAGGTGATAACATCACGCTCTTTGAAATATTGTTTTTACAGAGTGTGTTTTGGGGGCGTGGAGAGAGAGGAAGGGGGGGGGGGGGGGGGGGGGGGCGCCCAGGGCGGGGCGAGGCGGGTGTAAATCGATCCTTTGTTTTCGTCTCAACATATGTGTCTGAGAGGGGCTTGTTTTGGTCTCGCTGAGCAGCGCAGAGCGGTGACTTTGAGGCTCGCTCAATGTCAACACTAGAGGAGAAAGCCACCGCCAAACCAAGAAACATCTGAGAAATCATTCATTATGCAATTCAATGAAACCAATGCATCTGTAAGCTTATGTTAAACAATTTTTTGTTCCATTTTATGGTAAACAAAAGGGCAAATATCATCTTTATGTGAAGTTGAAGAGTAAAATTCCTGGAAAAAAGTTACACCTACTCTTACAAATTGATTGCTGGCTTGAAAGTAAAAAAGTTGTTTTTTTAAGGGAACAGGTAACATTTTATTCCCCAAAATGGATACACAGTGTTTTAGAATGAAACCCCTCAGTTGCTTTTAGGCAACCAGTCCCTGGCCAATGTCTCAGCACTGATAACATACATACTTGCATTCAATATGGACAGCCAAGTAACTGCTCAAATAATACTAATAAACTTAACTCTCTGGAAAATATACTGTATCTGCCATTCATGACTGCAGGAGGGTTTGTGCACCACGTCTGGTTCTGCTCTGCGGAGCTGAGGTGAAAAGGTGGTGTACTTCAGCTGATGTGTTTTTGCCCTTATCTCCATCTGGGAAACATCTGGTTTGCATCTGGCCCTCGACCCGGTCCTGTAGTATGAGGCTGTGTGTGAGCGTGACAATATGTGTGTTTGAGAGAGAGAGAGAGAGAGAGAGAGAGAGAGAGAGAGAGAGAGAGAAAGAGTGTGGAATATATTTGCAAGCATGGATATGAGTGCGTGACTGGTTGACTGACTGGATGAATGAGGGAGGGAGTGAACGAAAAGCGAAAATCTTGCACCTCCAAAATGTCAACTTTTCAGGAACCACGAAAAACAGCCTTGTTTTTTGGTTGATGACGATGCATTTTGGAGTTTATCCAATGAGTTTTGAAAAGGTTTCATAGGACAAAGAGTCATAGAATTTCCTCAACACATAGAGGAGCATTTGATACTTCAGCTGAAGTTAAAACATGGAAATCACCAGGATTGGAATTACAAGGTTTCCACATGACAACAGAGATATCCACTTTGCTAAAACTCTGACAGCCAGCAGCGAGGCCTGATGGTGCGGGGCAGACCGCCAGATGTGGAAACGTCTCCTTGAAAAGGAGGGAGGGAGGGAGGAGAGAGGGGAGAGATGGAACAGGAGAGGAGGAATGGAGAGGCCTCCAAGTTTCGCGGGGTTCAGTGTTTGGAGCCCCTGCGTTTGGGGCCCATGGTATTGATGGTAACTGGGGCAGCTGGACTTAGCCACGTTAGCCATGGTATGCAGGACTGAGCTTCGGCTGACTGTATCAACCTGTCTAAGAGGAGCGGTCTGTGAAAGAGTGAGCAGAGATATGGGGATGATAGAAAGATAAAGAACAATTGGTGAAAGACAGAAACAGGGAGGGAGAGATAGAGAGAATGAAATAAAAGATAAGAGAAGGAAAGCCAAGGAGAGCTCACGTGCCTCACTGATAGTAATGCTCTATGACTTTATACTGTGCATTATGAAGGCAGGTTCACACGTTGGCAGCTCCAAACAGCAGGTACCCGGAAAACGTTGAACTTCAGTACCCAGAAATCATGTAACATAACATCAGTAAACTGCACACAGCGGCACGCTCATGTTTACCAAGCTGTCCAGTCTGCGATCACTTAGGACACCAAAAGGACCAGAGAGGCCAAAGATCTAATGTTGGTGAGTCCAACTTTCTCTGTACGTAGCTGCTTAGAAACAGTTTTGCTCTTCAGTTTTGATTCGTCACCTCCTGTGAGCAGAGATATGTACATACTCCGGAATTTGATTTGAGCAAATTTGGCAAATCCACTGCATCTAAATTAGTGGAGGTGGGACACTCTTCTCTGTTGCAGCCCCACTGTGTCATTTAGCCTTTAGCTTTAAAAAAAAAACAAACGAAAATCTGTGGCATTCATACCTCGGAAAATGATTCAGCATTAGTTTTAACTTAAAATCACAGATAATTGGCGAAAATAAACGTAACCGCTTATTTTGGCATTAAGATCGGTCTTTCCTAAATCCATTGCTTGGATTTGATCCTAAGGACAAAAGTATCTTCTATAAATGAGGCGCCATGAGAGACCAGGGAGAGGCGCGGCTCTTTCGTTCCTGATGGAAGTGTGTGTGTGTATGTGTATGTGTGTGTGTGTTGAGGGGGTTATAGGTCTGGGTGAGATTCCTTGGAGCTATGATCTGGAACAGTGAGCCCTGAGTGGCCGGTGCTGGCGTGGGCTGGAGAGGCGAAGGCAGCGCCCGGCTTCTCTGGCCCAGAATAAAGTCTCAGTTCTGCCTGGCTCCGACTCCGCTGCTCTGCTGCACACGCTCAGTAGAGAGAGCTGCGATCAGAGAGGCTCCGCTGTTTACTTACATGGCTTTGGGGTTTTGAAGAAATGTATGTGTTGATGTGTGTGCATGCCACTCCAGCTGCTTGTGTGTGTGTGTGTGTGTGTGTGTGTGTGTGTGTGTGCGTGTGCGTTTGTGTGTTATTTTCATTCTAAGTGGTTTTGAAAGTATGTATGAAAGCAGTGGTGATAGAGAGCGAGCGAGTGAGTGAGCAAGTGTGTGTGTGTGTGTGTGAGGGAGTGAGACAGGAAGCAACTAGGGGCCCACTCTCAGCCACAAAGTAGTAGTAGTGACTAAAAGAAGTCAGGAAAGTGGGAAACTAGGTTAGTGCAGTGTGCAGTGTGTGTGTGTGTGTGTGTGTGTGTGTGTGTGTGTGTGTGTGTGTTATAAACTTAGAGTAAACATTAACGGCTCACCAACATGATCAAATGTGTGAAATACTTTCCCCCATGTAGCTTTCATGGGTGCATTTACAACTGTGATGCATTTAGACTCCGCTTCCTCTTAGGGGGGCCTCAATCGAAACTTTCATCATGATGTATGTATCGCTATGGTGACAGTGACAAGGCTGCTGACATGAAGTGAGGTTACTATACCTTCAAGTCAATAGGCCACTGTGTAGCGCATATCAATAATACAATTAAATCGACAAACAAATGGGATCACAAACAAATAAAAGTAAGGCTAGTTTTACTATATATGCCCTGGGCATATATCTTCTGGGTAGTTTCCCAACTTGAGTGTTCAAAATGGCCACTATGTGAATAAGGCCAATGGACTTGATGCAAAAGGATTATTTTAAGATCATAATGAGCAATACTTTTCGCTCCATGGCCGTTGTGTGGATATGTGTCATTTTTTCCCCCTCTGATGATGTTTTTCTCGCTGTTTCCAGCACTTCTCGACTGATTCACCGCGCAAGGTTTTTCCTCTTTTTTTCTCACCGCAACTTCTCCCTCACAGACTCTCTTTACCTTATTTGCATGGAGCCCTATGGGGTTGTGATCAGCACTCGAAAAGGAACCAAAGTTGAAAACATATCATCTGTTGATCGTCATGATCTCATGTGCTCATGCCGAGCGGCTCCATTCAGGCGAGAACCAGGCAACTCATGATATAACAGAAGGTCATGGGTTCCCTTCGGTCTCGCGTCTCAGAGATGCTGGAGCGCTGTGGCAGCTTAGTCCCATGTTCTGCTGTTTTTGAAACCTCAAGGTTGACTGGCTTCAGCTTGTGACCTGTGCCCAGTGAGATGTAAACACCCCGCGTCGCTCTCTGTGGCGGTCTGAAGCCTTGTTGTTGCTGCTGCTGTTGTGTACAGGTCTATTCTGTACCTCAGACTTGAATGCTTTAAGACTATTGTGGCTTTTATGTATGTATATGTGTAAGTAAAAATAAAACATAGAATATATTTGTTGGAGGATTACATGATCCTCTATCGGTTGAGAAAATCCTACGACCCCTTGGTCTTATGAAACCCTCTCAAAAGCCATTGGAAACTCAAATATACATGGTGGTCAGTCTGAAAATAAGGCTGTTTTTCTTCGTTCCTGAAAAGCTGACATTTGGAAGATACAAGATTTTCACCGGTGTAGGTCTATGTATGTAATTAATCAAGCTTGAATCATTTCTCTGTGTATTGTAAGCTGTATAAATGTGTGAGGAATAAATGTAGGCTAAACAAATCACTATAATTGGAACATATATATTTTCCTTTTTCTAGGGAAAACAACAAAAGCAGCATTCATGGCCCAGCCACATGAAGTCGATAAGGTGCAGGGGGCTGAAAATATTTGACATACTTTTGAGGAACTCCTAGAGGTCTGGATCTTCATTGTATTACGCCATCTGGTGTTTTGGAAACGCTACAGCATCTTTCTCCGACTGAGGCATGAGGATATGAGAGTGACAAAATGTCAGCTCTGAATATGATCCACAGCTGCAGCAGGCGGTGCATAGTTACAGCTCTCTCTGCTGGCGATCAGGCAGGACTGCAAGTCAAGTCAAGTCAAGCCAAGTCAAATTTCATTTAAATAGCACATTTCATACCAGGGCAGTTCAGAGTGTTTTACAGACAAAAAACAGAGACTTAATAAGATAAGATAAGATAGCACTTTATTAATCCCCTTGGGGAAATTCAGGTGCCACAACAGCAACTGTCAGACAGTACCAAGGAAAACAAGTACAGTAAGTTAGATAGAAAATTAGAAAAAGTAGCGAAAAAGTAGAAAAAGTGGAAGCTGCTGTGACTGGCTCCCGCTCTCAATGACAGCACCACTACCTAATAATTAAAAGCATGAAAGTACACGTGCATGATATATAGCCTACATGCACATACAAAGGTATAAGCCAGAGACAGTGATAGAGGGAGAAATGCAGTGAGGGGCATGGACAGTTACTCCTGATGTTGTTGTCAAATAAACACCACACATAGCATATCGTATTTTTATTTTCAGGACTGATGAAAATAATGCTTGTTTTCTCATTTGCCAATGTATTTTAGAGCTTTCACAATGATGTTTCAACAGGCTTCAAGGGCCCAGTGGTCATGAGATTATCTCATAACTTGAATGACCATGTTAGTAGTAAGTAACACTGCTTGGTGTTTGGTGGTTTTTACAGTACAACAGATCTACACTCCAGTGGGAGGGACCTATGGGAGGGCCCCATATTGACAGTGTCAAGCAGGGAGGGTCTGTTAAGCTGTCTGTTGTCAGGACAGACAGGCTCAACCACTCCCTCTGAATAATCAAACCACAGTAATCAGTAATCATATGTATCCTCCGCCACGTCGTCATATGGAGTTTTTCAATCCAAAATACTGTCGGCTTAAAACGTTTCTCAGGCGGGGAAATTTATTTATATTAGGTGTTTGTTACTCAATACAGATGATCCTCTAAAATGTTACCATTTGTAACTTTGATAATATTCAACAATGTGAACTTTTACTTCAGTCATTTCTCCAGAGAAGGTGCCACATGTTTCAACCTTTTGCAAATGATGGAAATCTCATTTGTGGGGTGAAACTCCTCATATTCTCCCCATTTTTTTTAAAGTCACAATACACTAAGGCACTAAAATGTGAGAGTTGCCTTTTCACCAGCGTTACCATGGATTTCCATCCATCTTGTGTGACCCCATCCATTGAGCTAGTTTGGCCAGAGGCTTTAATCTGTGCTGGGATTGACCAACCAAGCAGCTGAGCGGTGATGGTAATGATGTTCCAGTCAATACACTACGCTTAGGCTGTAATCCATGTGCGCTCCACCCTGTATTCATGCTAACATAACCCCGCATTCATAAACAAAGTGGCACTGAGAACCAGTAAAACTTTATTCTCTGTGTCTCTTAACAGCCACAGTCAATGAAACGTCCACAGGCACGCCACGCAACACACACCTGTGTGTTTGTGGGGATTGCGTGCGCCCTCTTCCCCGCGTTATGTCGCATTCCAGTGAACATGTTGGGACAGAGCGCCGCTTCACCTGAAACTAGGGAGGAAAACATCACACGCTCTCTCATTCAGCTGCTCCATCAGAGGAATGTCAAAGGAAGATATTGCCGCTGTCTGTGTGAAAACCTTGTAACTGTAATTTTGGTTATTTTCATGTTTTATCTTCCCTTTCCAAACCCCATTGGATGAGCTCAAAAATGCATGGTGCTCGATCTGTTCGTTCCATTCGTTCCTGACAAGTTGACATTTGGGATAATATGGATGAACAAATATGAAGTGGTTACTGTCTTATCACACCTGCATCCCCCTGTCAAATCTGCCAGTCCCAGCCTCACTTTCCCATTTCCTGGTTCATGCCAGTCAGTTTGTTTTCCGTTCTGTTCTGTTTTGTCAGGTTCACCCCCCCCTTCCCTCTTTCTCTCTCTCTCTCACTGTATGTCGATTAACCAGTCATGGCAGTGACATGTGGAATTTTTCATTCCCTCGCCCCAGGGACAACATGCTGCCTTAGCGCACAGCTTTTTTTCCCCCACTATACTGCTCTCTCTCTCTCTCTCTCTCTCTCTCTCTCTCTCTCTCTCATTCTCTCTGTGGTATTATTCTGACTCAGCCAGTAGCAAGCGGTGTGCTGCCAGCTGTCTGTTTGTTGTTTGTTGTTGAGCCAGCTGTATGGGGCAGTAGCAGCTGTCAGTGTGTCTCCTCCCATGGCCTGCCGTCCTCCCTCCACCTCCTACACCGTGGTCATCATCCCGCTCAGGACCGGCCTCTACAGCCTGGACGGCCTGCGCTTCTACCTATGGGTGAGGACAGATGGATGAGGTCCACTTGAATGTATAGGGGTGGTGTGTGTGTGTGTGTGTGTGTGTGTGTGTGTAGGGTGGTGAAGAGGGGTGATATGAGCGTGTGTGTGTGTGTGTATGTTTTGAAAGATAAAGTGGGTAGAGTTCTTATCAGTTACAGCTTATCAGGCCTTTATGACGTGTGTGTGTGTATGTGTGCATGTGTGCGTGTGTGTGTTTGTTTATGTTTCTCCTGAGTAGATGATTCTTTTCAGCTGTACATATAGTATGTACACAGTTATGCTTTGTTTTCCTATTGTGAGAGCCCAGTTTGGATGTACAGTAAGCAAATGACTAACGTACAGCAACGAACGAGTGTTTCACGTCATATTGCTTCAAAACTAGCTGTACATATTCTGTTGAAGAAATGAAGAGTTCTATTCCAAAATAAAAAAATACAAAGATGTCAAAGTTTAGAATCTGTAAAATAAAGATGATCACTTTTCAGCCAAGGATTTACATTCTCTACTCTCTTTAAAAACTGCAATGATTGGTTTAATACTTTATAATTTCCTAGTAGATGTCACATTTTTCAAATTTTCGATACCTCATTTTGAAAGAAAATTCTTAAACATTATTGTAAATGTTTAAAAGATAAACAAAAGGGAGTTACTGAGAGGTTTTTGTCACCATTTGGTAATGGTGATGCTAATTAAGACCTTGCTTGACAAAACACTGGATATTTTAGAGATATTGAATAATTAATGTCAGGTAATGATATTGAATAATTCAAATGGAAATTAACTCTTTAATTAAAATGCTTGTAGATTTATTCATAGAGTCAGTCAGTTTTTCCATCTTTGATGCAGATCCACATGATATTTTGGCTGGATGGACTACAGTCATCCCAGTGACACATTCCCACATGTCAGGTCCGCCCCTCACAGCTTCCTGTCAAAGGCCCAATATAACTGCATATAACCGGTATTCCAATAACTGCCACTATGAGTAATCTATGATCACATAAACAATTATCTGTTGTAAACATGGATGGCCTCAACAAATAGCAACTTATGAACAATAAATCCTAAATAACTTTTGTTGATTATCTCTACTATGTCCGACATACCTCTGTAACATATTAAAAAAAGCAGTTTTGCATTTCTTGTTTTGATTAATCAAATGCAACTAAAATGAATATTTTGCCAGGTCTTTGGGTTACATGATGTAATTGTATGGTGTGCCACAAGTCTCAAATGTTCTCCTGTCCACCTCAGCTAATGTGGCTCATTATTGATTGTCTGTTGAGTGACACTGTAGACAATGTGACCGCGATGTCCTGAACTCATGATACCAGCAGCGGATCATCACCACCATATGATTCCCTGGTCGTTGTACATGTGTTTCCCCTGTTTGAGCCCGTTTGAAATGCTTGTTATCCAACCGAGAGTTGACAATGGCACTAAAATGGCCTCCCGCTGCTCTGCAGATTGGCTCTGCTGATAGACAAAGCCTTGGGGCCGCTGGAAGACAACAGACAGTGCTGCGCTGCTCACGCTCCTGTACAGCAGGCTGCAGGCCGGTGGTCAGGCTTGTTAGTCAAGCCTGACCCTCCTGCCACCACAACACACATTTACACACACACACAAATAAACACGCCCACACCCAATAAATAGGCTTTATTATGTAGCTTAGACTAGTGTTGCAAGCCTGTTCCTGGTCCTTTCCATTAAACACGGTCGCAAGGCAAATTTATAATTCTAAACTTTGGGTTATAGTGTGAAACAAGTTGAAGGACCGGATCTAACTGTGTCCCTCTTGTTTCAGATTAAGCGTCTGAAGGATCTGGAAAGGGAGAAGGACTCTCTGTGGTCCGGTCTGGAGGTTCTGGAGAAGGCCCGTCTCTGGTACCACCAGCGGCTGGAGGAGAACCGGGTCCAGCAGGCCAGCATCGAGGCCCAGACTGGGGCTGGGTCCAGGCAGGAAGGAGCAGCAGAGGTATGGAGCTGAGGAACCAGGCTGGGGTTGGGTATTGTAGTGATAACTAATATTAATCCTATATTTGTATACTAATTTTCTTGACAAAGTTATAAAGTGCTGAAAAATAAAAAGAACAAAACAAATATAGCAACCAAATATCAGACCTAATAAAGAGAAGAGGGAGAAATCCGTCGTAGAAGAGGCAGAGAGACCAATTTCTCAACTGTCAGTAGCCTCAATATGCAACACAGCCACAAAACATGTTGCGTTTCAAGTAAAGGGTGTGGCTGCAATAATAGACATGACCCAATATTCAAAAACTTTGCTAGCTAGCTATATTCATATACCCAACTTTGAAAGCAACAAGTTCCCGCCTGTTCTGTGGGAGTTGTTGAAAGTCATCCTGGGAAATGTAGAAAATCACTAACTGAAGCAGAAGTAGATGAGGAAGGTTGAGGGAAAGAGTAAATTACAACACTTCTTCACAGAGAATACAGAGTGGAGTTTTCCTGTAAGATTATATTGAAATTTCAACCACCAAAATAATAATACTAGTGCAGCACAATCAGAGCAAAAACAAGTTAAATGCAAGTTAATAAAACTGAGTTAGAAAACAAATAAAGCTGAGGCTGGAATAGTGGTATGGAAGAGATCTGGGTCACAGTTGGTCGGCTTAGAACCTGGAGCTGGAGGCAGAGGTGTGTGGAGTCTGGGAACCAAGGTATAGCTGGGGCTGGAAGCTGGGTTGGCCCTTAGGCAAGGAGTCTGGGACAGAGGTTAAAATGCAGTTGGAGCAGGCTATAGGTATGGGACTTGGAGGGATATTTGTTGGGACACTTGGGATTGGGTGTGGAAATGGAGGTGGAGCTGAGGAATTCAGCCATACAGAGAACAGGAGCCTAAACAATGGCTATATTCCCAGAAGAGTTTCAGTAACAATATTTATATTAGGACTCATGGCCGCTGGAGTTATATATCAGAAGATCAAACTTGTGACCCGTCAGTTACGGGACGGTCCCTCTGACCACTCCTCCACCCTGCCTCTCTCCTTGTCTTCTTCTCTGTCTCTAGGCGTGGTCTTGCCTCCTGAGGTCTCGTATCCAGCGGGTGAACGGCTCCCTGGGCAGCGTGATGAGCGAGCCCAACGTCAGCAGCACCCCCTCTCTGCCTGACGCGGTGGCAGACAGCGACCTCCGCTGGCACAACACAGTACTGACTCAGGTGAGAAGAGCAGGACATGAGGTTTCCAATAGCAAGTCCAGAGCATTTTTGTGAATTGATGTACTGCAAGCATAATGTAGTTATAGAGCTTTTTAATGATTGATATACCAGTAATCCCAATAAAATGGATCATCTTAGACTTTTAAATCTTTTGGAGGATCACTCCGTTCTGAAATAAAGTCTCTTAGTGTTGAGATCACCATTAATTTAATTGATAATTCCAGGACTAAGATGCTTTTGAGAAACCCATCCTAGTTTTTTTCCTCTTCCTCACACTGTATGTGAACTCATCACAAGCTGAAAGGCCTCAAACCTCAATCCTTTACACTCCTATCTTTCATTCATTTCTTTTGAGATACTGGAGTGAACAATGTGTTTTGCCCTCTCTCATTCAGAGGAGGCTTTTGCTTCAGTTTTATTCCATTACTTCCTAATCAATTAGTCTGTTACATCCAGATGAGATATGATCACGGTTTCTTTTTGTTTTGTCTTTCTCAGGAAGTGAGCGACAAGAATCGACAGATCTCCATGTTAGAGTTGGAAAGAGACGCTCTCCTGCAACAGCTTGGTAAACTACAGGCCTGCTGACTGCCAACACACACGTGCACATTCACACACAGAAACACACGTGCACTGTACAGCAAATTTACATTTCACTGAATGTTGTGGTTTTGTTGATTTTCTAACCAATTGTAAATATGTATTTAAATAAAGAAATTATATAACGTATGCAACATCTGTGGCTGTGTTTTCTTTCCATTACTGTGAGCCAGTTTTGTTGAATGGCTATTGAATAACCTGACTGACTTGTTGCCTTTGCAGTAATGAGTCACTGAACAAATTAGGCCTGTAACAACTGGTAATGTAATAACTTCCCATTAAACTAATAAAGCATTAGCATAATAACAATTTGCAATGAGTAGTGTAATAATCCTGTTAATGTAATAAATTCCCCATTTATGTGTTAATGGTTGCCTACCATTAATGTAATAACTTTTTTCCTCTTTATGTAATAATTATTACATTACTGGGATTTATTACATTACCCAGAAGACTGAAATTGTCAGTTTTCAGATATATAATAGCTGGACTGATTATCTAATAATTGTCAAAGTTCAGTACACAACTGTCACCCATTCACACATTTGGTTATCAACTTGTACTACATCTGAAAAAGGTATGAATATGTACGAGGAGGTCTGGTTATTACTGTAAATGGCCGTCCTCTTAATGTAATAAAACCCAATAGTGTAATAATTCTAATGTTAACAGGAAAGTTATTACATTAATGGGACAGTTATCATGTTAACAGAGTTATGTATTATATATTAATTAATGATTAATATTTGTACAAATTGCCTGCACTAGCAACCCCACAAACATAAATCTACCTGTAAAAGCTGTCTTGAAGACTCATTACCTGGTTTCTTCAATAAAATCCATAAGGAGATTTCTGATGCTTCTTGGTTTCCCTAAAGCAGTATCTCTATGGTTCCTTTTACATCTTTTTGCAAACAAAGATGTCAGCCGGGATATGCCAACACACAAAAAGAATAATGCATCCCACTTAGTTGTGCCATGGAAAAGTGACTACTAGTTAGGGTTTGCACTCCTGGCTAGACTGTAGTGCTTTTAGGCCCAAGACCTGGTTAGTGGCTGACTGACGATCCAGCAGCTTCCTGAATCCTGTAACCCGTCATCCATCCGTCCATTTCCATCCCTGCATGTGGGCCGTGTGTCTCAACACGTCGCTCCCTCCCCGGTGGTCCCGCACCTCAACTGATAAACTTTATCTAGCCTGCCCATCATACATGCTTTCAGACTTGCTCTCTCCTTTTCTTACACACACACACACACTACATTGCACACATTTGTAGCCTTGCACACATGCAAACACATCAGTAGGCTTGAAAATACAACTTAGCTCCCTTGCACATACATGTGCGCTTACACACACACACACACACACACACACACACACACACACATAATACCATCTCTGATTATAGTTTTAGTTTTTCTCTCACCAAAAAAGCAAAATTCATCAAGATTCTCTATTTCCATATTGACCTCAAAACCAATATTTTCTTCACCCTGCTTCATTATTCTACTTTTTCCTCTGTCTTGTTTTCATTTTTCATGCTTTACATATCTTTATGTGGAATCTGGTGGTGCGTGACCGTCCTCACATGAGGTGAATGGTGCAGTCTTTGTCCCCAAGTGTGTGTTTACTCCGGGGCCCATGGTGGCCCTCTGTCTCTGCCTGCCTGTTTGGCTCATAGAGGAGGGGATGTTGTTGTTGTTGGTCTGTGTTTGCCCAGCCAAGGACTTACAGTAACATGGGAGAAGGAACATAGGACTGATAAAACAGAATAGACAGTAAGAGGGCATTTTGTCATGCTTGTTGGGTTAAGACAACATGGTTTTGTACAGTTTTGTGTGGTATTTTTTTGTGAAAGGTTCACAGCATTGCTTAATGAACCTATAGTCTCAAAATGTCTCTAGAGCGGACACATATTCAAGTGGTATAATGTGGTAATTGGTGTTGTGCTTGCACTGTAAACTCAGATAGTGGCTGGGATTGAATTCTGGAGCAGAAAAAATCCCCCAGAAACAATAAAAAGCAGTTTTGTTTTGCTTTCCAAAGTTTAAAATCTCGCGTTAGCAACAACTTTTCCGGTATAAACTAGCACAGCACCACATGCCTGCAAGGACTCTGTGCAGGAGTCTGATTAGGATCAGCGTGTGTGCATCAGGAAAGAAAACATCCATTATGGCAGAGGCTTTCATTTAAGTAGCTCCATGTTCCCTATCTTCAGAGTGCCACTGAACCATCAAGCCCAGGGTACCAGCACTTGTCTAATTATTGGGTCTAATTCACATACACAGCCAAACACCTTTTTGTCGAGGGCACGTCATGCTTATGTGGCAGTGAACGCCATTCTTCCATACTGGCAAGGTTCACTTGCACTCAACTCTGCTGGTCTCTCCAATTCCTGTCTACTAGTATACAATATCATGTTTTTCTTTCAATCTGTGGTTTTGGTAGGCTATTAAAGAAAATTAGGAAATGTGTGCAGTTTCCGTGCAGGTCTGCGGAGGTGGGAAGCATAAACAGATAAATAGATGGGCAGAAGGTGTTT
Organism: Centroberyx affinis; assembly: GCF_046629955.1. Taxonomy (NCBI): domain Eukaryota; kingdom Metazoa; phylum Chordata; class Actinopteri; order Beryciformes; family Berycidae; genus Centroberyx; species Centroberyx affinis. Next base: position 51,548 of record NW_027280641.1, on the reverse strand, counting down.
TCGGAGGTTCACCGCAGAGTTTCCTCTTGCGGGGCTGAGGGCTCCCTGATGTATGCATTCCTCAAGCTATTAGGACAGAAAACTTCCTGATGCCCTGAGATGGTACAGTAAGTAGGTGGGCTTTGAAGAGCACTCAGGTAGCTAAAGTGAAAACACTGCGAAAGACTTGATTAGGAACTGAAATTTGAGTTTTTAGATGCTGTTTCTCTGCCCTGGGGATCAGTTCAATCTGTATTAGTGTCAAGTTCACCTCTATTTCCCATAGTCAGAAACAAGAGACAAGAGTTTGACATGATCTCTTAATCTGTGATGCCACACCAATGTACAGCTCCATAAAGAATTAATTGGTACAGATGTAAAAGGTGACTGTGACAATATCCAATTGTTTTTCTAGTGATCATGGTGGATTTTCTGGTTTTACACTGAAAACACTATTACACAATAAACCTGGTTTGGATTGAAGAGCTAAAACACTATGAGTTCACAAAAGTCATTCTCTGAAGCAATGCCATGGTTCATCAATATATCACAGATTAACTAGAAAAACCAAGAGATTTTGAGCCTCTATAAGGCCAAAAGTCATCAATTGAAAGGGGTAAATGCAATTATAAACACTATTTCCTTGTATGGTTTTGAAAATCTAACAACACTAGTTGGTTTGAAAGCTGAGATATTTCAATTCTAAAACTCAAAACAAAACTGCACCTTTCCAGTGTTAAAGTCCTGGTTCTGTCATTTAGAGCTTTGGGAAAGTCATTCAGGTTGAAAACTCCTGATTAGATTGTCCCATATTTAAATTCTTAAATGTTGGTATTGGCCCTTAAAATTAGTTTTCTTATTGACTTTTTATAGACAGAGGAACAGGGCATTGTAATGCACAAACAGCAGCTGTTTTTGTTGAGATCTTTTCTTGGATTTCACACTACTTGCTGTGATTAATTCTCAAAAACCCACCCCTTCTTCAAAAGCCAAACGTGTCTGTCTCAGCGAAAATGATGTTGCAGCAAACTATACTGAGAAAGCCAGCACAACTTTATTGACAAAAATACAATGAAACATTTCACAACGCAGTAAAATAGCACACAAATAATGACTTGTTTTATCCCTGACAAATAACAAAGGATATGTTGATCTGCAGACTAGATTCACTTTTAGACTTGTGCCAGGTACACAGACATGAAATAGACAGCTTGGATTCTTTCAGAAAATTTTGTGATAAATCCTCTGATAAAATAGATGAGATCAATCAATTGTATCAAAGAACAGGATTATCCATAATCCTTCTTTTGACATTAATCTGTCAAACAGCATGACCAGTTCTCCAGTGTTATAGTCAGACAAACAAAATGAAAGTCTATATCAGGTAGTCAGTGGTTTATATGGAAAACAATTGACTTTGGTCATTGAATTGTTCACTTAAAGTGTTTTAAACTCACTTCCAATGATTTAGTGGTAAAAAAAAAATGTGGGTACCTGCATCACCTCCAGTTGATCATCACCTCCAGTTGGTGATGATCATAAGGGAAAACATAAATGAATGTGTTCTGAAAATATATTTTTTGTTCATATTCGTGTAATCACCACCAATATTAACAAAAATCAATTCTATTTTCAGAATACATTCATTTATGTTTTCCCTTAAAGATCCTATCCTCAGATAACTTGCATCCACTTGATACTATAACTACTTACTATGATGTATAGGTTTAGGTGCGTTTACCTTCCACTATCCCTGATCGTGTCAAAGGTGAACAAGCCTAACACACCATTGATGACTGATGCTCCATTTACGTGTTGTATTAAATAACATCTGTCTCTGGAAAATTTTATAAATATGGCACTTTGACAGTTTTCATTTTCTATGCATATCCATAGTGTAAAAAGTCATTTTTACAAGCGTTTTCACCTCAAGTTGTAGGTTTGTAGGTTGCCTTTGCATTATTCATTCGGATCTTTGCATTGTTCATTCAGACGGGTTAGAAAGAGAGCAGAGAGTCTTTTGCTACAGTTTTGTGAAGTTCTACTAAACAATCTCCCCACTGTCGCTGAGGCTGGTTTTGGATTCTCCATCACTGTTGCAGTCTGTCCTCTGTGGCACTGGCGCACGGTTGCGCGCATCTCCAAGTGACATCTCCATCCCGGACACGTTGAACTCCAACAGGCTCTGCAGGTGTTTGATATAGTCAATGGCCGCACGCAGGGTCTCCACCTTGCTGAGCCTCTTGTCCTCCAACTCCTGCGGCAGATGCTCTCTGAGCCGCGCGTAACCTTCGTTTACGCAGCGCACCCGATGCCGCTCCCTCTCGTTCCTCTTCCGGATGAACGCAGGCTCGAAGGCGTAATCGTACACACCGAGATGTCCGTGGAAGGGGAAATATGATAAGCGTCTGTAGGATAGCCTCTGGCCGTGCACAGGGTCCAGGTATGCCGCATCTAGATGGAAGGGCAGTCCAAGTCCAAGCGCATCCTTGTAGCGCGCTCCTGCGTTTTCCATGGAGATCCCGTGGAGAGCCAGTGGAGGGACATATGAAACGTGCTCCATTAACTCCTTACTGTGATGAGACATCTTCCTAAAAATCAAATGGAGACATTTGAAATGGCTAGGAAGCAGCAAAATGTATCAAACAACTTGCAAATGCTGTAAAAAAAAAAAAAAAAATCACTGAAACTCACCCTCTCACAGTCTCTTCATAATCATCTCGTAGCTTTGTGCAAGAGTTTACTCTGGAATTAAATGTCTTGATTGTGATGATGTTGTTGAGTTGATCAGCCTTGATCAGGACTTCGCCATGCTCCAGGCTCTATGACAACCCAAGCTGAAGTTCGTTGTGGTTATGGGACTAGTGGGTGTGATCTGGGGGCGGAGATGTAACCATAGACTATGGCCCTATCTCGTTTCAAGATAAAACTGCTTACTTGATTTGTCTACTGCATGCAACTTGCATTGATAAGACGGGTCTGGCAGTAACCTAAAACAAGTTTCAACGACAACTGATTAATTTTTACCAATGTGTTTATGACATGAAGAGTGTATTAATATTATCATCAATATGTTAATCGGATGTGTCTAAAGCAATGGTTCCAAAAGCGTGGTCCGGGGACCTCCAGGAGTCCTGCAGGTGGCTCCAGGGCGTCCTGCAGCAACATGAGGAAATACTTCAGTTACACTATTATTTTTCTCTCCTGGCATTTGCACAAGGACAGAATGTTGGCTGATTTGCTATTAGGTTTCACTCTCCCCACTAGTTCAACACTCTGTCGGTCGGTCGCTCTGTTCGCCACTTTATGGGTCACGTGGCCCGCAGACTGCAGACTCTAAAGCTGGAGACTGAGGTTCGATTCCCGGTAGAGACGCTTCCACAAAATTCAGCGTCGCAAAATACAACGTCTCTAGGAACAGAAACACTCTCATTTTAATCAATGCTGCTGTTTACATAGCTGTCTACACCGGCCGCGTACAGGCGCTTGTTCCCGCTCCGACCCACGCGCGTCACCGCGACCTGCTGCGTCAGGACATGGACTGGTTGTTACTGAAACACTGGAAATATGGTCTCATTCCTCCATTACTTTTTCCAAATATTTGGGCTTTAAATGCCCGCGTTTTCAGAATAACAAAACTAGGATTGTAAATACATTTTTTTTGTGCAATTTTCTTCCTGCAACATACCTCCAGTTTACAGCAGTACAACGGGTTACAGTGCGTTGACAGACAGGGGAAAGTCTCTCCTTCTCCTTTTTGATCAAGTCAGCGTCATCAAAACTCCACGTAAAGTAATTTCACACATATCATATGATTACTGGCATAGATCAACAGTGTGATGAGGTGAACAGAGCTCCTGCACATGTCTACTAGTCCATGTCTACACAGGGCAGCCTGTCTGTGGATAAAGTGAAAGCATTCATTGCGCAATATTGCGCTCCTGTGTTTCCATGGAATATCCAAACATGAATATCAGCTAGTCGTCAGAAACACTTTTCAGACAAACCAGCCAAGGAGCCGCTTCAGAGAAATCCAGTGAGTGTGGAGGAATAGAGGAGAGGAGAGAAAGTGCGTGCATAAAACGTTCCCAAATGGATTTAATGGACAGAGCTCATTATACATGTAGGCTATTTGACATTTAACGAATGTTATCCATACTGGTTATTTCTTAATATTTAATACTATAGACCTATAACACTGTAAGGTAGGCTATAGGAGCCTGTCATGATTTTTTTTTTATACTTTATATTAAATACTTTTATCATTTAATTGCACAGTTATTTTCGCCGTTTGCGTACTCCAGTGCGTTTGGCGACGTGCCTATATTATATATAACAAAGTAATGGCTACGCCTCAGTTTCCCCCTGTATATATTGTATTTTAGAAATAAAGAAATAAAGACAAACACTTATTTGGTTGCGTTGCTTTTATTACAAATAAGAGGTTTTGAATTATGTGTTTTCTACATCATTAGATTTGCTGTGGATGCAGACAAGCTGTTGCTCATGCAGTCTGTTGGGTGGCAAAGCCTATAGTCTAGACAATAACTGAGAATAATGGTCTCCTTATTCCTTTTGGTGTCAATTATAAGTATTGATATGTTGATATAGCCTACATATAGGCTTATTTACCCATATCAATGATGTATTTCAGTTTCTGCTAGTGTATTTTGAGGCTTTGTTCCTGTTTTCACGCTTTTGAATGCGCGGCTAAAACGTAACTAAAACGGAACCAGTGTAGACACAAACGCAGGACTCACGCGTGCTGCTGACGCGTCCAGTGTAGACTCTTAAGTCTTGTTATTCTTCCGTTTCGTGCCCTTTTTCCTTTTCTTCTTCTTGTTTGAATTTGGCCACCCAAAGCCTCTGAACTCCAGACAGTCTACTGCATTGTGGGAAATGTAGTAAGCGTTCTCCATGGCTGCTGGGCTGAGGATGTCTACGTCTGTCTTGGTGGATTTGGCACTGGAGGACCTCTTCTTGGAAGACCTGCGCCTCTCAGTCTTCTTGGCAGGTCTAGCACTGTGGGACCTGGATCTCCTGGCTTTTGTGGGCTTTGAATGAAACATTGGTAATAATTAAAATTTAAATAATTGGTTTACTCAGTCTTTGTGCGATTCCTGAATTTTATCACATATTAAATCTTGTGCAACCGTATTCTAGAGGCTTACTAGTCTACAATGGAACAAAGTTCAGTGTTAATAAGTCTATAAATTACTTTACCATTATGAGAGAGGTCACTTCCTATATGTGATGAGATAGATCATCTTTCCACATCTGTAAAATGAATCACATATATAATAGTATGAAATGAATAGATCAATGTAGAGCAATAGGGATTCTTTCAGATGAACATGTTCAGCTGTCAGTCCAAATTCCTCACATGGCAGACCTCCCTCAGACTGACCCCACCATAGGAGTTAACTTTCTTTAAAGGCTAATTACGGAATGTAGCATTTGAAATAAGGATATATGCCACCAATATAAAAAAAAAATCTTTAAACTTACCAGCCCTGGACTTGGCACTCTTAACTGGCAGCGGATTGGTTTCGACTGGGACAGTGATACCCCATTTGTTTATGTCCTGTTGTCGTAGAGACCGAGCCGGCTCTCATTGTGTGAATGAATGGGGCAGCCTGTCCCACAGCAAGCCTGTAAATTCTCACTGCCTTTTGTTGCATCTGAGACGCAACTAGGCTACCACTAATTACATTTAATGCAAAGCTTAAAAAGAAATGTGAGTACAAAGAGAAGTAAGAGCTTCATGGGGAAAGGAACTCAAACCAACTGTCAGCCATCATCTTTTTTTATTGGAAGTGCAGTGTGTCAGAGGCATTAATCACTTGTTAAGACAATGGTTTTCAAATTCTTTGGCAACTCCCACCAAACTGTCTACATTTAAAAAGCCCTTGCATTCACATTGTGAAAGTGTGATTTTGACATAGGGCTGGGCGATAATTCAATATTATCGCTTATCGTCTTTCAGTGGAATCATATCGTGATGATATGAAGATATTTACTTAGAAACTCTTTTAAAATGGAGGTCTGCTAGGAATATTATTTTAATATTTCTGTTTTGTTTAACATTCGGTTCAATGAGATGAACATTCATTTGATTATTTAATGTGATTTTGCATACATGAACCATATCGTGATATATATTGATATTGAGAAAAATCCTTATGATTATCGTGATATTGACTTCAACCATATCGCCCAGCCCTATTTTGACATCATTGTAACATCTAAATACATTCTATAAATGTAAAGCAACTGAATACCATGCATAAGCTCTTGGAGCTCTCAATCATGCATTAGTTAAATACAAATATTCACAACCATAACAAGTGTGCAGTCACTTTCAGTATAGGAAATCCAATATGGACTCAAAAACACTCCTCAGTTGTGAGCAGGGACACACAACCCATAACAATATAAACGCAACGAGTGTCCCAGACTAAAGGAAATGTGTCAAAAGGTGTACAAGTTACAATTTCAACATCTTGTCCAAATTAAACAATCAACTTTGTGCCCATTGAGTGCACGTAATATGACATCAAAAGAGGAAACTCTCTGTTGTAGCATTACAGAGGTACCGAAATTAAGACCTAAGAATATAGTGGATCACCTGCATAGAGCCATAAGATTCTTTCTTTCAAGAGGAAATTTGCTTTAAGAGCCTCTGGGGCAGCAAGGCAATAACAGCTTGGTTTATGGTGTGGATTGATTCTTATGGTTAAAGGATAAGGCTGGTGTTTTTTAATGCATTTCTTACCATCAACAAATCCTATGAAAATAAGAAAAGCAATGAATTTGTTTTGCTAACAAGTCTCGTCCATGTAGCCAATGCCTATCGAGTTTTTCCTCAAACAACTTAAGAAGCCGACCGTAAATACGTTTTCCCTCTCAAGAAAGTAGTTCCGTAGCACCGAAAATAGTCCCCATCGTAATTAACAATTTGTTCCCATTTGAATTTGATTTGGTAATAACTACCAAACTAGCCTGACTTTTCGTGGTAACAGTTAGTGATTTTAAAAATTTAAACTATGTCTTTGTGAGCTGTATTTAAAGGTTTTTAGCTTACAATTGGAGCCAATGACTTCCGGTTTGAAGGCTAAAAACGGTACATGGGAAATCGGAAAGTAACAGGAGTAGAGCAAACGCATTGTTGATTTTGTTATTTTCATAGGATTTGTTGACGATACCAAATGTATTTGAAAACACCAGCCGTATCCTTTAAGTATTATGAGGTGGCAGGGTGACCTCTGACCTCATGGGAAAGGGGAGCAAGTAAAGGTGATTTTTACTGAAGTATCACATTACTATTATTATAATTACTGTGGCAGTGATGCAAGAGCAGAAAGACGTTTTGACTGCGGAGCTCCATGCAGCTGTGGCTGTGTGACTAGCAGTGTTACTGCGTGGAGACGAGCTGGACGATCATGTGGATGATGCGGGAGCCGCGCGGGCAGCTGCACAGGTCCATGCTCGGGTTCCTGATCTTGTCCTCCAGCAGCTGGTCCAGCTCCCAGCGCAGCTCCTTCACCAGCTCAGCAACCTGGAGAACACACACACACACACACACACACACACACACAAGCAGGTTAGCAGAGCTTCCCACACACTCACTCCGCACAAAATTTAATTTTCTATATCAGGGTATTTTCTACATTTTGTAGTTACAGTAATTACAACATTTTCCCCCTGTGGTCATTTTTTTCCTCATTCTGAAGGGAGATTTTTCCCCACTAGTTTTTTTTCTTCTTCTTTTAAAATCTAACCTGCACAAATTGGTTTTATTATTGTGAAAACACACTAATTAGCAGCACATGTATGATGTAGCCTATATCACACACATTTTACCTTATGTACAAATGCATTCCACATCTGACCAATTTAAAAAAACAGGACAATTTCACCAATATTTGACCTAAATGTCATTTTGTCTCACTTTGATTGCAATTAATTTGCCCATAATTAATTTCTGTAGGATTTGCACCTCATTAGATATGTGGCTGTAATGCTATATTTTCATTTGAATCCATACAAAACCCTATTCACTCTGAAACCCTCATTCAAATATATAAAACAACAGCTTCCTAAAATATATCAGCTTTGCTTTAAGTGCTTCTTAAGTCACTAAACGCCCCATTCATTTATCCCGCTGACCTGGTGTGAGGCGGCAGCAAATCGGATCCACCCATCGTCGAGGGAGATGATGAACTCTCCCTTGTGCAGCTCCACGTTGACCTGGCCGCCTCCGAACAGCACCAGGGGGTAGACGGACACCATGCTGCAGTCCCTGATGAAGATGCGGCTGGTCTTCACCTTCTCGTGGTACACCAGGTAGGGGCTGTCGTAGTGGCGAACCTGCGGCACAGAAGAGAGAGTCGCAGGGTTCGTCTCTCTCTTACCGACTGTTGAATAGAGGCTACATCTAGATATTTCATCATCTCACCGTGTAGTTGACAGAGGACGGGTGCACGTGGACGCAACCGTCGTTCTTGGTCACGAAGCGGAGCTCGTCTGCTTTGGGCTGCATCTTCACCGCTCCCTTGCTGGTAAGCTTGTATTTCCCCTGAGGAGCGCGCACCTGCACACCCAATCACACACAGAATACACAGTGTAAAGGGAAAAGCCAAGTAGACCGATAAACGGCATGAGACAGTTTTATCTTTAGCACTGGCCCACTAAGGAATGCATGAATGCGCACCTGGACCACGTTGGGATAGAGGGCAGCACATAGCATGGCAGACATCAGCCGAATGTTGTCCGAGTTCAGGTTGGCCTGGGAAGGAAAGGAGGTGGTTATCTGTTTGCCTGTGCCCATGTTAGTATGCAAAATGTGTGTGTGTAGGGCTGGATATAAAAACAATGCCCATCAGTACCATACCAGTGTCTTCAAGACCAAAAGTTAAAGTGTTTGAGTAAATAATAACACTTTATTGGACTTTATTTATACAGCACTTATCTAACAGCAGAATTTCTTAAGTGCTTTAAAAAAAAAGGTGTTAGAACAGGAATAGCAAAATATGTAAAGTGAGAAAAAATGGGCCACATTACAAAGAAAAGTGGTTAAAATACTACTACTACTACTACTACTACTACTACCACTACTACTACTACTAAGTGTAGTCTGATTCTATTTAGAAAAACAAATATGTACAAAATCTACACAGAAAATAATTCTCTCTCTATCACATAACTATCACATACGGAATTGTGATTTCATAAGCCAAAGAAAGGTATTGAAAAAATGTATGGTGTAGAGCTGATATAAAAATTGTACATATCTTTACCAGTATTGGTATAGAAAAATTCCAACGGTACCCAGTGCTATAGTGCGTGTGTGTGTGTGTGTGTGTGTGTGTGTGTGTGTGTGTGTGTGTGTGTGTCTCTCACCTCATGGCCGGTAGCCTCCAGAACGCCGTCAGTGCCTTTAGAGCACATCCGCTCTATGATCCTGGCCCTCAGCCCCTCCTTGACAAAGCCAATGTCAGACAGCAGCTCAGCAAACTGCCTCTTCAGACTGGCGATCTCCTGCATGGGCCACAACACAAAGGTCAAACTACTGTCTGTATACTGAATAAGGTCAAAGCCGTGACATAAAGATCAAGTGTCATTTCAACTTCCAATGTGAAAAGTGGACCAACACTGGAGTTTAAAAAAAAAAAAAAATTCTGCTGAGACCAGTTGAACCATTTCAGACATCAAAGCAGTAAAACAGAAAGAAACGCATTGCAAGTGAATTGAACTGGACTCATATCAGCTGTTTACAAACTGAACCTTGTATCCTCAACCTAGGTCACATGCTACTAAACTATGCTACTGTATGTAGGTTACACTTTAAGCAGTACATAAGTAGTTTCGTGCACTATAAAAAGAAGACACATAAACTTGAAACTGCCATGCTGCCCAGGAACTGTACTGAAACTTGAAACAAATTGCATTACCTGTAAGCCACGTCCAGACAGGAAGTTCTCCCTGCAGTACTGGAAGCCGGCCTGGTTTCCATTCTTAGCCGCATTGCACCATCCCTGCAACCCATCACATGAAAATGTGCCATCATTTCAATATTCATTGAGTTCAGCATATACTAGACACGTAGGCTCCAACACTGTTACATGTAGTAATTATTGTTTCTGAATTAATGTTCAGCAAACATACGCCCAGCCAGTACCTTGTATGCCTGTAACAGAGCTAGATGGTCACTATTGGCCAGCGCATAACTCAGCTTCTTCTCATTGGCTTCCTCCCTCTTATCCCATGGAGAGACCTGGAGAAAGAAGAGGGTGGAGAAGGAGAAGGGAGAGAGGGGAGGAAGCAGGTTTGTCTATTGTACCAGCCACTTTGTTAGGTAACCAACCATCACATGCAGGTGCTTTTCTATTTCTATGACTGGTTAAACAAGAGTGAATTTGGAAGCACCAGCCACTATGGCCAGTGAACAAAAAAGGCATTTTCCTGCCTGACTGTGATGTATATACTGGATGGACATGTGGGATCCTAAAATCAGCACTGCTATTCAGGATTGATGCATGTGATCTCTCTGTGGTGACAAGCAGTTGCCTTACAAATGGCGATTTGAAGGCCAGGCTGGCAGCGATGGTGAGGGCCGGGTCGAGGCAGCGGAAGATGGCGCCGAACAGCATGAGTTTTCCTATGCGCACGTCGACGGGCAGACAGGCCAGGTGGTAGCCCAGCGGGGTCAGTTTCTCATCTGCAGTCAGAGCGCCCAGGTCCTGCAGGCGCTGCTTGGCCGCTTCCAAGCTCTCCATGGCCGGGGGTTCAATGAGCCGAGAGAAGACCGACTCCAGCGTCCGCTCGGAAAACACGTCCAGGATCTTGATTCTGAGGGAGAGATGAGAAAAGGTGAATACTAAATAGCCTAGGAAATAATTGTTTTGTATTTTTTTAATGCCACAGAAAAATAAAAAGCTTGGTAGTCCACTCGGCACATGAGTGTCAACTAAAAGCTGGCCTTGTTGGAGCACATATATTATAAACATTTATACATATATATTAGAAACGTAAAATGAGCTACAGGCAAGGCTTGGCCAGAGATGGAGCCTTGAATGACCCTGGCAATTTCTCTCAGGTGGCAAACCAGTTAACCCTATACTCAAGCGAAAACCCCAACAGCAACACAACACATGAATTTCCATAATTCTCATTTACAGAGACAAATAAGCTAGTCACAATTCTACAGAGACAAAGAGAATACAGATGGATGTACCGGAGACAGAGCTGCTCCAGGGGAACTCTCTGGATCTCTGGCAGCTGCTGCTCAGCCAGCTGGTGTTGGAAGCAGTGGCTGGTGAAGAGGTGGAAGCAGACACCCGAGGCCACGCGACCCGCTCGGCCCCTCCTCTGCAGTGCGTTGGCCCGAGACACCCACGAGTCCTCCAGGCTCTCCATGCTTTTAGACGCATCGTACCTGAAAATACAACAGAGAAAGATTGACATGGATTTCAACATTACAAGTACTGCTGCACTCAATCTATGGTTACCCCAGGTCAAGTCTGCATTTAAGCGGCATTTAATGATGTGCTTGTTGGGTCATGTGCGGCAAGCTAAATAAAATTCTCTCTTTCATTGTAGTATTATTTCCATTCATTGTATGCAAAGGCATACATTTACATATATCTAAAGAAGCAGCACATTGCACACAGCCTGTTTTATTTGGGGAAAATAATAAATTAGGCAGACAGACTAGTTTTGAACAAGGGTGTTCCACATGAGAATTGTTCCAGTCAGCAAAAGGCAAAATTCCCCCAGGCTAATGAAGCTATTTAGGCATACAAACTAATGACCATTGTTTGTCAGTTATGTGTAAGATTACCTCTTCTCCTTCATCTTGCCAGAGTCGATGACGTAGACCACGTCGTCGATGGTTACCGAGGTCTCGGCGATGTTGGTGGAGATGATGATTTTTGTGACACCCTCCGGCGGCCGGTTGAAAACCGCCTGCTGCTCCTCGTTGGACAGAGACGAGTGGAGCGGGTACACCACACACCTGATGTGGGGGACGCACAGAGAAAGAGAGAATGTCAAAAACCCTGTAGCCAGCCGCTTTAAAGATCCTAAGCATCCTATGGCTACTTTCTTCTTTTAAAAGGCATCCAGGAAGTCTCTCTTGGCCCAAGAGGAAGCAAATTAAATTTTCTTAGAAGACAACTTTTGGATCTTTCATTCAAGTCTTTACCCAAATGGAATGAATGAGGGATTTAATTTCCTCTAGGTGTTTGAATGTGTTGTAATGTTCTTGACTGTAAGATTGGTCTATGGGTCCTGACGTGGCCAGCTTGGATGTCATTGAATCTATTGTAAACTGACAGGAGCTGGGGTTGGTGCAAACACATACACATTTAAAACACAGACCTGTTTCTGTTCCTGTTGTTGAACATTCTGTTGGACTGGAGCTGTTCATAGAGCATCTTGATCTCAGCGAGGCCCGGCATGAACACCAGCACTGCACCTGGACACAGAAACCAGAAGGTTAAATCCGGCACTGAAACTCTCCAAGTTATCCCAAAAGCCTCCAATGAGAACACACACACACACACACACTCTAATTTACCATGCTTGTAAACCTTGTTAAAATAAATTATTCATCATAAACACACCCTATTCACCTGATATGCTATTATGCACATGCTTTTAAACCCCCCGTTAAATAAACTTAATCCACTTTGCTGATAATGTGCCCATGGGAATCAGTATGCTTGAGTGTTTCTAACCTGGCGGATAGTTGTGGCCTCCATCTACGATCCACTCCAGCAGGCTCTCCACCAGGTCCATGTTGATCTTGTCCAGGTCCATTGCAGCTATGGTCTTCAGCACAGACTTCTTAGTGTCTGCACCAACATAAACAAAACAAAAAGTGTCACTTGTGCATTGACAGGCACGAACACTATAGCTACTTAATAGCTAGTATGCTAAAGACAAACCAACAGGACTTTGTAGATGATGTTGCCTTGGAAACGAGCCCCCAGCATAGCACATCAACCTTCCTGAGAGATTTCATTTAAAACTTTACAACCACAAGTGAACTCAGAAATAAATATTTTAGTTTTTAGGTTGTTTTCTCCTTGCACTACCTTATAGAGGAAACCCCATTTCATAGGGTCTTTAAGGGTCAAGAGATGGTTAGTGAATAATTAATAGAACATTTATTGATACTTTTTAATACATCGATTGAATATTTACGTCCTACCATGGGGCATCTCGTCCACCAGGCTGAAACAAACTTGCTCATAACTCACCTTTGTATCGGACCGTGAGGTCCTGCAGGCTGAGCTGCTGGTCTGGGATGGAGTCTTTGACAAAGTCCTTCTTACAGAAAGACATGAAGTTCCACATGTCGTCACCCAAGTTGTCCACCACGTCCTTTGGCCCCCCTCTGCCTCCTCGTCCACTTGTGGAAGAAGAATTCTGTTTTCCTGAGCGCATGTAAGGGCTGCCATCCTCAATCACATAGCTGGGAAAGTGAGTGAAAAGACAGTATACCATGTTATTTGGCATATGTAGAGACACAGAACTGAAGAACAGTGGAGGGAGTTTGGTTAAATGTGTGTGGGAGCGGAGCTTGATGTTCTTACCGGGTTTTGGCGATGGCATCTTCGAGAAAAAACTGGTCAACAGGAAAAGTACGGCCTGGAACGAGAGAGATTCATTGAGAGGGGGGAAAAAAAATCAAGTTGAGTGTGTCATATCCATATTGTGTGTACAGCGGATATATGTGGCTGGTTACCTGGTATGTGGATGGTGTGACAGTTGTAGAAGTATTCAGAGAAGAGGTTGGCGTTAAGTGTGGCGCTCATTAGAATGATCTTCAGGTCTGGCCTCTGCACCATCAGGTCCTTCAGCACCAACAGCAAGAAATCACTGACAAAAATATTTTGCAATATAATTAATATATACCAACTATTATTAGTAGTAGTAATAGCAGTAGTAGTAGGAGTAGCAGTAGTATTGCACATTTCAAAATAGAGTCACAAAGTATTTTACAGTTTAACAAAGCCAAAGAAAACAAATTAAGGCACAGAAAGACAAACAAAAATTTTATATTGAGTCAGAAAGTAATAAAAAAGGCAAAGACAACTGTAATAAAAAGGGAAAAAAGAAACCAACATGTCAATTAAAATGTGCATCAATACCAACTCTTATGAAACACTATAGGTAGAACATGATACATCAAAAATAAGATCCATAAAAATAAATGAAGATACATGGCTGCCATCACCTGAGGGAGTAAGTATTTGCCAATTTGAGAAGTCCACATCTGGGACTAAGTAACACATGAGAGCTTAAGTAAAAGCTCAACATGCATGATGAAGAGCATTGAATGCACGCTTTCTGTGCTGTGTCTGGTGAGGCACAATCTCACCTCTCCTCTGTGCGCTCGTGCACCTCGTCCACAATGATGTGTGTGACACCTTTGAGGTCTGTCTCACCCTCCAGTCTCCTCAGTAACACGCCTGTGGTGCAGTACAGCAGTCTGGTGGCTGACGACTGACAGAGGAGAGACACAAGAAATGGAGAGAGAGAATGGGAGTTAGTCCAAGATGGTTCAAGACAGAGGGAGTTTTTTTTTTCTAAAAAAGGTCAAAGCTTGGCTACACATGCTGCAAGATTACTTTAGCTGTGCAAGTCAAGTTTTCAAGTTTAGGATGCTCTGAAATAGTCACTGAGAATAATCAGGACATAGGATTCAGAGCCGGTTCAAAATTTGTGGGTGACAACTAAATGGACCAGGTGTATAAAGATGGTGGCTGCCTTGATCAGCATCATTATGTCCTACCAGCTCATCCCATAGTACAACTTACATTCCCCTCTCCAACCTGGCAGGAGCCAGTATTGCTACTCAGACACTTTGCATTGTAAAATGGGTTATAACCTCAAACCAGGAGCTGGCCATCTTAAAAAAACTGCTCCATTTGGACTACATTCTGCTCAAAATACTGCTACTTATTGAATGTGCCCATACCCTAACAGTCTCCAGGCGGATCTGGTATCCCACGGAGTTGCCCAGGTGCTCTGCCCGCTCCTGTGCCACCCTCTGGGCCACGGAGATGGCAGAGATGCGGCGTGGCTGGGTACAGATGATGTTGGCTACCTGCTCCGCCGGACCGGTTAATGACGCATCCAGAATGAACTGAGGGATCTGGGTGGTCTTACCACACCTTCAGAGAAGTCAACAGAAAAAAAAGACATGAAGCAGCACTGGATAGAAAGTCATAGAGAGGTAGTGAGAGGCTGAGCAAAGAAATGTATACACATAAAAACTTAATCAATGTCATTTTAAGTTGTGGCCGAAGTGTCTCTTTTAAAATATTCCCCCATTTTCTGTACCCCCAGAAAATGAACAAAACTAAACACCATACTGCTGAACAATTGTTAACCCAGTTTCTCCATGAGAATCATTAAAGTTTCAATCAAATCAAATATATGGCACATTTCTCCCCATACGGCACTTCTGAGTGACTTGATCTCACTGCAGTACAATGTACTGCACTGTACTGTGCTGTGACCCACCCAGTCATTCCGCTGACCACCAGCACCTGACACTGGTCTAGCAGGTCCAGGATGTTGTCTCTCTCTTGCCAGGCCGGCAGCTTCTGTCTCTGCTGCAGCATGGAGCCGAAACGCCTGGATGACTGGGTTGATAGAAAGATGGAAGAACAACATTAGGTTAAATACATTAGATTCAATACATATACCCTGATGAAGTAGCATGAAATAGCATGTTTTTGCAGGTCAATCACAGCAGTCCTCTCTTACCTTTTTCCTCCGAAACTCTTGGCACAGTTTGCCGTTTTCTTGCAGTAGGTTGTCCATCTTCAGCTCATGCCTTTTCACCATCCTCTTCCTCAGATTGACGTAACTCTCGCTCTCAACTGGGACAGCTTCATCGTCATCTTCCTCATCCTCGTCCCTCTCATCCAGCTCCTCTGCGTCTCCCGTATCTTTCACTACACAAACATATTGATACCGCCATGTGAACACAGATACGTATACATACAGTTCTCAGCTCTATTTAAAGAAACATCTGCCACAGAGAGGCTTTTATAATCTACAGAATTAAACATTTATGTTTACATTAACACAATAATATAATATAAAGTCAATTTTCTAAACAAGAGACAAGTTGTTCCCTCACCATCAATCCGTCTCTGGTTGTTTATGCTGCTGTTAGGCGGAGTAATCCTTGTGCTGCTGGTATGATTACTACTACTGGTACTACTACTCCTGCTCTCCTGGGACGACACGTTGCTCCTCGTACTCCTACTCTTTGCTATGGTAAGAGAGGGGGGAGCCGCCACTATCACAGGAGGAGGGGTGCTGTATTTGTGATGACTGACAGCCAGCAGTTCCCTCATGGTGGCTTCATCCTCACAGCAGGTGATCAGGGTGTAAATAACAGGTTCTCCACTCTTGGCTGCGGCTAAGGCCTCTCTGAACAATCTCTCAGTCACACTGAGTCTCCCCGCAGCTCCAATAGCCTCATCGTTGGTGCTGAAGGCTACTACTGGGGCCTGAAACGGGTAGCGGTTACCCTTGGGGAAACGGATCTCTAGTTCGTACTCAGGAGGGGAATAGCTGCTGAACCCGGGCTGGCTGGGGCCCGCCAGGTCTAGGGAACCAGCCCCGGACCTCCCTTCGGTGGGAAGTTGGTGTTTGAACTTGCACTTGTTCCCGAACCTGCAGCCTTGCCCTTTCAGGTAGAATCGGCAGACATCACGGATGTTAACGGATTTGGTCCCGGGTCCATTTCGACTCCCGGCTTTCCCGCCATTCTTGACAGCCATGTCTGACAGGAACAAGAGGTCCAGGGTCACCGTCCACACGGAATTGGCAATGCGCTCATTGAAGCGCTCGCCGTAAATGGCAGTGAGGGCCAGGGCTTCTTCCTGCCTCTGGGTCAGGCACTCGTCCATGGGCACCGCCTGGAGGTTGTCAGGCGAAACTGCTTCCTGGCCGTAGCGCTCAGAGAAAACCTGGTGGAGGAGCTGTTCTAATGTTGCCCCAAATTCACCTCCACCTGACTCCAGTGCCTGCTTGCTGCGCTCCCTGTCAAACCCAAACCTGCAGTGAACCAAGGGAAAGGAACAGACAAGAAAAAGGAAGGGTCAAGACAAGTTAACCTACATATTCACAAAAGAACAAAATATTGTAAGCATTCCGCAATTAGAAATATAGTTAATGATGTTATTGACTGCGTTCCTATGTCCCAGAATGCCCAGAAATAAAAAACACTGGGTCCAGAGTGTAAAGGTTCTTCAGAGGCATGCCAATTGTCACTACCTACAACATCCAAGATGGGCGACAAAAGAGAAAGATAGATCACAGCTCAATACATCACCTGCAGAGTTTGCCTATGGCAAATAAGGAGATAACAGGTTCAGGAGTGGGCCGTTCATTTTCAGAGTCCAGCTCACACACAGGGCTGTCTGCTCTCTCCACAGGCTCATCATGAGTGGCCCAAAACTGGCCTTCATCACGGTGGTCCAACTCATCATACTCCTCCTCCTCCTCCTCCTCCTCTTCCTCCTCCTCTTCTCCCAAATAATCTGAACCAGATTCACTGAGACAGAGAAGGTGGGATCAGTTCAAGTGGGCTCATTGGAGAATCAAGTGAAATAAGGTCTTTATCAACAAAATCAGCTATTCTCCACTTTAATAACAAAATTATATTTTATAGTATTTCAACTAGTCTCCTAGAACCACAGATAAAAGGATGTAGCCTATTCCATGTACAACCCTGTATTCACTTCAAGGTGCTGTACAGAATGTACTCACTCGTACGGCTCATCAAAGCCCTGAGCCTGCAGCTCCCTCAGCAGCTCCTTGACTTGTTCCTGGTTCTCATTAGTCATGAAGATCTTCTGCAAGGGCATGGTGCTCATCGTCTCCGGCCTGATCCGAGGTGCGTTTTCATCCATCCTTGGACGTGGTCTGTCCCCCACCAGGGACCTGGGGAGACCCCTGCTTCTTCCACCTCCCCTGCCTTCCCTGTCTCGATCCCTACCTCCCCCTCCTCTACTGCCACCCCTTCCTCCACGACTTGCACCCCTGCCACTGCCACGGCTACTGCCACGGCTGCCCCCACGGCTGCCCCCGCGGCTGCCCCCGCGGCTGCCCCCACCTCGGCCTTTGCCCGAGGCAGACCTGGAGACAAAGACAGAGACAGGGAAAGAGAGACAGAAGGGCACAAGAAAGACAAGAGAGTGAATGAGAAATAAAGAGGGGAGCAGGGGGAAGTCACTACAGTGTGAGAGAAACTTTAAATTAATCTGTCACTGCATCTGATTGATAATTTATTCATTTATCATAAAATGTATACCTATTAGAGTGGCTGGGTCCAAAATCAAGGCTGAAATCATCACCATCATCCCAACCACCACTTGCTCCCTTTCTGCCACCTCCTCCTCCTCCTCCACCTCCACCACCTCCTCTTGGCTTGTTAAATCTCCCTCCTCCTCTGTTAGGCTTCCCACCTCTCCTCCTCGCACTCATTTCTCTATCGACAGCAGCACCTGGACAATTTGATCACAGACAATGGAAAAAAAAAAAACAACGCTGCTGAGCAACAGAGACGCCACCCACAAATCATGGCATGGACGCAATGTTGACAGACCAAGCTACTCACCTTCAATCAGTTTCCATTCATACCAGCAAATAATCTGTGAAGAGAGAAATAAGCGATGTGAATTAATTTTCTCAGCGCTGAAGATATGCAATAATCCAGGAAACACTAGAGAGAATTGCCGACACGGGCAGAGCAGGCAGCTACTGTACATCCACTGCAGTGCACGGAGTCACATGTAGCTGTGGGGTTTGTTCGCTGTGGCACTTCAGTTCAAGTGCAAGCAATGAGATGGTGGCTGACACACAGCGCTGGTGGCTATAATTATGCAATCAACTGAGCATGCCGACTAACAACCAACCAAAGTTATGACCATTAATTCACTGTCTGGATGACAACACGCTTTGTTAGCTACAAAGGAATAGGATATAAACTGTCTCACATAAAATAATGTGGTGTTTTGTCGTATAATCTGTCTAATAATAATAATGTCTAGCTTCAACTGACTAGCTAACAAGGCTAACAGCTAGCAGGCTCACTCCTTGATGCAACAAGCTAGCTAAACTGGTAGGGAAGCTTTCTCACAAGTTAAGTTGAGGAGTTCAAGTGCTTGAGATGTAAACAGACGAATATCTCAGCATATAAATAGAGGAACATATGTAACTGCCAAAGTTGAAGTTCTCAACGTACTAAACTTACTGGTAAGTAAGAACAAACCTGAGATAGTGCAGCTGTTCAGACCACCGGCAAGCCTGCGTCTCTTTCATTGGTTGAAAATCAGAGGTCAAAGTTTCTTTTCCGGTAACGTTTCAGAAATAATAAATAGCATATTTTGTCGATATATTTTGTTAACAATATTTTGAGGTTATTGGACTAAGTTAAAAGTGAATAAGCGCATGCTGAGCTAAAACCTATAATTTTGTAAAAAGAGTGTTGAGAATACCACTTTTCTCATGTCTCTACCAGTCCAGTCACCATGGTAACGGCTGTTGGCGTGGAGCTGCTAGCAAACACTCAGGAGGCTGCTTTCAGTAGTTATTTGGGGGGTGATTACATGAACAAAGATAATAGATGTCCTTGCGACTTTCCAGCTTGTTTCATTGTCCACAACTTTTCATTAGTTTACGTTTTATCGTTAGTCTGACTTTTCACATCAGAGAAATTGGCCGGTGCAGCTCATCCTGTTGGATTTGACAGCTATCTGCTAGCTGAGAGAAGCTGTCACAAACACATTTCAAAGATGTCTGGTGAGGTGTGATGGTGATCTCTCTCTCTCTCTCTCTCTCTCTCTCTCTCTCTCTCTCTCTCTCTCTCACATACACACACACACACACACACACACACACACACACAATTCCTTCTGCCCCCCTTTCCCTTTTCCCACATTTACATTGCCAGACTGCTATCTAATTCTATGGATTTTTTTTTTTCATTTTCAGACAAGAAAGAAGGGGAAGGACCTTTGAAAGTATCCTACATTTTCCCAAATGGGGACAGATATGGTGAGTGATAGTAATTGATGAGGATACATCTTTCCATTTTTACAACACAAATGAATAGGCCTGTGCCACCCTCTTCTCTTCTCTTCTCTTCTCTTCTCTTCTCTTCTCTTCTCTTCTCTTCTCTCCTTCACTCACAGAGGGGGAGTGCAGCAGGTCTGCATCAGGAGTGGTGATGAGGAGTGGTACTGGTAAACAGATCACAGCCAGTGGCATCATATACACTGGAGAGTGGCATGAGGACAAAGTACATATTTGAGTGTGTGTGTGTGTGTGTGTGTGTGTGTGTGTGTGTGTATGAGAGAGAGGGAGAGAGAGAGAGAGAGAGAGAGAGAGAGAGAGAAATAGTGATTAGATGGTCCATGTTGTATTCGTAGTTAACTAACAGCATAGGTTGCTTTGACTTAAATAAGAACTACTAAAGACTGGATGTTTTTCTTGTGGCTGTTCACATCCTTAGTTCTCTCTCTCTCTCTCTCTCTCTCTCTCTCTCTCTCTCTCTCTCTCTCTCTCTCTCTCTCTCTCTCCCTCTCTCTAACAGATGAATGGCAGAGGGACCCTGCAGCATCCCTCTGGAGCGGTATACGAAGGAGATTTCAAAGACAACATGTACCACGGCACGGGGACGTACACCTTCGCTGACGCCTCGGAGTACACAGGCAACTTCTGCAAGAACAGGTGAGAACAGCACACAAAGATTCAAAATGACTGTCTACTGTTTTCATTGGTAAGAGATACTGTAGATGGCGGTAAGCCCATTAGGAGTTTCCATTATACTGTAGTGCTGTCATCCACTATTGGTGTGCGTAAGAGCTTTTTTGGGCATAATAGTAGGCCTCTTTTTGCACTTGTATTTCCAATTTTGTTCACTTTCAAATTACATATTCCACTTAAATGTGCTGTGGCAGAAAATGGCATAAAAGAGACATGGCTATATGGTACTGTACTAGCCACATTTCTGATAATAGACATATACTACCAGCTATACAGTATTCTATATATATATTAATGTGTAGTGTGTGTTGCTGCCTGACTGCTTCTGATCATGTGTTGTAGGTTGGAAGGAGACGGGGCGTTCACCGACACACAGGGACTGGTTTGGACCGGAGATTTCCACGGCAAAGCGGCTCTAGGCCTAAAACTGCAGCACAACATTTAGAGCAATACAAGCATTATTGTATATTGTAATGTATAAAGCACGTGATGCTAAATTGTACATTAAGATTGCATTGATAGAGACTCATCATCTCAAAGTGGACATACTGTACTTTGTATCATCTCGTCTTTACACATCTTACGGCGTTCCTTCTGTGCATATGATAAATGTATTTACTACATAGTGACTCTTTGACCTGTATTTCCGCCTGCAGCCCAAATAACTCATTGCGTGTATTTCAGTGTACTGCTGGTGGTAAAACGTCTGTGCAACTGTGCAGTGAGTGAGTCACGTCTCTGGCTCGGAGTCACTCTTTCAGCAGCGTCTCCTGCTCCGACGCGGCTCCGAAGTGCCTCTTTGCGTTAAGCCTCATTTCACTCATGAAACATCACACTGGAGGTTCCTTTTCTGGCCCGATTGCATGTCACTCTCCTTTTGTGTAGTTTTTATAGAACGCCACAATGATTTTTCTTGTGGGATTAATGTCACAGGTGTGTTGCACTGCATGTACTGTACAGTGTTCAGTGTGTACTGTGTCGACAGTAGGAGAGGAGAGAGGTATATTACATGCTACTCTTGATTTAAAATAAATCTTTGAATCGTATTGTCATGTCTGCCCCAGTAATTTCCCCTTACACTTTTAGGTATACATTTTTATTTTCTATTTATATTTTACAAGCCTGTGAATGTGTATTCTATCTTTGAAAAGTGATGTTTATTTATGACTAAAACAAACTGATTTTATGAGGATAGCTGAAGTTGGTTTGGGATTACAAACAAAACCCCAAACATTGTCCATACCTCCCTGGATGTGCATCCGCCCTGTCAGTGCTAAGGACAAGTACAGAACATTTTTACATCATTACCCCGCTAGCCAATCAGAGGAGAGGAGCTTATGCTCACGTCTCCATTCACAACAGCTGGACCCTAACTGTTGGTACATTGGCCTGAGGCGCGTGATGTGAGATGTGATGTGAGTGTGTGGTCAGTTTGACCTTCAATGTGTGTGTGTGTGTGTGTGTGTGTGTGTGCACAGGTTTGTGTATGAACCAGCTTTTCACCTTCTGTATCCGTGTGTCATTGTCTAAACTGATAAAAGTTACAACTTCTAACATAATTCATAACAGAATCAACCAAGAAACAAGCACAAATGTTCTAACATTGTTTAATAAGCAACTCTGATATTGTAATTTGTCATTCTATTGAATAATGCCTCTATGGATCAGTAATTGCACATACCCCTGAACAAATTCAATGAGTATTTATCTAGACTGTACAGATGTGGAAACATGTATAACAAAAACAC
Organism: Centroberyx affinis; assembly: GCF_046629955.1. Lineage (NCBI taxonomy): Eukaryota > Metazoa > Chordata > Actinopteri > Beryciformes > Berycidae > Centroberyx > Centroberyx affinis. The sequence continues at coordinate 29,019 of NW_027280641.1, read as the reverse complement.
GCATATAGTAACATCCATACAATGCTAAACACTTCTGGTAAAATACTGTACCAGAATACAACAGACAGTATTTCCAATGATTGTACAATTTTCAGATAGAAAATAATAATTTGTATTGCAAAACTTCAATGGTGGTTTGAATGTGAAGCCTTGAATAAGGCATACAACGATAACCATGACTCGATGGAGGCAGAACAGTAAAGAAATAAAAAAAATGGCACTCAACTTTGGCACAAGATGAAAAAAAATATATATATCTGAACTTGAAATGTAACTTACATAAATACAAACTCACACTGAGTTATTGTGTTCAGTGACTGTATGAATATGTGCCAGTAATCCAACAACAGCCTACGCAGTAAAATGTGCTGCAGTATAAGAATGTGACAACAATATGTGTATTTATTACCACAGGTAGTCAGCTAGAGGATGGCGAAGAAGCCTTTAAAACTCTCACAATATATTATCTCCATAAACCTGAGAATCTAGAAAGTATACAGTATTATTTTCAAAGATTTCGCCTTCCAGAAAAACAGAGCTACCGGCAAAAAACCCTTGTAATGAACAACACTATGACAACGCTGACAGGGGGAGAGAGAAAAGCGTACATCTCTAATTGTGCTAGAAACATCATTAGACAAAAAAAAAAAAAAAAAGTTTCCAAATATAAAAGTGTGAGCACAGGTATTCCAAAACAGAACAGACTGCCGCCATGCACATTTCCACAGAGAAGCACAATTCAAGATCTGAATGTCAAAATCATCGTTCTATACAAAGATAACAGATGACACCTCTTGATAATAATTTGAGCGAAGCGGTGATATGAAAATAAGTGACCGTGCCGTCTGTCTTCTGTGCTTATTTGTGTGCTTCAGTAGAGAAATTTCCAGAAAACCAAGAGCAAACTCCGGCGCCGTGTTTAGGTAGTAGAGGGTGAAGGAACGATAAGGTTACAGTGAAGACATCCTAGAAAAACAGCACCGTTTTTTGTGACAACTGTGTTCTTCCTAGCAAGGGTGGCAAAGTGCTCACCAAGGCCACATGGAGCTCAGTGTTTATTGTGCTGTTGTTGTCGGGCAGACGGAGAGAGAGAAGCGGCCTGTGTGGGTATAAAGACGGTGGGGTCGAAGCAGGGAGCCACCTTCAAGTGAAAATTAACCGTCAGACAGAATTCCTCTATGTTATTCTTATCATTGCTTAGGTGGGATTTGTGTACATGGACAAGTCTCGCGTGAAAGTGTCTCGGATGACATCAATGATTACAGTTTTGGTTTTTTTGTGGGTTCTGGCTTTTATGTTCAGAGATATGAAGTGAAATCTTCCAAGATCTTTGTTGGAATAATGAGAATTCTGCTGCAGGGTAAATTTTCCTCTTAAAGAAAACAAATAAGGTAATTTCTGACTCCTAAAACCGGCCTCTCCTGGTCTGCCCAGTTTCAGATGACCATCCACCATTTTTTTCTTTCTCCCATTGGGTTCCATACGTTTTACAGCCATGAACAAACCACACGCTTACAACTGGAATATATCTTTTTTTTTTTTTTTTGGTGACATACGTGACGCCACTGAGCTCCCACTTCCACATTTGGATTATCAAACAACCCTGGGTAATGCCCAGCGGTTTGTTTCTTCTAGAAAATACATAAGAAAAAATTCCAAATCCATCCCCGGAAAACTAAAACCCAGTAGCTTCAATAAAATAAATAGACCCGTAACATATATTCAAAGATAAACTGATAAACAAACAAAAAAGATTTCAATTTACAGCTTTATAAATCATTTCTCATAAAACATTTGACCACATACATCGACACAAGTAAATAAATTATTCGAGAGGAAGTATGTGAACATCGCTGAGGAGTCAAACCAGCTCCAACATTTTGAAAAGAGGGACGTATAAATGGACAAAATGGTTACTACAGGTTAGCTGTGTAACAAGGGGGGGCAGTATTAACCAGAGCTGGCCACAGTAGTCTCCTGCTACAGTGCTGCCAGACTCTTCAGATTTGCTGCTACCTCTGCCTGTCATGTTCATGTGTGTTCACAGTTGTCATAGGCACATGTTAGTGTCGTGTGTGTGTGTGTGTGAGTGTGTGTGTGTGTGTGTGTGTGTGTGTGTGTGTGTGGCATCTGTGTTTGTGCGTCTGCGTTTGCGAGCTAAAGCCGAGCTCACAGTAGGATCGCCCCCTTTTTCTTGTCAACCTCACCCCACTTCTCTCTCTCTCTCTCTCTCTCATCTGCCTCCCTCCCTCGCTCCCTCCATCTCTCCCACTACTGGACAGACTGGGAGACGACCCCTCTTCTTCCACTCCTTTTCTTTCCGCTCCCTTCCTCCCATCCTCCTTTCCCTCCATCACCGATCTGCAGCAGAACCCCTGCTACGCTCCCGACTCTTCCCCCTCTGTTCCTCCATCCCCTCTGTCGCCGCTTCTGCCGCAGAAACACTCCCCGACTGCGACAACGGACTGGTACATGACCTCTTTTACTGCCATTCCCCATCCCATCCTCCATTCCCTCCCTCTCTCCCCTCCCTCCTCCCCCGAGATCACGGCTTCTGCAGCAGTCCCTCCCACTGGATGGGCTGGGAGAAGACCTCTCTCTCCAGCCACATCTCGTAGCTGTAGTGGAAGTCCTCGGGCAGCTCGACGCGCTGTCCCAGCACGCTCTGCAGGCAGTTGTCCACGGGGGCAAACTCCCCGTTCTGGTTCTTGTCGTAGCGGCGGCTGTTGAACTTCTCGATGCTCTCCCGCAGGGCGCACTCCTCCGCCTGGAAGTCCCACGGCCGCGCGTCGATGTCTGGGAGGAGAGGAGGGGGGAGAGAGGGGGAGAATCAAACTCACTGACGCTTCTCTTGAGGAACGCTTTAATATTCATGCATTGTGCATTATAGATATATATATATATATATGTTAACATAAGGGTGCAGTGTCCAACAGCTAGGTGACCTATCAGTGTCCTTGAGCTGAAGTCTGCATAGGAGCGTCAGCAAAATGCCTAAAATGTAAATGTAAAATTCTGATATTAACTTTTTCTTACTGATGGCACAAAATGCAAAACACATTCAGGAAACATATCCCCGAGGAATGCTGAAGTAAAACTGTTTTTGCATTAATTATATGGATATATAATTGGTTCTCTGCAGTGAATAGCTGTTGCTTCAGTGGGGAATGCGTATGGAGGAGGAAACACTTAACAAAATTGGGTTTGTGATCAATGATTAAATAGATATTACAACATCCAGCTATATCCTAATTTTCTTCGATATCCAAACATTTTTCCCCTCTCCCTCTCTCTCTCTCTCTCTTTCTGCCTCTATCCATCTCTCTCTCTAACACTCGTGGTGACAGATCGCTTGCTCTCCCGCAAGGGACCGTGACCCTGAGTGTCCCCTTTCTCTGTTGCTATGGCAACACATCCCCGACTGTTCACCAATGACTGCACGGGCATTTCATTTCACACACACACATATGCACATAATCCCACACAGACAGATACATAAACCTACACGCACACACACGCACACACACACACTATTAGCTATAAAACATCCTGTAAATCAGGCAATTAGCATTTATTAACCCGACATGTCATGTTCACACAGTCACCTTGGGTAAATGTATTCTTTTTTCCACCTTCAATAATAGAGTCAGTGGCTTCTATTTATCAACCCTGTGTGAGTGCAGAGTGGGACTGCTGGGACCAGTGAACTTCATGATGATTTCATCTATTAAGATCTGAAAAGCCAAACTAAGTTAGGGCTCCAGGAGGATAACAAATTAGGGCCGGTGTGTATTCTGGGCATTACTGTACTCACTATTTCCCAAATCTAGGCTGAGCTCCAAAGCTTCTGAAGACATTAGGCTGGCAGACGCTGTACAAGCCTTTGAGACTCTTTTTTAAAGCTGTTTTTCATTAAGGCTGCGCTAGGCAAGAGTTTTATGTAACAATGCACCTGTCTCATCACCATAAATCACAGCAATAGAGCGTCCCATCCCTACTAATTGAGACGTCATAAATTTGCTCTATTTGCCCTAATGAAATTCTGCTGTCAGGTCTGGACACTGGCTGGAAATGTTCTTTGTGCACAGAAAGTGACGAATCGAATCTTAAGATCAAAATCCTAAACTTTATGCTAAACAGCAGCCAGCGAGTTCTCTGTCTCTCTGAGAAAAATCAACTCACCAGCGATGGCTGAACTGCAGCCAAATAACTTTTTTCACCGTCTCCACCAGCAGAAACAAATCTAGGTCCCTGGAGTGTGCAGCTTACTGATGTCATGTTAAATGATTTCTGGGTAAAGAAGTACTTCAAACCTTCAAAAATTCAAACAATTATCTCTTGCTGAGACTTTGAGTCGCCAAAGTGTGCAGTTGCCTAGTGCGGCTTTAAGTTGGAGCTTTATTATATAACATGTTTGCATTGTATTTGCACTGATTTTGAGTTGCTGAGATTTGAATTGTCCTCCTTCATTAGATTATTATTTAAGTTTTCAATACCCTTCATTTTAATAGGTATTCTGTAGATATGTAGCTTATTGCTGTTACTTTGTAGTGTTTTATCAATGTTGATGTAATCGATTTCAAATGTTGTTAGATTTCTTTATTTCTTAATGACACAGTGTAACTTGTGTTCTTCATGAATCCGGTTCCTCTGGCTGATTCTCACCATTTCCGTATGCCCAGTCGTCATTGAGCCTGTGGCGGACCTTCTGGTAGATGGCTGACATGGTCTTCATGTTGCTCTTCCTCCACTGGCGGCCCAGGTACTTGGTCTGGATCTTGAGCAGCTTCAGGACGTAGAGCTGCATCATGGCCTGCTTCACCTTCAGAGCTCTCTTCAGAATGGGGGCAGACTTGAACACCACCAGCATCTGATGGGGAACAGGGAAGGGGAGCATGTTTGACTGGATGTGATATTAACTGGAAAGACTGATGGGGAGAAAAAGGAAGGGCAGGAGTGAGGGATTGAGGAAGACTGGGGAAAGCTGTGGACAAAACAGAGGCACAACGCAAAAAATGTCTTCTTAACAAGACATTTAATCGAGTAGTCTTAAAATCTTGATTTCCTTAAAACAAATGCAAAAATTCTGCCAGTGGGGTGAGATAATTTCACTTGTTTCCAATGCAGTTTAATCTGTTTTGAGATTTTTCTTGAAACAAGTACCAATATCTTGAAATAAGGCAGATCCATCCACTAGTTTCACTTGTTTTAAGAAAAAACTCAACACTTGACAAAATGACATATAAGATATATATATTTTTTTTTTTGCAGTGGATGAAAATGTGTTTCCCAAGGCTCTACTGCTGTGTGAGAGCAGATTTACTCACCATGGTCCTGGAGTGTTTCCACTTGGTCAGCTTGTTAAGGATCCTCAGCAGGTTGATGCAGGAGAACAGATTCCTCCAGCAGAATTGGTTGCTGTCTCCCGCTTCCTAGAGGCACACACACACACACACACACACACACACACACACACACATACATACAGGTCAAATTGACACGGGAAGGGAACTTTCCAAGTTGACCTTCATCTAGTGCGGACCAAGCGGATGTCAAGCCAGCAGCATTTTGACTCACCAGGCTTTCAGCTGTGAGCTCAGGCATCTCATGGACCACACAGTGGGGGAAGTCCAGCACACATATACTGCAATGAGAACACACACACACACACACACACACACACACACACACACACACACACACACACACACATATATAAGAAGCAGTAGACAGGTTACCTCACATACCAACATACTGCTGTATATCACTCTCCTTGACTTTCTGTACATTATTTTGTGCCACAAAAGGATTCAAATGCAGACATAGGCTCAGTTCTTTCATCAGCAGGGGAAGATTTCTGCCATCTAGAGTGTGGCATAAGGATTTTTTTTCCCCATTCACAACTGAACCCCCTATCTTGGGATTGCCACGGCGATGCCATCTGTGCCATCTTCCACAGCCTGCTGATACACATTAATGTGGCCTAGCAGTCACGCCCCTATTTAGTTATCTTGTACTGTAATTCCTGCAGGTCGTGCAAGACAAAGCCTCCACTACTGTTGCTATGAGAATATTGAAATTGGAAGGACTGTGCTGTTTTGCCACAATGTGACATATTTTTTACTTTTCGCTCTCGATGCTCTGAGTGCTCTCAGTGCTGATGGGAACATGCAGCACTCTTTCCTGTTGGAAATACTGCCAGAAGGTGTCAGTACTGTGTGGAGAGGTTCCTGATGTACACACAGTCCTGAGTCGTGAGTGTTAGAGCTTAGTTTGTCTCCAAACAACTGACAGCAGTGCAAGGAGTTGGATGTGATATTGAGAGAAAATGAGGATCCTACCTGTTTTTGGCACTGATATAGGACATGATGTTCTGGTTGAAGAACTTGAGGATGAGTGGGATGCAGTTGGCAAACACCAGGTGCTGGGAGACGATCTCAAACTGCAGGAAAGGAGGAGGCAGCAGGGAGGAACAGTGGTTAGGGAGACTGTCCTGTAACCGGAAGATCATAGGTTTGATCCCTGCAACACCCAAAGTGTCCACCAGCTGCCAAGTGTCCCGGAGCAAGACATTCAACCCTTCACTCATTGTAAGTCAGTGTGGATAGGAGCATCAGCTAACTGTCTGAAAATGTAAATGTACTTTCCTCACAAAGCTCCAAGCACGACTCTGTCTCTTCTTGTGTCTCTCTCTCTCTCTCTAACTATCAAATGAAGAAGAAATACCATAAAAATAACTGTTATCCTTGCTGTTCGTGGTTATAATTCTTCTCTGGCCATAAAGCAATTATTTATTTTTTTAGGCCGTGTTAAGGACATTTCTCATAGACGATGATGTTACTGAGATATCATCTTAAAAACCCTGGCAGAGGAAAATCCATAGCTTTCAAAAGAATAGAAGAAAAGAATAATGCTCTGGCCTATTAGACTCCCGTATTATTGATGAGCTTTCTGTGTGGGGCAAAGGTCAAGGGAAGGGGGATTTCTATTCGAATGTGGCAGCAATGCAAATCCTTCCCCTCGTCCAAGAAACGCCAAGATTTAAAAACAAGAGCGATTATACTGCTGAATCTGTCATCAGTTCAAATTTCAGTATTTTAATTGACTGCGGTAGTGAAAAATGTATTATAGATGCCAGTGTATTGTCCTGTTGTCTGCGTGTAAAGATTCCTTGGTGGGCTCAGGAGGTTTATAAAGGAGGATTCATCCAATGTATTCACCCTTCAAGGCGAACAACACAATGCCTGTGTGGCAGTCAATCAAGTCAAGGGACTGATTGACACGACTGATCTTTTCGGCTGCATTCTGCCTCTGTATTTGATGCTATATGCTAATGCACCTGTCTGTTCTTCTGTGTGTATTCTCTTCTGTGTGTATTCTCTTCTGTGTGTATTCTCCTTTTCTGGCAACAGAGGGCGCTACCACTATAACTGTACAGTACAGCCAGTTCAGAGAGTGTGAAAGCATCTACCTTCCTAGCAACAGAAAACACCCCGTCCCCATCCTGTACTGAAGCCATTCCACAACATGGTGGGTTATTTGATTTGGGCATATAGCCAATATTGACTAAAGCACTCCATACTGAATAATGTTTGTTTTGAGAGAGCGAGAGAGAGAGAGAGAGAGAGAGAGAGAGAGAGAGAGGGAGAGAGGGAGAGAGGGAGGGAGAGAGAGAGCAAGAGAGAGGGAGAGAGAGAGAGAGAGAGAGAGAGAGAGAGAGAGACTATTTTCTTACAGCTGAGGACAAGTACTGCTGATATGCTGGGGAAATATAACAGGATATTAACTCCTTGAAATAGGACCTAAATCCTCTTTAAATTTGATATATCTTAGAAGGTGATGCTCTCTCTCTCTCTCTCTCTCTCTCTCTCTCTCTCTCTTTCTCTCTCTCTCTCTCTCCCTCTCTCTCTCTCTCTCTCTCTTACTGTCTATATGGAGATAAATAGAGCACAAACTGTGTCTATCAGTCTAGCGCAGGAAGATTCAATGTAATGGGGGTCTGAAGGTGGGGGGTGGGGAGGAGGATGAAAGAGGGGGAAAGCAATGGAACGGTTGACCTGGTAATCGCAGAGGTGGAGGATGGCGGAGGTAGCATGGGGGGAGGTGAACAGCTTATAGAAGGGGAGGGGGCGGGGCAAGATGGAGAAGGAGGAGAAAAGGGGGATAAATGGAAGAGAGGCTGAGGCAGAATAAAGATGCTGATGTGAAGTGCCTGTTGCAGGCAGAGATGGAGATGTGTGTGTGTGTGTGTGTGTGTGTGTGTGTGTGTGCTAACCTGATAGATGTGGTTGAGTTTGAAGTGTTTGAGCAGCAGCAGCAGCAGAGCAGAGATGGCCTTGACGATGATTTCCTTGTGACGGTTCACATCGATGCCCAGCTTCATGCTCTGCAGGACGGTGATACTGCAGAGACACACAGACATTCATTTTCGGCTGTAATTTGTCAAATGGAAAATTCAAAGGTGTTCATGTCTGTAAAAAGACAGCCTTGCTACAAATGAGGAAATAGTATAGCTGGTGTCAGTTATAGTATATTAATCATACATTTGTTGTCAATATAAGAATATTTCATTAGGTTTCCAGAGTACTAGTGTTCAGAGATTGTATAGTGCTTAATTAAGACCTCCACTTTTGGAATAACATGTACTCAGCTGGCCTAGGATCAAATCCCAACAAATCACACCTTTTCTCCAGTGTCTTCCCTACTTTGTCTCTCTCTCAGCCTTGCTACTGTGTCAATAAGAGGAAATAAATAAATATAGCAATACAAAAATACCAAAAGGAGAGGACTGTCCACTCTTCTTTTAAAAACAAGCAGATTTAGTCCCCTAGTGCATATTGAACATTTTGCTAGCTAATGGTAGAGCTAGCTAAAAATTTCAAAACATGATGAAAAAGTCAAAATTTCAGCCATAAACCATGTTAGACAGGGTTTTGACTTGTGACCAAATATAATTTATTAATCTAGCAGGAAATTCTCTTTTGACCCTCTGGTTGAGAGCGAGGGGGAGCTAGCTAATCTAGCACCCCATTGCATCCCATTGCCCAAAAATAAAATAGGATATGTATTTCCAATTGTATTCCAATAGTAAAAATCTTTCCTCAGATGTTGATATGAATAGTCAGAGGAGAGAATATTTCTCTCTGAATACAAGAGGATTGCAGGAGTTGTGTGAAAACTTGCAGCTTAAGGTGTGAAAATTCATAGAAGGTTAAATTACAAAACTATTACTTCCTATTATGAACTAAATACTGCCCAATAAACACCAGACATGATTTGTAGAGAATGATGTTTTAAGTGTAGTAAACGGTGATGAAGTTTGATAGCGTACAGGTGTCTCAGCCCCTGAATTTGGCTCTTGATGTCAGCTGCACCATATAACAGCAGCGCCATGGGAGAAAGATTTATAGAGTACTCTAGTCTTTCTACTTACGGCATCTCCTCAGGCAGTACATCAGCCAAGATGTTAATAGAGTCGGTTTTGGCTTTGGAGGTTGGGGCCGCGGCCAGCAGCAGCTTCAGAAGGGCAATCTGAGACAGGACAGAATACAACACGCTAAAGCAAAATAATGACACTTCACTATCTGTTTGGCTAGAGTTGTTTAGCCCACAGAGATATATCTTGTCGAGTAAACTGTGGGATCTGCTTCAACAACATTTCAAGACCTGAGACTATCCAAATTCTTTTTTTTTCCAGACTTGCATAAGAAACCTGTTTCCAATCTAATTTCATTCCACTGTCCTTGAAGATATTGCACCAAAAGCTACATTTGAAGCCAGATTCAAAGTCATGTTTAGCGAGAGCTCTCTTTGAAGCAGGATGAAAACACACATTTTATATTGTATAATGTGTTTAAAGGGCTGAAAAACACTAGGAAGGATTATGGAAAATGCCAGATGGTGGTTTGATTGGTGACCATATCAAACAAGCAATATTGCCAATCATTAGACGATAAATAGTATCAGGAAAAACAGCGGTCTTGTCGTCGATCAGTCGAGCCACTCACCACATACTGGGAGAGGTTAGGAAGCATGCCCAGGTACAGCATCTCCGCCGGCGTCTCCTCCACCTCCTCCTCACCCTACACAACACAACACACACAAACCGTCACACACACACAAACACACACACACACACAAATACACACATGAATTCAACACTTAATGGAAACTTCACGCTTTGCAAGGATACAGTTTACAGCTTGTTGGTATGTATTTTTATGGCTTGTCATGCATGAGAAGCCATATTTTCAAAGAGGGAAGTCATACAAATAAAAAAATCTATGCATGGTGGCATTACTGACCAGAGTCATTGGACACTGTTGTAGATCCTCCTCTCTCTTGATCTGGACCTCAGCAATGGAGACATATTTGTGCTGGAGGAAGAGAAAGAAACAAGGCTGTAACGAGTGGATAGGGAGCGTTACAAAGGGTACACTCTTAAAAAAGTATGTGTCACTTTCAAAACATCTGTATGTGTAGTTTGGGATGACACACATTTGTGTAAATTTTCTTACATATGTTAATAACACGTTATGTTGTATTATGTTATGTTATGTTATGTTATGTTATGTTATGTTATGTTATGTTATGTAGTCTTGAAAAATATCACAAATGTGTTTTACAAAACTAGACACATGGATATGTTGAAGCTGATACACATTTAAGAGTGTATAATGTACTGTATGGCTTTGAATAAAAATCTGCATATGAAGGGTAAATTTCAAAATGCTCTTTATCTTGATGTGTGATATGCTAAGACAGCTAATAGATTCAATAATCCTTTCGTTAGAGTAGTTATCTATACATATACAGTATATATATACAGTATATATATAAAAGATGCAAGACGTGTTAATTAGAATTGTTGATTGATGACCAGAAGGGTATTTCTCGGTGTAACTATACTTTTCCGTCTGTTAAAAAGAGAGGTATGGATTTCTAAGTGGGATGTCAATGTCTGGGGTTTCAGCAGTGAGAGAGTATTGATTAAGAAAATGGAGAGGGAGAAGGACAGAAGATTTGTGTGTGTGTGTGTGTGTGTGTGTGTGTGTGCCCCCACATGTATGTGTATGAGTGATTGAACGAGCCAGAGAGTGAGAAATATAGTGAGAATAAGAAAGTGAAAAAGATAGCAAAGAAAAGAGAGGCAACAGGAGGTATTGATTTCCCTCCTCACCTGTTTAAGAGTCTTGACGCTCTCATGGATGGGTCTAGGCAAGCCCACCAGTGTCTCAGTGTCACTAGAAAACAATGAACCTTTGTTTAAAAAATAAATTAGAAACAACATGAAATGTACTGAAAGTAAATCTGAAATTCTAACTCCTCAGCTTAAAAAAATCGAATTGCTCCAAATAAGAACATCTATTTTTCCTGTGAATGATTTCTTTGTTTTATTATAATGAATGATGTGAGGATAACATCTTCTCGTCTCCAGTGAAATACCTACTTTCCCAGAGTAAAGCCGATGAACTTGTTTCTACTGGTCTCTAGGAAGTGCTCGATGTCTTTCTCCCTGTGAACAGGCAGACAGCTTTGTGAGGCTACGGTCGCTTTCAACACGACCAAGGACAGCTGCTGCCAGAGGTCTGTATTTCAACACGCATCCAACCAGCCGCTTTTTGTAACAGGAGCGTTCTCATGCATACACACACCCACACAAACCCACACACCAGCACACAGTGTACTGCATTAGCTTTCTCAAATCTCATCAGTCACACTGTGTGCTGCCGCTCTGTGTGAAGGGTTCAGAGCCTCCTACTGATCAGCACTTAATCAACCCAGCATGTTGCTGTGCTCTGCTTCAAGGGTATACACACACACACACACACACACACACACAGCTACAAACACACAACCTTAACAGTAGGGTTTGCTGAGGTAAATACACAATACAAGTTTGCTGATAATAAGAAATGGATGATAAATGCTGTGCTATAATTCGTTCACTAGTGGCCCTCGCTTCTCTCCGCTCTCCATCTCGGATGAATTATTCATGTCCCCAAAGCAGCGGCACCCTGCAGAGACACACAGGCTACTTTCTCTAATATACAGATGGAGAACATACTGCTGGAGGAAAAGTGGGGAGGGATAACAGAGAGAGGGTTTTTAGATTTTGTTTTAACTTCTGATATGGTGTATCAGGGTGGGAAATTGACACCAGCTGCCAGCCAAACGGTGGTAGGCTGTGGCTGTGGGTGGTAAGTTTGTGTACTATTGTGTAGGTTCTGTTCTAAAAATTGTATCGGCTAGAACAACAGTGAAAGTGTTTTTATTTGGGATGTACTAGCCATTGTGGCTGCTGCACTGGATGCATAGTAGGGCATATTGCAGCATACAGTGATTTGGATTCAAGTCACTGAAGGAGGAAATTCATTATAGAAACCTCCTGAACAAAGCGGTGATGCTTTTGTGGAGTGATGCCTGTGTAAATAATGCACATTATTCATAGAAATATCTCACCCTACCTGTTTTCATTGCTATTTTGTATAGGATCAGTGACTATGTATTAATTGAACAATTCAAATTACAAGAGAGCATTTTGAAGCCTTGTTTCAAAGTTTGAGGACAGGCAAAGACTGTATATAATTGAGATATTCAAATGTTATCGTCTCAAAAGGTCACCAGTCAGTGTGACAGGTGACTCCTTATTGATTTATCCACCAAAGACAAATTTCACTGGCATTTGGCACTAGGCGGGTATTCATTTCGCAACCTGAGTGCTGCCATTTGAAACTAAGTTAGAAATTCAAACTAAGCAATCACATTGACAAATTATAAGCTAATAAATGCCAAATTCTCCCTGTAAGGTTGAACAGTCAGTGTTTAATTTGAGCCCCGGGTTCAATTCCAAATCGTCCCAGAACTGAGAGGAGTAACTTTTACCCTGGCAGATGTAGACAAAGTTACTGACCGGATGTGTTCCTGTGAAGCTTAATGGCTAAAACATTTATACACTCATGGCAGGTTTTAGATATACAGATTGCATGATGCTCATGTTATGTCTGTACGGTGAGGGAAGCATGTGCCCTGCAGTAGATGATAAACTAGCTGTCGCTGCCTCACCTGACTTTAGGGGCCCAGGGAAGGCCCTTGGGGAAGTTGACCCTCTCTGTGGGGGGTCTGAGGGGGGGCGGAGGCGGAGGGGGCTGGATGATGACATCACGGTCCATGGGGTCCACCTCGCCCTCGATGCCGCTGTCCACGTCCTCTGGGTCCTCCTCCTCGTCGCGGGCGTCGTCGTTCTTGAAGGGGTCCCGCTCGTTGTACGTGTCCAGGCTGTCCTGCTTGACCAGGGGCTGGGAGAGAGGACAGGGAGTCAGCCGCACCGGGAGGCTAACACACACACACGCACACACACACACAGAGGCTGTTCATGTCAACATCTGAACCAGGGTGACGTTACCCATGAGCACACACCGAGGAATTACTTACCCATCCCATTTCCTAAATTTAAAGTGGGAAAATGGCAAAACTGAGCTCAGATTAGCATCTATAAACAACTAGACACAAGTCCCCCACATCAACTGGGACCTTTATCTGACAGTGTATAGAAGCCTTTAACTTGCTGGAAAAAATCACTAATTGCAATACTCTAGGACTGGAATAATTTGTGTTTTTTATTTGGAAGAGGTCAAGTTAAAGGAGACTACCGGTGTTATATAGAGTTACAGCCCATTTACTACTATCTACATCTAATTTATATTTCCCCCAATCATATTGTTTTGCAGGGCAATACATAATTTTATTTTTTTAACATTTACTTTAAAATACAAATTACAGTGTCAAACCTAGCTTGTAATTAACTGCTGTCCCGCCTAACAAAGATGCCCCAAAGAAGAAGAAATGGATGTGACAATAAAGTTTGTAAGGCAACATGTTTTGAGGGATTATTTCCTGAAGGAGACTTCCATCTCTTCCTGTGTGTGTCTGGTGACTGACAGAAAGCAGAGCGCAACGTAATGCACACACTGATATGAAAACTTGGGCACAATGAAATAACGATAAAACAGAAACTTTGACAAAACCGTATTAAGGCTTCATGTTTACTGTGATGGATTATCTAGCTCGGGCAATTTTCAAGTCTGTGCAAGTTGCTTTTTATACTGTACAAGAAGGAATTGCAGCAAATGGCTTCTGAAGGAAAATGATTCCCAATATCTCCCACTATGTGCTGACACCACTAGGAATAATGTAAAGTACAGGGGCAAACCAGACGATTGGCACAAACTTAAAAAGCACCGGTATTATCCTTTAACTCACTTCTTGGACCGTATATCAAAAAGAACACTGCCATGTTGGAAACTGGAGAATTATCAAAAGCCTGGAAGAGCTTCTCATCACTCAGTTACTGATCTGCTGATTCTTCCTCCAAGTGGGAGAAAATGTAACTTTCCACAGCAACCGCAAGCAACATTTCTGATTCAACTTACCACACATCTGCATTCCAAAAGATACAGGCATAGAAATTGCAAGCAAGGCCCAACAATACTACAACTTACTTATACTGAATTGTTATCTACAAGCATCCCCATTTCAGTTCAACTGCAAAACACACACACACATACACACACGGTAACTAAGTTCAAACAGATTCTCCAAGCTAAATGAATGACCGTGGCAAGCATCAGGCATGAGGCAGCGTTACTGACATTAGTCGAGCTAGTGCAGTCAATGTATGGTGCGCCGGTGGTAGTAGTAGTAGTCGTCCAAGTGAGGAATATAGTGAGTGTAGGGAGGGAAGGAGGTGGGGGAGAAGGGAGGGAGGAGGAAGGAGGTGAAACCGTGTTGTGAGCCATTCTCTATGGAGAAGCCATTCTCTGCTAAGTGGGAGGTAAGCTGGTGTTTTTCTATCGGGGTTAAGGGACAATCGCTTTCAACCACATCCATTAAAGAGGTCAACCTGAACTCGAATACAACAATAACAACAGAAAAAACATGTTCCTGACATAGCGATCATGCTGATCTCAGTTCACCTCCTCAATGAGTGTAATTCAATGAGATCGACCCTTTACTCCAGAGTCTAGAGTGAGTGAGTGAGTTGAGGCCAAACCTGGTAGCGATGTGATGAAGACTAAAGGGGAGAGGCTACTGTTGATGTCTGCAGTGACTGGTGAGATTACTGTCTCTATGGGACAGTGGATAGTGACCGCTCCAGCCTCAATGACAACAGCCAGCAAGTCAGCCCTGTCTCTCAATCCCCACCTCATATTGAGCAGGCCGCAGTGGAGGAGGAGGAGGAGGAGAGAGGAGGAAGAGGAGGAAGGGAAGAGATAGGATGGGGCAGAAGGAGTGGGAGAGGAGAGACGAGGAAGAAGAGGGAGAGGACAAATAGGATGGGGAAGAATAATTGAGAGAGGACAGAAGACGAAGAGGAGAAATAGGATGAGGAAGAAGAAGTGGGAGAGGAGAGAGGAAGAAGAGGAGGAAGAGAAGAGATAGGATGGGGAAGAAGAAGTGGAAGAGGAGAGAGGAGGAAGACAATGATGTGAATATGAAGAAGAGGTGGAGAGTGAAATGGGGGAACATAAAAAGGAAGAGAAAGGAGAAGAGGGAGAGGGGGAAGGAGGAGGAAAATAAAGTTGAGTGGGAGAAGGACAGGGAGGGATTAGGGCAAGAAGACAGAGAGGATGAGAGAGATAGATGAGTAGCTATAAAAGGAGGAGCAAGAAGATGAAGAGCTAGAAGAGGAGAATTAGGAGGAGGAAAAGAGAGTAGAGGAAGGAGAAAATGGGGTTTGGAAAAAGGTGGAAGAGAGGATGGAAAAGGAAAAAATGGCAAATGGGAGAAGTAAGGAGAGGAAGGAGATGAGTATAAAGCGAGGATGGGTGGGAGTGAATGGAAGAGAGACTGTGAACAGAGGAGAAATGTAAAAGATCAAAAAAAGGAAAGGAAGAAAATGGAGAACAAATATGGAGTGGGGGAGAATTAGATGAAGGATCAGAGGTGAAGTGGAGTTAGTAGGGCTGCACCACCGCAGATACTGATTCTGAGTACTTAACTTTGAGTTTCCGATCCATTACTTTCACAGATTTGAATTTGAGGTCTTGATGGAGATATAATTCAATTTTCTGTGCAAGAGTATTTTTTTTATAATTACTCTTGCACAGATTATGTGTGTGAAAAAGGTAAAAAGGGCTCTCTGCTTTGATTTCTGACGTGTTAAAAGTTGCTACAGTTGCTCAAGTATCGGTACCGGTGCATCCCTAAAGGATATGATACGGTTAGGTGACAGAAGAAGGAAAGGAGAAGAGGAAGAAAGAAAGGAAGACAGGTAGAAAGGAAAGAGAAAAGAAGGTGGCGGGGTCGTAGGAGAGAAGTGCAAAAAGACTAGCTCGATGCAGAGAGAAAATGCAGAGGAAAAAAAAGAGGGAATTTGTGGGTAAAGACCTGCTTCTTGGGAAAGGGACTGTCTCCTTCCAAGCTATCAACAAAGGCACTCTGTGGGGACACAAGGAAGAGGGGCAATGAGAAACCAGAGGGCAATTAGAGAGAGAGAGAGCCTGCTGTGCGCAGTCCAGTCAAAGCTCCACAAACAAAGAGTTAGGATTCCCAAAGTCGTCCGAGCACCAAGATCACCTCTGCCTCCACTGACTTACGACGGAGAAGCGATGATGTTGGCACTAAAACACTGTTGGAAAACCCAACCTGGCACTGTTACAAAGCGTTAGAGGATGAGTTAAGGAAGGAATTAATGGAGCCTAGATTTTTTTTCTTTTTTCAGACCACTTTCCTAGAAACGGATAAAACGAAAAAAATCAGTCTTGAGGGTGAATCCATAGCAGAAAATAGATCTTAAACTATATGTGACGATATACATTTAAGTCTGTTATTTTTGTTCACCAGGTACTTTTCCTACCTGGACATTTGAATGAGCATTGTTAGCAATCCTTATTAAAATCAATGTGTAGCACCAGTAACCATTAGCAAGTATCCACTGTGTGTCTGATGGAGAAAAATCAGACTAAAAACAAAACACTGAAAGGTTGCAGTATCCCCTTAATTGTCTGCATCAGTTTAGTTAAGTTTAGTTTTTCATCTCGTGTCAGTTGAAGTTACAGTTCTGCATGTATTAGTGAAGTCTAGCTATTGTGAACAACAGGGCTCCTGCAGTAGAAAGCCACTGCAGCCAGGCTGGCAGCTAACGCCCGGGGTTAGAGGCACCAAACACATGCCCGCCATCTGTGGGACTGAGTTGGACTACCAGCTGAATGTTAGAGCACAACACACACAGTGGGTGAGCTCACACAGCTACATACAACAGCCGGGAGTGTGTGCAAAACTGTATTGGTAGCTGTGTGTGTTTGAAATGTTGTATTTCTTTTCCTAGCAATCGCTCTTACATGATCGTTCTGTCATTTGCATCATTTGCACTTCTGATTTTTGGTCAAATATCATTTTTGGTGAAGCTTATTCTACTGTTGCAATTATTGTAAGTCGTCCGGCTAAATGGCTTACATTTAAATGTTGTTGTATGTATGTTTGAAATTAAATATTTGTGTGTGCATGTCTGTGAATTTGAAGTGAACTGCTTGTGTGTATAATGTGTTTGCGTGTGAGGAAGCAAATAGGTAGTAAAGTAAGTGCTTGTGTGCATGCAAAAACTATCCATGTCTATATATCTATAAACTCTGTAAGCGTGTGTGTGTTTGTGTGTGTGTGTGTGTGTGTGTGTGTGTGTGTGTGTGTGTGTGTGTGTGTGTGTGTGTGTGTGTGTGTGTGTACCCTGCGGCTGCGGCGGCCTCTCTTCTGCTGCTGCTGCTGTTCGATGAGCTCCATGGCGGAGGCCGGGGGCGAGGCGGCTCTCATGGCCCGGACCACCTTGATGCTGTCCTCAGGTAGGGGAGGCAGGTTCAGACGCTCCCGGCCCCGAACCTTCAGCTCCTGCAGCTCCTCGAACCCCCCCAGGGTGAACTGGAGGAGACAACACAGCGCTTTACAGGCCCATGTACAGTGAAACATGGGGAAAAAAAGAGCCAGGAGGAGCAGAATGCAGCTGGTTATACCTTTATCAGTTTGTAGACTGAATCAATCAATACATTCAAGATACTATATGGTTATGTAATGGTAATAGAAGTACAAAGAAGAAGTACAAAGTAAGAAGTACAAAAGTAAACTGCACACAGAAGAACATCTACCAACAAATGCAAATACATTATATACACAAAGACACAGAAACACACAGGTACACACACATGACTTTTAGGATTAGAGTGCATGTGTCAATGTTTGAATGTATGTATGTGTATCTTGAAGCCAGGCAGGCCGTCACGAATGAGCTAGGTCCGTGCATGTGTGTTTGTGTGTGTGTGTGTGTGTGTGTTTGTGTGTGTGTATTACACTAACCAGTATGGTCTTCCAGAGCAGCAGGAGTACTTTCTTCATGGGGAAGTGCGGGGCGTTCATGCTGCAGAACTTGGTCACCATGGTGAAGAGCAGCAGGGCGAAGGGCTCTCCGCTGCACAGAGGAGAAGCTGAGGGGTGACAGGTTACATTTCATTTATTTCAAGACATTTCATTTATTTTCTTTTTTTTTTTGTTCACTTTAGAACATACTGTATGTTCTGTACTGTATGTTCTGTACAGTACTTGATGGAGGTAAGAATAAAAGGCTTACAGGAACAGATTGAAACAGATCATAACACAAAATAAAAACTAGATTTTTAAGTATGGTACTTAGTTTAAGCATTTGGTTGAAAAATATAACAAAAAATTACAGAAAATTATAACACTTTACTGACAGAACCCCCTATACTTTGGAGATACTGAATGATGAGCTTCAAGAAACATTTTTTTCCCATCTATGAAGAAAATCATGGCAATCTGTCAAAGCAGAAGTACAAATGGCACAAAAGTGCATAAAACGCAAGAAATAACACAAATATAATATCAGAGGTGTTTCACTTGTTAATTTTTACACATAAAAGAGTGACTTTACTTTCTTTTCTTTAAACAGATTCCACCCTTGATTCTTGAGCTTTAATAACACACCATGGTATGGAAAGTTAATTATCAAGTCA